>NC_087225.1:2548292-2861327 GCF_034640455.1 Diachasmimorpha longicaudata | reverse complement strand
CCACGTTTGGGGAATTTCCCAGAGACGGATAATGACGAACAGGGCCCCATAACGGCGGTGGGGGAAGAGGCCAAGTTGGAGGAATCGGGGGTGCGAAAGGTAATTTTTAAGATTAGCGGTCAGTTGGAAATCGTGGAGTAGAGTAGTTATACGGCAGAACATGGAAGTTTCGGCGACGTCCCCATCTGAGGCATTAGACGTACAAGTTTAGATAATTATAAATTCTCGTAGAAGTGTAAACATTTGTATTTGTGGTGAGTCTTCTAATATCAGAAAGACTGTAAATATTTCTTAGAAATTAAAGTGTTACTTAAATAAAATTCTAGCGGCTTTATCCATTGACAAGTATCCCACATGCGTTTTTACGACATCGTGGGAATGACTTTTTTTTGGCTGCACCTAGGCGAAATCTGGCATCATATTCGGTTTCAGCACGTCGAACAACCATGGAAACTGATGCATCATCGTTTCCTTCGTAACCACAGCTCACGAAAAACTCAATCATAGAAGTTTATTTTCGGGTTCGATATGATGGCATATTACGTGAGTACACATTGTCGTATGCCGATAAAACCGCGTTCAATGGCTTCGTCTCGTCGAACTACACGAGTTCAATGCTCGAAGTTTTCGTGGGAACAACTTGTCTTCGAGAAAAAGTCAATTATACATATACGTTTTTACGACATCGTGGGAATCATTTTCTTTATGCTGCACCTAGACAAAATCTGGCATCGTATTCGGTTTCAGCACGTCGAATAACCAAGGAAACTGATGCAACATCGTTTTCTTCGCGACCACAGCTCAAGAAAAACTCAATCATAGAAATTGATATTCGTGTCCGATATGATGGCGTATAACTTGAGTACACATTGCCCCAGGCCGATGAAACCGCGTGCAATAGCTTCGTCTCGTCGAACTACACGAGTGCAATGCGTGGAGTTTGCGTGTGAACGATTTGTCTTCGAGAAAAAGTCGATTATACATATGCGTTTTCACGACATCCTGGGAATGACTTATTTTCGGCTGCACCTAGGCGAAATCTGGCCTCATATTCGGTTTCAGCACGTCGAACAACCATGGAAACTGATGCATCATCGTTTCCTTCGTAACCACAGCTCACGAAAAACTCAATCATAGAAGTTTATTTTCGGGTTCGATATGATGACATATTACGTGAGTACACATTGTCGTATGCCGATAAAACCGCGTTCAATGGCTTCGTCTCGTCGAACTACACGAGTTCAATGCTCGAAGTTTGCGTGGGAACAACTTGTCTTCGAGAAAAAGTCGATTATACATATGCGTTTTTACGACATCGTGGGAATCATTTTCTTTTTGCTGCACCTAGACAAAATCTGGTATCGTATTCGGTTTCAGCACGTCGAATAACCAAGGAAACTGATGCAACATCGTTTTCTTCGCGACCACAGCTCACGAAAAACTCAATCATAGAAGTTTATTTTCGGGTTCGATATGATGGCATATTACGTGAGTACACATTGTCGTATGCCGATAAAACCGCGTTCAATGGCTTCGTCTCGTCGAACTACACGAGTTCAATGCTCGAAGTTTGCGTGGGAACAACTTGTCTTCGAGAAAAAGTCGATTATACATATGCGTTTTTACGACATCGTGGGAATCATTTTCTTTTTGCTGCAGCTAGACAAAATCTGGCATCGTATTCGGTTTCAGCACGTCGAATAACCAAGGAAACTGATGCAACATCGTTTTCTTCGCGACGACAGCTCAAGAAAAACTCAATCATAGAAATTGATATTCGTGTCCGATATGATGGCGTATAACTTGAGTACACATTGCCCCAGGCCGATGAAACCGCGTGCAATAGCTTCGTCTCGTCGAACTACACGAGTGCAATGCGTGGAGTTTGCGTGTGAACGATTTGTCTTCGAGAAAAAGTCGATTATACATATGCGTTTTCACGACATCGTGGGAATGACTTATTTTTGGCTGCACCTATGCGAAATCTGGCATCATATTCGGTTTCAGCACGTCGAAGAACCATGGAAACTGATGCATCATCGTTTCCTTCGTAACCACAGCTCACGAAAAACTCAATCATAGAAGTTTATTTTCGGGTTCGATATGATGGCAGATTACGTGAGTACACATTGTCGTATGCCGATAAAACCGCGTTCAATGGCTTCGTCTCGTCCAACTACACGAGTTCAACGGTCGAATTTTGGGTGGGAACAACTTGTCTTCGAGAAAAAGTCCATTATACATATGTGTTTTTACGACATCGTGGGAATCATTTTTTTTGGCTGCACCTGGACGAAATCTGGCGTCATATTCGGTTTCAGCACGCCGAATAACCAAGGAAACTGATGCGACATCGTTTTCTTCGCCACCACAGCTCACGAAAAACTCAATCATAGAAATTGATATTCGTGTCCGATATGATGGCGTATAACTTGAGTACACATTGCCCCAGGCCGATGAAACCGCGTGCAATAGCTTCGTCTCGTCGAACTACACGAGTGCAATGCGTGGAGTTTGCGTGTGAACGATTTGTCTTCGAGAAAAAGTCGATTATACATATGCGTTTTCACGACATCGTGGGAATGACTTATTTTTGGCTGCACCTATGCGAAATCTGGCATCATATTCGGTTTCAGCACGTCGAACAACCATGGAAACTGATGCATCATCGTTTCCTTCGTAACCACAGCTCACGAAAAACTCAATCATAGAAGTTTATTTTCGGGTTCGATATGATGGCATATTACGTGAGTACACATTGTCGTATGCCGATAAAACCGCGTTCAATGGCTTCGTCTCGTCGAACTACACGAGTTCAATGCTCGAAGTTTGCGTGGGAACAACTTGTCTTCGAGAAAAAGTCGATTATACATATGCGTTTTTACGACATCGTGGGAATCATTTTCTTTTTGCTGCACCTAGACAAAATCTGGCATCGTATTCGGTTTCAGCACGTCGAATAACCAAGGAAACTGATGCAACATCGTTTTCTTCGCGACCACAGCTCAAGAAAAACTCAATCATAGAAATTGATATTCGTGTCCGATATGATGGCGTATAACTTGAGTACACATTGCACCAGGCCGATGAAACCGCGTGCAATAGCTTCGTCTCGTCGAACTACACGAGTGCAATGCGTGGAGTTTGCGTGTGAACGATTTGTCTTCGAGAAAAAGTCGATTATACATATGCGTTTTCACGACATCGTGGGAATGACTTATTTTTGGCTGCACCTATGCGAAATCTGGCATCATATTCGGTTTCAGCACGTCGAAGAACCATGGAAACTGATGCATCATCGTTTCCTTCGTAACCACAGCTCACGAAAAACTCAATCATAGAAGTTTATTTTCGGGTTCGATATGATGGGAGATTACGTGAGTACACATTGTCGTATGCCGATAAAACCGCGTTCAATGGCTTCGTCTCGTCCAACTACACGAGTTCAACGGTCGAAGTTTGCGTGGGAACAACTTGTCTTCGAGAAAAAGTCCATTATACATATGTGTTTTTACGACATCGTGGGAATCATTTTTTTTGGCTGCACCTGGACGAAATCTGGCGTCATATTCGGTTTCAGCACGTCGAAGAACCATGGAAACTGATGCATCATCGTTTCCTTCGCAACCACAGCTCACGAAAAACTCAATCATAGAAGTTAATATTCGTGTCCGATAGGATGGCATCTAACTTGAGTACACATTGTCGTAGGCCGATAAAACCGCGTGCAATAGCTTCGTTTCGTCGAACTACACGAGTGCAATGCGCGAAGTTTGCGTGTGAACGATTTGTCTTCGAGAAAAAGTCGATTATACATATGCGTTTTTACGACATCGTGGGAATCATTTTCTTTTTGCTGCACCTAGACAAAATCTGGCATCGTATTCGGTTTCAGCACGTCGAATAACCAAGGAAACTGATGCAACATCGTTTTCTTCGCGACCACAGCTCAAGAAAAACTCAATCATAGAAATTGATATTCGTGTCCGATATGATGGCGTATAACTTGAGTACACATTGCCCCAGGCCGATGAAACCGCGTGCAATAGCTTCGTCTCGTCGAACTACACGAGTGCAATGCGTGGAGTTTGCGTGTGAACGATTTGTCTTCGAGAAAAAGTCGATTATACATATGCGTTTTCACGACATCGTGGGAATGACTTATTTTTGGCTGCACCTATGCGAAATCTGGCATCATATTCGGTTTCAGCACGTCGAACAACCATGGAAACTGATGCATCATCGTTTCCTTCGTAACCACAGCTCACGAAAAACTCAATCATAGAAGTTTATTTTCGGGTTCGATATGATGGCATATTACGTGAGTACACATTGTCGTATGCCGATAAAACCGCGTTCAATGGCTTCGTCTCGTCGAACTACACGAGTTCAATGCTCGAAGTTTGCGTGGGAACAACTTGTCTTCGAGAAAAAGTCGATTATACATATGCGTTTTTACGACATCGTGGGAATCATTTTCTTTTTGCTGCACCTAGACAAAATCTGGCATCGTATTCGGTTTCAGCACGTCGAATAACCAAGGAAACTGATGCAACATCGTTTTCTTCGCGACCACAGCTCAAGAAAAACTCAATCATAGAAATTGATATTCGTGTCCGATATGATGGCGTATAACTTGAGTACACATTGCACCAGGCCGATGAAACCGCGTGCAATAGCTTCGTCTCGTCGAACTACACGAGTGCAATGCGTGGAGTTTGCGTGTGAACGATTTGTCTTCGAGAAAAAGTCGATTATACATATGCGTTTTCACGACATCGTGGGAATGACTTATTTTTGGCTGCACCTATGCGAAATCTGGCATCATATTCGGTTTCAGCACGTCGAAGAACCATGGAAACTGATGCATCATCGTTTCCTTCGTAACCACAGCTCACGAAAAACTCAATCATAGAAGTTTATTTTCGGGTTCGATATGATGGGAGATTACGTGAGTACACATTGTCGTATGCCGATAAAACCGCGTTCAATGGCTTCGTCTCGTCCAACTACACGAGTTCAACGGTCGAAGTTTGCGTGGGAACAACTTGTCTTCGAGAAAAAGTCCATTATACATATGTGTTTTTACGACATCGTGGGAATCATTTTTTTTGGCTGCACCTGGACGAAATCTGGCGTCATATTCGGTTTCAGCACGTCGAAGAACCATGGAAACTGATGCATCATCGTTTCCTTCGCAACCACAGCTCACGAAAAACTCAATCATAGAAGTTAATATTCGTGTCCGATAGGATGGCATCTAACTTGAGTACACATTGTCGTAGGCCGATAAAACCGCGTGCAATAGCTTCGTTTCGTCGAACTACACGAGTGCAATGCGCGAAGTTTGCGTGTGAACGATTTGTCTTCGAGAAAAAGTCGATTATACATATGCGTTTTTACGACATCGTGGGAATCATTTTCTTTTTGCTGCACCTAGACAAAATCTGGCATCGTATTCGGTTTCAGCACGTCGAATAACCAAGGAAACTGATGCAACATCGTTTTCTTCGCGACCACAGCTCAAGAAAAACTCAATCATAGAAATTGATATTCGTGTCCGATATGATGGCGTATAACTTGAGTACACATTGCCCCAGGCCGATGAAACCGCGTGCAATAGCTTCGTCTCGTCGAACTACACGAGTGCAATGCGTGGAGTTTGCGTGTGAACGATTTGTCTTCGAGAAAAAGTCGATTATACATATGCGTTTTCACGACATCGTGGGAATGACTTATTTTTGGCTGCACCTATGCGAAATCTGGCATCATATTCGGTTTCAGCACGTCGAACAACCATGGAAACTGATGCATCATCGTTTCCTTCGTAACCACAGCTCACGAAAAACTCAATCATAGAAGTTTATTTTCGGGTTCGATATGATGGCATATTACGTGAGTACACATTGTCGTATGCCGATAAAACCGCGTTCAATGGCTTCGTCTCGTCGAACTACACGAGTTCAATGCTCGAAGTTTGCGTGGGAACAACTTGTCTTCGAGAAAAAGTCGATTATACATATGCGTTTTTACGACATCGTGGGAATCATTTTCTTTTTGCTGCACCTAGACAAAATCTGGCATCGTATTCGGTTTCAGCACGTCGAATAACCAAGGAAACTGATGCAACATCGTTTTCTTCGCGACCACAGCTCAAGAAAAACTCAATCATAGAAATTGATATTCGTGTCCGATATGATGGCGTATAACTTGAGTACACATTGCCCCAGGCCGATGAAACCGCGTGCAATAGCTTCGTCTCGTCGAACTACACGAGTGCAATGCGTGGAGTTTGCGTGTGAACGATTTGTCTTCGAGAAAAAGTCGATTATACATATGCGTTTTCACGACATCGTGGGAATGACTTATTTTTTGCTGCACCTATGCGAAATCTGGCATCATATTCGGTTTCAGCACGTCGAAGAACCATGGAAACTGATGCATCATCGTTTCCTTCGTAACCACAGCTCACGAAAAACTCAATCATAGAAGTTTATTTTCGGGTTCGATATGATGGCAGATTACGTGAGTACACATTGTCGTATGCCGATAAAACCGCGTTCAATGGCTTCGTCTCGTCCAACTACACGAGTTCAACGGTCGAAGTTTGCGTGGGAACAACTTGTCTTCGAGAAAAAGTCCATTATACATATGTGTTTTTACGACATCGTGGGAATCATTTTTTTTGGCTGCACCTGGACGAAATCTGGCGTCATATTCGGTTTCAGCACGCCGAATAACCAAGGAAACTGATGCGACATCGTTTTCTTCGCCACCACAGCTCACGAAAAACTCAATCATAGAAATTGATATGAGTGTCCGATATGATGGCGTATAACTTGAGTACACATTGCCCCAGGCCGATGAAACCGCGTGCAATAGCTTCGTCTCGTCGAACTACACGAGTGCAATGCGTGGAGTTTGCGTGTGAACGATTTGTCTTCGAGAAAAAGTCGATTATACATATGCGTTTTCACGACATCGTGGGAATGACTTATTTTTGGCTGCACCTATGCGAAATCTGGCATCATATTCGGTTTCAGCACGTCGAACAACCATGGAAACTGATGCATCATCGTTTCCTTCGTAACCACAGCTCACGAAAAACTCAATCATAGAAGTTTATTTTCGGGTTCGATATGATGGCATATTACGTGAGTACACATTGTCGTATGCCGATGAAACCGCGTGCAATAGCTTCGTCTCGTCGAACTACACGAGTGCAATGCGTGGAGTTTGCGTGTGAACGATTTGTCTTCGAGAAAAAGTCCATTATACATATGCGTTTTCACGACATCGTGGGAATGACTTATTTTTGGCTGCACCTATGCGAAATCTGGCATCATATTCGGTTTCAGCACGTCGAAGAACCATGGAAACTGATGCATCATCGTTTCCTTCGTAACCACAGCTCACGAAAAACTCAATCATAGAAGTTTATTTTCGGGTTCGATATGATGGGAGATTACGTGAGTACACATTGTCGTATGCCGATAAAACCGCGTTCAATGGCTTCGTCTCGTCCAACTACACGAGTTCAACGGTCGAAGTTTGCGTGGGAACAACTTGTCTTCGAGAAAAAGTCCATTATACATATGTGTTTTTACGACATCGTGGGAATCATTTTTTTTGGCTGCACCTGGACGAAATCTGGCGTCATATTCGGTTTCAGCACGTCGAAGAACCATGGAAACTGATGCATCATCGTTTCCTTCGCAACCACAGCTCACGAAAAACTCAATCATAGAAGTTAATATTCGTGTCCGATAGGATGGCATATAACTTGAGTACACATTGTCGTAGGCCGATAAAACCGCGTGCAATAGCTTCGTTTCGTCGAACTACACGAGTGCAATGCGCGAAGTTTGCGTGTGAACGATTTGTCTTCGAGAAAAAGTCGATTATACATATGCGTTTTTACGACATCGTGGGAATCACTTTTTTCGGCTGCACCTAGGCGAAATCTGGCATCATATTCGGTTTCAGGACGTCGAATAACCAAGGAAACTGATGCAACATCGTTTTTTTCGCGACCACAGCTCACGAAAAACTCAATCATAGAAGTTAATATTCGTGTCCGATATGATGGCATATAACTTGAGTACACATTATCGTAGGCCGATGAAACCGCGTGCAATAGCATCGTTTCGTCGAACTACACGAGTTCAATGCGCAAAGTTTGCGTGTAAACGATTTGTGTCCAAGAAAAAGTCGATTATACATATGCGTTTTCACGACATCGTGGGAATCAGTTTTTTTTGGCTGCACCTAGACAAAATCTGGCATCATATTCGGTTTCAGCACGCCGAATAACCAAGGAAACTGATGCGACATCGTTTTCTTCGCCACCACAGCTCACGAAAAACTCAATCATAGAGATTGATATTCGGGTTCGATATGACGGCATATAACGTGAGTACACATTGTCGTAGGCCTATAAAACCGCGTGCAATAGCTTCGTCGCGTCGAACCACATGAGTGAAATGCGTGGAGTTTGCGTGTGAACGATTTGTCTTCGAGAAAAAGTCGATTATACATATGCGTTTTCACGACATCGTGGGAATGACTTATTTTTGGCTGCACCTATGCGAAATCTGGCATCATATTCGGTTTCAGCACGTCGAACAACCATGGAAACTGATGCATCATCGTTTCCTTCGTAACCACAGCTCACGAAAAACTCAATCATAGAAGTTTATTTTCGGGTTCGATATGATGGCATATTACGTGAGTACACATTGTCGTATGCCGATAAAACCGCGTTCAATGGCTTCGTCTCGTCGAACTACACGAGTTCAATGCTCGAAGTTTGCGTGGGAACAACTTGTCTTCGAGAAAAAGTCGATTATACATATGCGTTTTTACGACATCGTGGGAATCATTTTCTTTTTGCTGCACCTAGACAAAATCTGGCATCGTATTCGGTTTCAGCACGTCGAATAACCAAGGAAACTGATGCAACATCGTTTTCTTCGCGACCACAGCTCAAGAAAAACTCAATCATAGAAATTGATATTCGTGTCCGATATGATGGCGTATAACTTGAGTACACATTGCCCCAGGCCGATGAAACCGCGTGCAATAGCTTCGTCTCGTCGAACTACACGAGTGCAATGCGTGGAGTTTGCGTGTGAACGATTTGTCTTCGAGAAAAAGTCCATTATACATATGCGTTTTCACGACATCGTGGGAATGACTTATTTTTGGCTGCACCTATGCGAAATCTGGCATCATATTCGGTTTCAGCACGTCGAAGAACCATGGAAACTGATGCATCATCGTTTCCTTCGTAACCACAGCTCACGAAAAACTCAATCATAGAAGTTTATTTTCGGGTTCGATATGATGGCAGATTACGTGAGTACACATTGTCGTATGCCGATAAAACCGCGTTCAATGGCTTCGTCTCGTCCAACTACACGAGTTCAACGGTCGAAGTTTGCGTGGGAACAACTTGTCTTCGAGAAAAAGTCCATTATACATATGTGTTTTTACGACATCGTGGGAATCATTTTTTTTGGCTGCACCTGGACGAAATCTGGCGTCATATTCGGTTTCAGCACGTCGAAGAACCATGGAAACTGATGCATCATCGTTTCCTTCGCAACCACAGCTCACGAAAAACTCAATCATAGAAGTTAATATTCGTGTCCGATAGGATGGCATATAACTTGAGTACACATTGTCGTAGGCCGATAAAACCGCGTGCAATAGCTTCGTTTCGTCGAACTACACGAGTGCAATGCGCGAAGTTTGCGTGTGAACGATTTGTCTTCGAGAAAAAGTCGATTATACATATGCGTTTTTACGACATCGTGGGAATCACTTTTTTCGGCTGCACCTAGGCGAAATCTGGCATCATATTCGGTTTCAGGACGTCGAATAACCAAGGAAACTGATGCAACATCGTTTTTTTCGCGACCACAGCTCACGAAAAACTCAATCATAGAAGTTAATATTCGTGTCCGATATGATGGCATATAACTTGAGTACACATTATCGTAGGCCGATGAAACCGCGTGCAATAGCATCGTTTCGTCGAACTACACGAGTTCAATGCGCAAAGTTTGCGTGTAAACGATTTGTCTCCAAGAAAAAGTCGATTATACATATGCGTTTTCACGACATCGTGGGAATCAGTTTTTTTTGGCTGCACCTAGACAAAATCTGGCATCATATTCGGTTTCAGCACGCCGAATAACCAAGGAAACTGATGCGACATCGTTTTCTTCGCCACCACAGCTCACGAAAAACTCAATCATAGAGATTGATATTCGGGTTCGATATGACGGCATATAACGTGAGTACACATTGTCGTAGGCCTATAAAACCGCGTGCAATAGCTTCGTCGCGTCGAACCACATGAGTGAAATGCGTGGAGTTTGCGTGTGAACGATTTGTCTTCGAGAAAAAGTCGATTATACATATGCGTTTTCACGACATCGTGGGAATGACTTATTTTTGGCTGCACCTATGCGAAATCTGGCATCATATTCGGTTTCAGCACGTCGAACAACCATGGAAACTGATGCATCATCGTTTCCTTCGTAACCACAGCTCACGAAAAACTCAATCATAGAAGTTTATTTTCGGGTTCGATATGATGGCATATTACGTGAGTACACATTGTCGTATGCCGATAAAACCGCGTTCAATGGCTTCGTCTCGTCGAACTACACGAGTTCAATGCTCGAAGTTTGCGTGGGAACAACTTGTCTTCGAGAAAAAGTCGATTATACATATGCGTTTTTACGACATCGTGGGAATCATTTTCTTTTTGCTGCACCTAGACAAAATCTGGCATCGTATTCGGTTTCAGCACGTCGAATAACCAAGGAAACTGATGCAACATCGTTTTCTTCGCGACCACAGCTCAAGAAAAACTCAATCATAGAAATTGATATTCGTGTCCGATATGATGGCGTATAACTTGAGTACACATTGCCCCAGGCCGATGAAACCGCGTGCAATAGCTTCGTCTCGTCGAACTACACGAGTGCAATGCGTGGAGTTTGCGTGTGAACGATTTGTCTTCGAGAAAAAGTCCATTATACATATGCGTTTTCACGACATCGTGGGAATGACTTATTTTTGGCTGCACCTATGCGAAATCTGGCATCATATTCGGTTTCAGCACGTCGAAGAACCATGGAAACTGATGCATCATCGTTTCCTTCGTAACCACAGCTCACGAAAAACTCAATCATAGAAGTTTATTTTCGGGTTCGATATGATGGCAGATTACGTGAGTACACATTGTCGTATGCCGATAAAACCGCGTTCAATGGCTTCGTCTCGTCCAACTACACGAGTTCAACGGTCGAAGTTTGCGTGGGAACAACTTGTCTTCGAGAAAAAGTCCATTATACATATGTGTTTTTACGACATCGTGGGAATCATTTTTTTTGGCTGCACCTGGACGAAATCTGACGTCATATTCGGTTTCAGCACGTCGAAGAACCATGGAAACTGATGCATCATCGTTTCCTTCGCAACCACAGCTCACGAAAAACTCAATCATAGAAGTTAATATTCGTGTCCGATAGGATGGCATATAACTTGAGTACACATTGTCGTAGGCCGATAAAACCGCGTGCAATAGCTTCGTTTCGTCGAACTACACGAGTGCAATGCGCGAAGTTTGCGTGTGAACGATTTGTCTTCGAGAAAAAGTCGATTATACATATGCGTTTTTACGACATCGTGGGAATCACTTTTTTCGGCTGCACCTAGGCGAAATCTGGCATCATATTCGGTTTCAGGACGTCGAATAACCAAGGAAACTGATGCAACATCGTTTTTTTCGCGACCACAGCTCACGAAAAACTCAATCATAGAAGTTAATATTCGTGTCCGATATGATGGCATATAACTTGAGTACACATTATCGTAGGCCGATGAAACCGCGTGCAATAGCATCGTTTCGTCGAACTACACGGGTTCAATGCGCAAAGTTTGCGTGTAAACGATTTGTCTCCAAGAAAAAGTCGATTATACATATGCGTTTTCACGACATCGTGGGAATCAGTTTTTTTTGGCTGCACCTAGACAAAATCTGGCATCATATTCGGTTTCAGCACGCCGAATAACCAAGGAAACTGATGCGACATCGTTTTCTTCGCCACCACAGCTCACGAAAAACTCAATCATAGAGATTGATATTCGGGTTCGATATGACGGCATATAACGTGAGTACACATTGTCGTAGGCCTATAAAACCGCGTGCAATAGCTTCGTCGCGTCGAACCACATGAGTGAAATGCACGAATTTTGCGTGGGAACGAGTTGTCTTCGAGAAATCCTCTATTATACATATGCGTGTAGTATCGGGAAAATTTTAGAGGTAGTATTATAAAAAATGGGAGTCTATCGAATATGGCAGACAGATGTCTACGGCATTTAAAATACTCTATTAAGATGTAGGATTAAGTTGTGAACCTAGTTTTATGATTTCATTGAAGTAGAGTCCACGCACTCTGACTAATGGCGCCTGGGCCATTAGCTGGCCCGCTCCGCCACGTTTGGGGAATTTCCCAGAGACGGATAATGACGAACAGGGCCCCATAACGGCGGTGGGGGAAGAGGCCAAGTTGGAGGAATCGGGGGTGCGAAAGGTAATTTTTAAGATTAGCGGTCAGTTGGAAATCGTGGAGTAGAGTAGTTATACGGCAGAACATGGAAGTTTCGGCGACGTCCCCATCTGAGGCATTAGACGTACAAGTTTAGATAATTATAAATTCTCGTAGAAGTGTAAACATTTGTATTTGTGGTGAGTCTTCTAATATCAGAAAGACTGTAAATATTTCTTAGAAATTAAAGTGTTACTTAAATAAAATTCTAGCGGCTTTATCCATTGACAAGTATCCCACATGCGTTTTTACGACATCGTGGGAATGACTTTTTTTTGGCTGCACCTAGGCGAAATCTGGCATCATATTCGGTTTCAGCACGTCGAACAACCATGGAAACTGATGCATCATCGTTTCCTTCGTAACCACAGCTCACGAAAAACTCAATCATAGAAGTTTATTTTCGGGTTCGATATGATGGCATATTACGTGAGTACACATTGTCGTATGCCGATAAAACCGCGTTCAATGGCTTCGTCTCGTCGAACTACACGAGTTCAATGCTCGAAGTTTTCGTGGGAACAACTTGTCTTCGAGAAAAAGTCGATTATACATATGCGTTTTTACGACATCGTGGGAATCATTTTCTTTTTGCTGCACCTAGACAAAATCTGGCATCGTATTCGGTTTCAGCACGTCGAATAACCAAGGAAACTGATGCAACATCGTTTTCTTCGCGACCACAGCTCAAGAAAAACTCAATCATAGAAATTGATATTCGTGTCCGATATGATGGCGTATAACTTGAGTACACATTGCCCCAGGCCGATGAAACCGCGTGCAATAGCTTCGTCTCGTCGAACTACACGAGTGCAATGCGTGGAGTTTGCGTGTGAACGATTTGTCTTCGAGAAAAAGTCGATTATACATATGCGTTTTCACGACATCCTGGGAATGACTTATTTTCGGCTGCACCTAGGCGAAATCTGGCCTCATATTCGGTTTCAGCACGTCGAACAACCATGGAAACTGATGCATCATCGTTTCCTTCGTAACCACAGCTCACGAAAAACTCAATCATAGAAGTTTATTTTCGGGTTCGATATGATGACATATTACGTGAGTACACATTGTCGTATGCCGATAAAACCGCGTTCAATGGCTTCGTCTCGTCGAACTACACGAGTTCAATGCTCGAAGTTTGCGTGGGAACAAATTGTCTTCGAGAAAAAGTCGATTATACATATGCGTTTTTACGACATCGTGGGAATCATTTTCTTTTTGCTGCACCTAGACAAAATCTGGCATCGTATTCGGTTTCAGCACGTCGAATAACCAAGGAAACTGATGCAACATCGTTTTCTTCGCGACCACAGCTCAAGAAAAACTCAATCATAGAAATTGATATTCGTGTCCGATATGATGGCGTATAACTTGAGTACACATTGCCCCAGGCCGATGAAACCGCGTGCAATAGCTTCGTCTCGTCGAACTACACGAGTGCAATGCGTGGAGTTTGCGTGTGAACGATTTGTCTTCGAGAAAAAGTCGATTATACATATGCGTTTTTACGACATCGTGGGAATCACTTTTTTCGGCTGCACCTAGGCGAAATCTGGCATCATATTCGGTTTCAGGACGTCGAATAACCAAGGAAACTGATGCAACATCGTTTTTTTCGCGACCACAGCTCACGAAAAACTCAATCATAGAAGTTAATATTCGTGTCCGATATGATGGCATATAACTTGAGTACACATTGCCGTAGGCCGATGAAACCGCGTGCAATAGCTTCGTCTCGTCGAACTACACGAGTGCAGTGCGCGGAGTTTGCGTGTGAACGATTTGTCGTCGAGAAATCCTCCATTATACATATGCGTGTAGTATCGGGAAAATTTTAGAGGTAGTATTATAAAAAATGGGAGTCTATCGAATATGGCAGACAGATGTCTACGGCATTTAAGGTATTCTATTAAGATGTAGGATTACGTTGTGAACCTAGTTTTATGATTTCATTGAAGTAGAGTCCACGCACTCTGACTAATGGCGCCTGGGCCATTAGCTGGCCCGCTCCGCCACGTTTGGGGAATTTCCCAGAGACGGATAATGACGAACAGGGCCCCATAACGGCGGTGGGGGAAGAGGCCAAGTTGGAGGAATCGGGGGTGCGAAAGGTAATTTTTAAGATTAGCGGTCAGTTGGAAATCGTGGAGTAGAGTAGTTATACGGCAGAACATGGAAGTTTCGGCGACGTCCCCATCTGAGGCATTAGACGTACAAGTTTAGATAATTATAAATTCTCGTAGAAGTGTAAACATTTGTATTTGTGGTGAGTCTTCTCATATCAGAAAGACTGTAAATATTTCTTAGAAATTAAAGTGTTACTTAAATAAAATTCTAGCGGCTTTATCCATTGACAAGTATCCCACATGCGTTTTTACGACATCGTGGGAATGACTTTTTTTTGGCTGCACCTAGGCGAAATCTGGCATCATATTCGGTTTCAGCACGTCGAACAACCATGGAAACTGATGCATCATCGTTTCCTTCGTAACTACAGCTCACGAAAAACTCAATCCTAGAAGTTTATTTTCGGGTTCGATATGATGGCATATTACGTGAGTACACATTGTCGTATGCCGATAAAACCGCGTTCAATGGCTTCGTCTCATCGAACTACACGAGTTCAATGCTCGAAGTTTGCGTGGGAACAACTGGTCTTCGAGAAAAAGTCGATTATACATATGCGTTTTTACGACATCGTGGGAATCATTTTCTTTTTGCTGCACCTAGACAAAATCTGGCATCGTATTCGGTTTCAGCACGTCGAATAACCAAGGAAACTGATGCAACATCGTTTTCTTCGCGACCACAGCTCAAGAAAAACTCAATCATAGAAATTGATATTCGTGTCCGATATGATGGCGTATAACTTGAGTACACATTGTCGTAGGTCGATGAAACCGCGTGCAATATCTTCTTCTCGTCGAACTACACGAGTGCAGTGCGCGGAGTTTGCGTGTGAACGATTTGTCGTCGAGAAATCCTCCATTATACATATGCGTGTAGTATCGGGAAAATTTTAGAGGTAGTATTATAAAAAATGGGAGTCTATCGAATATGGCAGACAGATGTCTACGGCATTTAAGGTATTCTATTAAGATGTAGGATTACGTTGTGAACCTAGTTTTATGATTTCATTGAAGTAGAGTCCACGCACTCTGACTAATGGCGCCTGGGCCATTAGCTGGCCCGCTCCGCCACGTTTGGGGAATTTCCCAGAGACGGATAATGACGAACAGGGCCCCATAACGGCGGTGGGGGAAGAGGCCAAGTTGGAGGAATCGGGGGTGCGAAAGGTAATTTTTAAGATTAGCGGTCAGTTGGAAATCGTGGAGTAGAGTAGTTATACGGCAGAACATGGAAGTTTCGGCGACGTCCCCATCTGAGGCATTAGACGTACAAGTTTAGATAATTATAAATTCTCGTAGAAGTGTAAACATTTGTATTTGTGGTGAGTCTTCTAATATCAGAAAGACTGTAAATATTTCTTAGAAATTAAAGTGTTACTTAAATAAAATTCTAGCGGCTTTATCCATTGACAAGTATCCCACATGCGTTTTTACGACATCGTGGGAATGACTTATTTTTGGCTGCACCTAGGCGAAATCTGGCATCATATTCGGTTTCAGCACGTCGAACAACCATGGAAACTGATGCATCATCGTTTCCTTCGTAACCACAGCTCACGAAAAACTCAATCCTAGAAGTTTATTTTCGGGTTCGATATGATGGCATATTACGTGAGTACACATTGTCGTATGCCGATAAAACCGCGTTCAATGGCTTCGTCTCATCGAACTACACGAGTTCAATGCTCGAAGTTTGCGTGGGAACAACTGGTCTTCGAGAAAAAGTCGATTATACATATGCGTTTTTACGACATCGTGGGAATCATTTTCTTTTTGCTGCACCTAGACAAAATCTGGCATCGTATTCGGTTTCAGCACGTCGAATAACCAAGGAAACTGATGCAACATCGTTTTCTTCGCGACCACAGCTCAAGAAAAACTCAATCATAGAAATTGATATTCGTGTCCGATATGATGGCGTATAACTTGAGTACACATTGCCCCAGGCCGATGAAACCGCGTGCAATAGCTTCGTCTCGTCGAACTACACGAGTGCAATGCGTGGAGTTTGCGTGTGAACGATTTGTCTTCGAGAAAAAGTCGATTATACATATGCGTTTTCACGACATCGTGGGAATGACTTATTTTTGGCTGCACCTATGCGAAATCTGGCATCATATTCGGTTTCAGCACGTCGAAGAACCATGGAAACTGATGCATCATCGTTTCCTTCGTAACCACAGCTCTCGAAAAACTCAATCATAGAAGTTTATTTTCGGGTTCGATATGATGGCAGATTACGTGAGTACACATTGTCGTATGCCGATAAAACCGCGTTCAATGGCTTCGTCTCGTCCAACTACACGAGTTCAACGGTCGAAGTTTGCGTGGGAACAACTTGTCTTCGAGAAAAAGTCCATTATACATATGTGTTTTTACGACATCGTGGGAATCATTTTTTTTGGCTGCACCTGGACGAAATCTGGCGTCATATTCGGTTTCAGCACGTCGAAGAACCATGGAAACTGATGCATCATCGTTTCCTTCGCAACCACAGCTCACGAAAAACTCAATCATAGAAGTTAATATTCGTGTCCGATAGGATGGCATATAACTTGAGTACACATTGTCGTAGGCCGATAAAACCGCGTGCAATAGCTTCGTTTCGTCGAACTACACGAGTGCAATGCGCGAAGTTTGCGTGTGAACGATTTGTCTTCGAGAAAAAGTCGATTATACATATGCGTTTTTACGACATCGTGGGAATCACTTTTTTCGGCTGCACCTAGGCGAAATCTGGCATCATATTCGGTTTCAGGACGTCGAATAACCAAGGAAACTGATGCAACATCGTTTTTTTCGCGACCACAGCTCACGAAAAACTCAATCATAGAAGTTAATATTCGTGTCCGATATGATGGCATATAACTTGAGTACACATTATCGTAGGCCGATGAAACCGCGTGCAATAGCATCGTTTCGTCGAACTACACGAGTTCAATGCGCAAAGTTTGCGTGTAAACGATTTGTCTCCAAGAAAAAGTCGATTATACATATGCGTTTTCACGACATCGTGGGAATCAGTTTTTTTTGGCTGCACCTAGACAAAATCTGGCATCATATTCGGTTTCAGCACGCCGAATAACCAAGGAAACTGATGCGACATCGTTTTCTTCGCCACCACAGCTCACGAAAATCTCAATCATAGAGATTGATATTCGGGTTCGATATGACGGCATATAACGTGAGTACACATTGTCGTAGGCCTATAAAACCGCGTGCAATAGCTTCGTCGCGTCGAACCACATGAGTGAAATGCACGAATTTTGCGTGGGAACGAGTTGTCTTCGAGAAATCCTCTATTATACATATGCGTGTAGTATCGGGAAAATTTTAGAGGTAGTATTATAAAAAATGGGAGTCTATCGAATATGGCAGACAGATGTCTACGGCATTTAAAATATTCTATTAAGATGTAGGATTAAGTTGTGAACCTAGTTTTATGATTTCATTGAAGTAGAGTCCACGCACTCTGACTAATGGCGCCTGGGCCATTAGCTGGTCCGCTCCGCCACGTTTGGGGAATTTCCCAGAGACGGATAATGACGAACAGGGCCCCATAACGGCGGTGGGGGAAGAGGCCAAGTTGGAGGAATCGGGGGTGCGAAAGGTAATTTTTAAGATTAGCGGTCAGTTGGAAATCGTGGAGTAGAGTAGTTATACGGCAGAACATGGAAGTTTCGGCGACGTCCCCATCTGAGGCATTAGACGTACAAGTTTAGATAATTATAAATTCTCGTAGAAGTGTAAACATTTGTATTTGTGGTGAGTCTTCTAATATCAGAAAGACTGTAAATATTTCTTAGAAATTAAAGTGTTACTTAAATAAAATTCTAGCGGCTTTATCCATTGACAAGTATCCCACATGCGTTTTTACGACATCGTGGGAATGACTTTTTTTTGGCTGCACCTAGGCGAAATCTGGCATCATATTCGGTTTCAGCACGTCGAACAACCATGGAAACTGATGCATCATCGTTTCCTTCGTAACCACAGCTCACGAAAAACTCAATCATAGAAGTTTATTTTCGGGTTCGATATGATGGCATATTACGTGAGTACACATTGTCGTATGCCGATAAAACCGCGTTCAATGGCTTCGTCTCGTCGAACTACACGAGTTCAATGCTCGAAGTTTTCGTGGGAACAACTTGTCTTCGAGAAAAAGTCGATTATACATATGCGTTTTTACGACATCGTGGGAATCATTTTCTTTTTGCTGCACCTAGACAAAATCTGGCATCGTATTCGGTTTCAGCACGTCGAATAACCAAGGAAACTGATGCAACATCGTTTTCTTCGCGACCACAGCTCAAGAAAAACTCAATCATAGAAATTGATATTCGTGTCCGATATGATGGCGTATAACTTGAGTACACATTGCCCCAGGCCGATGAAACCGCGTGCAATAGCTTCGTCTCGTCGAACTACACGAGTGCAATGCGTGGAGTTTGCGTGTGAACGATTTGTCTTCGAGAAAAAGTCGATTATACATATGCGTTTTCACGACATCCTGGGAATGACTTATTTTCGGCTGCACCTAGGCGAAATCTGGCCTCATATTCGGTTTCAGCACGTCGAACAACCATGGAAACTGATGCATCATCGTTTCCTTCGTAACCACAGCTCACGAAAAACTCAATCATAGAAGTTTATTTTCGGGTTCGATATGATGACATATTACGTGAGTACACATTGTCGTATGCCGATAAAACCGCGTTCAATGGCTTCGTCTCGTCGAACTACACGAGTTCAATGCTCGAAGTTTGCGTGGGAACAACTTGTCTTCGAGAAAAAGTCGATTATACATATGCGTTTTTACGACATCGTGGGAATCATTTTCTTTTTGCTGCACCTAGACAAAATCTGGCATCGTATTCGGTTTCAGCACGTCGAATAACCAAGGAAACTGATGCAACATCGTTTTCTTCGCGACCACAGCTCAAGAAAAACTCAATCATAGAAATTGATATTCGTGTCCGATATGATGGCGTATAACTTGAGTACACATTGCCCCAGGCCGATGAAACCGCGTGCAATAGCTTCGTCTCGTCGAACTACACGAGTGCAATGCGTGGAGTTTGCGTGTGAACGATTTGTCTTCGAGAAAAAGTCGATTATACATATGCGTTTTTACGACATCGTGGGAATCACTTTTTTCGGCTGCACCTAGGCGAAATCTGGCATCATATTCGGTTTCAGGACGTCGAATAACCAAGGAAACTGATGCAACATCGTTTTTTTCGCGACCACAGCTCACGAAAAACTCAATCATAGAAGTTAATATTCGTGTCCGATATGATGGCATATAACTTGAGTACACATTGCCGTAGGCCGATGAAACCGCGTGCAATAGCTTCGTCTCGTCGAACTACACGAGTGCAATGCTCGAAGTTTGCGTGGGAACAACTTGTCTTCGAGAAAAAGTCTATTATATATATGCGTTTGTACGACATCGTGGGAATCACTTTTTTTTGGCTGCACCTAGACCAAATCTGACATCATATTCGGTTTCAGCACGTCGAATAACCAAGGAAAATGATGCAACATCGTCTTCTTCGCGACCAATGCTCACGAAAAACTCAGTCATAGAGATTGATATTCGTGTCGGATATGATGGCAGATAACTTGAGTACACATTGTCGTAGGTCGATGAAACCACGTGCAATATCTTCTTCTCGTCGAACTACACGAGTGCAGTGCGCGGAGTTTGCGTGTGAACGATTTGTCGTCGAGAAATCCTCCATTATACATATGCGTGTAGTATCGGGAAAATTTTAGAGGTAGTATTATAAAAAATGGGAGTCTATCGAATATGGCAGACAGATGTCTACGGCATTTAAGGTATTCTATTAAGATGTAGGATTACGTTGTGAACCTAGTTTTATGATTTCATTGAAGTAGAGTCCACGCACTCTGACTAATGGCGCCTGGGCCATTAGCTGGCCCGCTCCGCCACGTTTGGGGAATTTCCCAGAGACGGATAATGACGAACAGGGCCCCATAACGGCGGTGGGGGAAGAGGCCAAGTTGGAGGAATCGGGGGTGCGAAAGGTAATTTTTAAGATTAGCGGTCAGTTGGAAATCGTGGAGTAGAGTAGTTATACGGCAGAACATGGAAGTTTCGGCGACGTCCCCATCTGAGGCATTAGACGTACAAGTTTAGATAATTATAAATTCTCGTAGAAGTGTAAACATTTGTATTTGTGGTGAGTCTTCTAATATCAGAAAGACTGTAAATATTTCTTAGAAATTAAAGTGTTACTTAAATAAAATTCTAGCGGCTTTATCCATTGACAAGTATCCCACATGCGTTTTTACGACATCGTGGGAATGACTTTTTTTTGGCTGCACCTAGGCGAAATCTGGCATCATATTCGGTTTCAGCACGTCGAACAACCATGGAAACTGATGCATCATCGTTTCCTTCGTAACCACAGCTCACGAAAAACTCAATCCTAGAAGTTTATTTTCGGGTTCGATATGATGGCATATTACGTGAGTACACATTGTCGTATGCCGATAAAACCGCGTTCAATGGCTTCGTCTCATCGAACTACACGAGTTCAATGCTCGAAGTTTGCGTGGGAACAACTGGTCTTCGAGAAAAAGTCGATTATACATATGCGTTTTTACGACATCGTGGGAATCATTTTCTTTTTGCTGCACCTAGACAAAATCTGGCATCGTATTCGGTTTCAGCAGTCGAATAACCAAGGAAACTGATGCAACATCGTTTTCTTCGCGACCACAGCTCAAGAAAAACTCAATCATAGAAATTGATATTCGTGTCCGATATGATGGCGTATAACTTGAGTACACATTGCCCCAGGCCGATGAAACCGCGTGCAATAGCTTCGTCTCGTCGAACTACACGAGTGCAATGCGTGGAGTTTGCGTGTGAACGATTTGTCGTCGAGAAATCCTCCATTATACATATGCGTGTAGTATCGGGAAAATTTTAGAGGTAGTATTATAAAAAATGGGAGTCTATCGAATATGGCAGACAGATGTCTACGGCATTTAAGGTATTCTATTAAGATGTAGGATTACGTTGTGAACCTAGTTTTATGATTTCATTGAAGTAGAGTCCACGCACTCTGACTAATGGCGCCTGGGCCATTAGCTGGCCCGCTCCGCCACGTTTGGGGAATTTCCCAGAGACGGATAATGACGAACAGGGCCCCATAACGGCGGTGGGGGAAGAGGCCAAGTTGGAGGAATCGGGGGTGCGAAAGGTAATTTTTAAGATTAGCGGTCAGTTGGAAATCGTGGAGTAGAGTAGTTATACGGCAGAACATGGAAGTTTCGGCGACGTCCCCATCTGAGGCATTAGACGTACAAGTTTAGATAATTATAAATTCTCGTAGAAGTGTAAACATTTGTATTTGTGGTGAGTCTTCTAATATCAGAAAGACTGTAAATATTTCTTAGAAATTAAAGTGTTACTTAAATAAAATTCTAGCGGCTTTATCCATTGACAAGTATCCCACATGCGTTTTTACGACATCGTGGGAATGACTTTTTTTTGGCTGCACCTAGGCGAAATCTGGCATCATATTCGGTTTCAGCACGTCGAACAACCATGGAAACTGATGCATCATCGTTTCCTTCGTAACCACAGCTCACGAAAAACTCAATCCTAGAAGTTTATTTTCGGGTTCGATATGATGGCATATTACGTGAGTACACATTGTCGTATGCCGATAAAACCGCGTTCAATGGCTTCGTCTCATCGAACTACACGAGTTCAATGCTCGAAGTTTGCGTGGGAACAACTGGTCTTCGAGAAAAAGTCGATTATACATATGCGTTTTTACGACATCGTGGGAATCATTTTCTTTTTGCTGCACCTAGACAAAATCTGGCATCGTATTCGGTTTCAGCACGTCGAATAACCAAGGAAACTGATGCAACATCGTTTTCTTCGCGACCACAGCTCAAGAAAAACTCAATCATAGAAATTGATATTCGTGTCCGATATGATGGCGTATAACTTGAGTACACATTGTCGTAGGTCGATGAAACCGCGTGCAATATCTTCTTCTCGTCGAACTACACGAGTGCAGTGCGCGGAGTTTGCGTGTGAACGATTTGTCGTCGAGAAATCCTCCATTATACATATGCGTGTAGTATCGGGAAAATTTTAGAGGTAGTATTATAAAAAATGGGAGTCTATCGAATATGGCAGACAGATGTCTACGGCATTTAAGGTATTCTATTAAGATGTAGGATTACGTTGTGAACCTAGTTTTATGATTTCATTGAAGTAGAGTCCACGCACTCTGACTAATGGCGCCTGGGCCATTAGCTGGCCCGCTCCGCCACGTTTGGGGAATTTCCCAGAGACGGATAATGACGAACAGGGCCCCATAACGGCGGTGGGGGAAGAGGCCAAGTTGGAGGAATCGGGGGTGCGAAAGGTAATTTTTAAGATTAGCGGTCAGTTGGAAATCGTGGAGTAGAGTAGTTATACGGCAGAACATGGAAGTTTCGGCGACGTCCCCATCTGAGGCATTAGACGTACAAGTTTAGATAATTATAAATTCTCGTAGAAGTGTAAACATTTGTATTTGTGGTGAGTCTTCTAATATCAGAAAGACTGTAAATATTTCTTAGAAATTAAAGTGTTACTTAAATAAAATTCTAGCGGCTTTATCCATTGACAAGTATCCCACATGCGTTTTTACGACATCGTGGGAATGACTTTTTTTTGGCTGCACCTAGGCGAAATCTGGCATCATATTCGGTTTCAGCACGTCGAACAACCATGGAAACTGATGCATCATCGTTTCCTTCGTAACCGCAGCTCACGAAAAACTCAATCCTAGAAGTTTATTTTCGGGTTCGATATGATGGCATATTACGTGAGTACACATTGTCGTATGCCGATAAAACCGCGTTCAATGGCTTCGTCTCATCGAACTACACGAGTTCAATGCTCGAAGTTTGCGTGGGAACAACTGGTCTTCGAGAAAAAGTCGATTATACATATGCGTTTTTACGACATCGTGGGAATCATTTTCTTTTTGCTGCACCTAGACAAAATCTGGCATCGTATTCGGTTTCAGCACGTCGAATAACCAAGGAAACTGATGCAACATCGTTTTCTTCGCGACCACAGCTCAAGAAAAACTCAATCATAGAAATTGATATTCGTGTCCGATATGATGGCGTATAACTTGAGTACACATTGTCGTAGGTCGATGAAACCGCGTGCAATATCTTCTTCTCGTCGAACTACACGAGTGCAGTGCGCGGAGTTTGCGTGTGAACGATTTGTCGTCGAGAAATCCTCCATTATACATATGCGTGTAGTATCGGGAAAATTTTAGAGGTAGTATTATAAAAAATGGGAGTCTATCGAATATGGCAGACATATGTCTACGGCATTTAAGGTATTCTATTAAGATGTAGGATTACGTTGTGAACCTAGTTTTATGATTTCATTGAAGTAGAGTCCACGCACTCTGACTAATGGCGCCTGGGCCATTAGCTGGCCCGCTCCGCCACGTTTGGGGAATTTCCCAGAGACGGATAATGACGAACAGGGCCCCATAACGGCGGTGGGGGAAGAGGCCAAGTTGGAGGAATCGGGGGTGCGAAAGGTAATTTTTAAGATTAGCGGTCAGTTGGAAATCGTGGAGTAGAGTAGTTATACGGCAGAACATGGAAGTTTCGGCGACGTCCCCATCTGAGGCATTAGACGTACAAGTTTAGATAATTATAAATTCTCGTAGAAGTGTAAACATTTGTATTTGTGGTGAGTCTTCTAATATCAGAAAGACTGTAAATATTTCTTAGAAATTAAAGTGTTACTTAAATAAAATTCTAGCGGCTTTATCCATTGACAAGTATCCCACATGCGTTTTTACGACATCGTGGGAATGACTTTTTTTTGGCTGCACCTAGGCGAAATCTGGCATCATATTCGGTTTCAGCACGTCGAACAACCATGGAAACTGATGCATCATCGTTTCCTTCGTAACCACAGCTCACGAAAAACTCAATCCTAGAAGTTTATTTTCGGGTTCGATATGATGGCATATTACGTGAGTACACATTGTCGTATGCCGATAAAACCGCGTTCAATGGCTTCGTCTCGTCGAACTACACGAGTTCAATGCTCGAAGTTTGCGTGGGAACAACTTGTCTTCGAGAAAAAGTCGATTATACATATGCGTTTTTACGACATCGTGGGAATGGTTTTCTTTTTGCTGTACCTAGACAAAATCTGGCATCGTATTCGGTTTCAGCACGTCGAATAACCAAGGAAACTGATGCAACATCGTTTTCTTCGCGACCACAGCTCAAGAAAAACTCAATCATAGAAATTGATATTCGTGTCCGATATGATGGCGTATAACTTGAGTACACATTGCCCCAGGCCGATGAAACCGCGTGCAATAGCTTCGTCTCGTCGAACTACACGAGTGCAATGCGTGGAGTTTGCGTGTGAACGATTTGTCTTCGAGAAAAAGTCGATTATACATATGCGTTTTCACGACATCGTGGGAATGACTTATTTTTGGCTGCACTTATGCGAAATCTGGCATCATATTCGGTTTCAGCACGTCGAAGAACCATGGAAACTGATGCATCATCGTTTCCTTCGTAACCACAGCTCACGAAAAACTCAATCATAGAAGTTTATTTTCGGGTTCGATATGATGGCAGATTACGTGAGTACACATTGTCGTATGCCGATAAAACCGCGTTCAATGGCTTCGTCTCGTCCAACTACACGAGTTCAACGGTCGAAGTTTGCGTGGGAACAACTTGTCTTCGAGAAAAAGTCCATTATACATATGTGTTTTTACGACATCGTGTGAATCATTTTTTTTGGCTGCACCTGGACGAAATCTGGCGTCATATTCGGTTTCAGCACGCCGAATAACCAAGGAAACTGATGCGACATCGTTTTCTTCGCCACCACAGCTCACGAAAAACTCAATCATAGAAATTGATATTCGTGTCCGATATGATGGCGTATAACTTGAGTACACATTGCCCCAGGCCGATGAAACCGCGTGCAATAGCTTCGTCTCGTCGAACTACACGAGTGCAATGCGTGGAGTTTGCGTGTGAACGATTTGTCTTCGAGAAAAAGTCGATTATACATATGCGTTTTCACGACATCGTGGGAATGACTTATTTTTGGCTGCACCTATGCGAAATCTGGCATCATATTCGGTTTCAGCACGTCGAACAACCATGGAAACTGATGCATCATCGTTTCCTTCGTAACCACAGCTCACGAAAAACTCAATCATAGAAGTTTATTTTCGGGTTCGATATGATGGCATATTACGTGAGTACACATTGTCGTATGCCGATAAAACCGCGTTCAATGGCTTCGTCTCGTCGAACTACACGAGTTCAATGCTCGAAGTTTGCGTGGGAACAACTTGTCTTCGAGAAAAAGTCGATTATACATATGCGTTTTTACGACATCGTGGGAATCATTTTCTTTTTGCTGCACCTAGACAAAATCTGGCATCGTATTCGGTTTCAGCACGTCGAATAACCAAGGAAACTGATGCAACATCGTTTTCTTCGCGACCACAGCTCAAGAAAAACTCAATCATAGAAATTGATATTCGTGTCCGATATGATGGCGTATAACTTGAGTACACATTGCCCCAGGCCGATGAAACCGCGTGCAATAGCTTCGTCTCGTCGAACTACACGAGTGCAATGCGTGGAGTTTGCGTGTGAACGATTTGTCGTCGAGAAATCCTCCATTATACATATGCGTGTAGTATCGGGAAAATTTTAGAGGTAGTATTATAAAAAATGGGAGTCTATCGAATATGGCAGACAGATGTCTACGGCATTTAAGGTATTCTATTAAGATGTAGGATTACGTTGTGAACCTAGTTTTATGATTTCATTGAAGTAGAGTCCACGCACTCTGACTAATGGCGCCTGGGCCATTAGCTGGCCCGCTCCGCCACGTTTGGGGAATTTCCCAGAGACGGATAATGACGAACAGGGCCCCATAACGGCGGTGGGGGAAGAGGCCAAGTTGGAGGAATCGGGGGTGCGAAAGGTAATTTTTAAGATTAGCGGTCAGTTGGAAATCGTGGAGTAGAGTAATTATACGGCAGAACATGGAAGTTTCGGCGACGTCCCCATCTGAGGCATTAGACGTACAAGTTTAGATAATTATAAATTCTCGTAGAAGTGTAAACATTTGTATTTGTGGTGAGTCTTCTAATATCAGAAAGACTGTAAATATTTCTTAGAAATTAAAGTGTTACTTAAATAAAATTCTAGCGGCTTTATCCATTGACAAGTATCCCACATGCGTTTTTACGACATCGTGGGAATGACTTTTTTTTGGCTGCACCTAGGCGAAATCTGGCATCATATTCGGTTTCAGCACGTCGAACAACCATGGAAACTGATGCATCATCGTTTCCTTCGTAACCACAGCTCACGAAAAACTCAATCCTAGAAGTTTATTTTCGGGTTCGATATGATGGCATATTACGTGAGTACACATTGTCGTATGCCGATAAAACCGCGTTCAATGGCTTCGTCTCGTCGAACTACACGAGTTCAATGCTCGAAGTTTGCGTGGGAACAACTTGTCTTCGAGAAAAAGTCGATTATACATATGCGTTTTTACGACATCGTGGGAATGGTTTTCTTTTTGCTGTACCTAGACAAAATCTGGCATCGTATTCGGTTTCAGCACGTCGAATAACCAAGGAAACTGATGCAACATCGTTTTCTTCGCGACCACAGCTCAAGAAAAACTCAATCATAGAAATTGATATTCGTGTCCGATATGATGGCGTATAACTTGAGTACACATTGCCCCAGGCCGATGAAACCGCGTGCAATAGCTTCGTCTCGTCGAACTACACGAGTGCAATGCGTGGAGTTTGCGTGTGAACGATTTGTCTTCGAGAAAAAGTCGATTATACATATGCGTTTTCACGACATCGTGGGAATGACTTATTTTTGGCTGCACCTATGCGAAATCTGGCATCATATTCGGTTTCAGCACGTCGAACAACCATGGAAACTGATGCATCATCGTTTCCTTCGTAACCACAGCTCACGAAAAACTCAATCATAGAAGTTTATTTTCGGGTTCGATATGATGGCATATTACGTGAGTACACATTGTCGTATGCCGATAAAACCGCGTTCAATGGCTTCGTCTCGTCGAACTACACGAGTTCAATGCTCGAAGTTTGCGTGGGAACAACCTGTCTTCGAGAAAAAGTCGATTATACATATGCGTTTTTACGACATCGTGGGAATCATTTTCTTTTTGCTGCACCTAGACAAAATCTGGCATCGTATTCGGTTTCAGCACGTCGAATAACCAAGGAAACTGATGCAACATCGTTTTCTTCGCGACCACAGCTCAAGAAAAACTCAATCATAGAAATTGATATTCGTGTCCGATATGATGGCGTATAACTTGACTACACATTGCCCCAGGCCGATGAAACCGCGTGCAATAGCTTCGTCTCGTCGAACTACACGAGTGCAATGCGTGGAGTTTGCGTGTGAACGATTTGTCGTCGAGAAATCCTCCATTATACATATGCGTGTAGTATCGGGAAAATTTTAGAGGTAGTATTATAAAAAATGGGAGTCTATCGAATATGGCAGACAGATGTCTACGGCATTTAAGGTATTCTATTAAGATGTAGGATTACGTTGTGAACCTAGTTTTATGATTTCATTGAAGTAGAGTCCACGCACTCTGACTAATGGCGCCTGGGCCATTAGCTGGCCCGCTCCGCCACGTTTGGGGAATTTCCCAGAGACGGATAATGACGAACAGGGCCCCATAACGGCGGTGGGGGAAGAGGCCAAGTTGGAGGAATCGGGGGTGCGAAAGGTAATTTTTAAGATTAGCGGTCAGTTGGAAATCGTGGAGTAGAGTAGTTATACGGCAGAACATGGAAGTTTCGGCGACGTCCCCATCTGAGGCATTAGACGTACAAGTTTAGATAATTATAAATTCTCGTAGAAGTGTAAACATTTGTATTTGTGGTGAGTCTTCTAATATCAGAAAGACTGTAAATATTTCTTAGAAATTAAAGTGTTACTTAAATAAAATTCTAGCGGCTTTATCCATTGACAAGTATCCCACATGCGTTTTTACGACATCGTGGGAATGACTTTTTTTTGGCTGCACCTAGGCGAAATCTGGCATCATATTCGGTTTCAGCACGTCGAACAACCATGGAAACTGATGCATCATCGTTTCCTTCGTAACCACAGCTCACGAAAAACTCAATCCTAGAAGTTTATTTTCGGGTTCGATATGATGGCATATTACGTGAGTACACATTGTCGTATGCCGATAAAACCGCGTTCAATGGCTTCGTCTCATCGAACTACACGAGTTCAATGCTCGAAGTTTGCGTGGGAACAACTGGTCTTCGAGAAAAAGTCGATTATACATATGCGTTTTTACGACATCGTGGGAATCATTTTCTTTTTGCTGCACCTAGACAAAATCTGGCATCGTATTCGGTTTCAGCACGTCGAATAACCAAGGAAACTGATGCAACATCGTTTTCTTCGCGACCACAGCTCAAGAAAAACTCAATCATAGAAATTGATATTCGTGTCCGATATGATGGCGTATAACTTGAGTACACATTGTCGTAGGTCGATGAAACCGCGTGCAATATCTTCTTCTCGTCGAACTACACGAGTGCAGTGCGCGGAGTTTGCGTGTGAACGATTTGTCGTCGAGAAATCCTCCATTATACATATGCGTGTAGTATCGGGAAAATTTTAGAGGTAGTATTATAAAAAATGGGAGTCTATCGAATATGGCAGACAGATGTCTACGGCATTTAAGGTATTCTATTAAGATGTAGGATTACGTTGTGAACCTAGTTTTATGATTTCATTGAAGTAGAGTCCACGCACTCTGACTAATGGCGCCTGGGCCATTAGCTGGCCCGCTCCGCCACGTTTGGGGAATTTCCCAGAGACGGATAATGACGAACAGGGCCCCATAACGGCGGTGGGGGAAGAGGCCAAGTTGGAGGAATCGGGGGTGCGAAAGGTAATTTTTAAGATTAGCGGTCAGTTGGAAATCGTGGAGTAGAGTAGTTATACGGCAGAACATGGAAGTTTCGGCGACGTCCCCATCTGAGGCATTAGACGTACAAGTTTAGATAATTATAAATTCTCGTAGAAGTGTAAACATTTGTATTTGTGGTGAGTCTTCTAATATCAGAAAGACTGTAAATATTTCTTAGAAATTAAAGTGTTACTTAAATAAAATTCTAGCGGCTTTATCCATTGACAAGTATCCCACATGCGTTTTTACGACATCGTGGGAATGACTTTTTTTTGGCTGCACCTAGGCGAAATCTGGCATCATATTCGGTTTCAGCACGTCGAACAACCATGGAAACTGATGCATCATCGTTTCCTTCGTAACCACAGCTCACGAAAAACTCAATCCTAGAAGTTTATTTTCGGGTTCGATATGATGGCATATTACGTGAGTACACATTGTCGTATGCCGATAAAACCGCGTTCAATGGCTTCGTCTCATCGAACTACACGAGTTCAATGCTCGAAGTTTGCGTGGGAACAACTGGTCTTCGAGAAAAAGTCGATTATACATATGCGTTTTTACGACATCGTGGGAATCATTTTCTTTTTGCTGCACCTAGACAAAATCTGGCATCGTATTCGGTTTCAGCACGTCGAATAACCAAGGAAACTGATGCAACATCGTTTTCTTCGCGACCACAGCTCAAGAAAAACTCAATCATAGAAATTGATATTCGTGTCCGATATGATGGCGTATAACTTGAGTACACATTGCCCCAGGCCGATGAAACCGCGTGCAATAGCTTCGTCTCGTCGAACTACACGAGTGCAATGCGTGGAGTTTGCGTGTGAACGATTTGTCGTCGAGAAATCCTCCATTATACATATGCGTGTAGTATCGGGAAAATTTTAGAGGTAGTATTATAAAAAATGGGAGTCTATCGAATATGGCAGACAGATGTCTACGGCATTTAAGGTATTCTATTAAGATGTAGGATTACGTTGTGAACCTAGTTTTATGATTTCATTGAAGTAGAGTCCACGCACTCTGACTAATGGCGCCTGGGCCATTAGCTGGCCCGCTCCGCCACGTTTGGGGAATTTCCCAGAGACGGATAATGACGAACAGGGCCCCATAACGGCGGTGGGGGAAGAGGCCAAGTTGGAGGAATCGGGGGTGCGAAAGGTAATTTTTAAGATTAGCGGTCAGTTGGAAATCGTGGAGTAGAGTAGTTATACGGCAGAACATGGAAGTTTCGGCGACGTCCCCATCTGAGGCATTAGACGTACAAGTTTAGATAATTATAAATTCTCGTAGAAGTGTAAACATTTGTATTTGTGGTGAGTCTTCTAATATCAGAAAGACTGTAAATATTTCTTAGAAATTAAAGTGTTACTTAAATAAAATTCTAGCGGCTTTATCCATTGACAAGTATCCCACATGCGTTTTTACGACATCGTGGGAATGACTTTTTTTTGGCTGCACCTAGGCGAAATCTGGCATCATATTCGGTTTCAGCACGTCGAACAACCATGGAAACTGATGCATCATCGTTTCCTTCGTAACCACAGCTCACGAAAAACTCAATCCTAGAAGTTTATTTTCGGGTTCGATATGATGGCATATTACGTGAGTACACATTGTCGTATGCCGATAAAACCGCGTTCAATGGCTTCGTCTCATCGAACTACACGAGTTCAATGCTCGAAGTTTGCGTGGGAACAACTGGTCTTCGAGAAAAAGTCGATTATACATATGCGTTTTTACGACATCGTGGGAATCATTTTCTTTTTGCTGCACCTAGACAAAATCTGGCATCGTATTCGGTTTCAGCACGTCGAATAACCAAGGAAACTGATGCAACATCGTTTTCTTCGCGACCACAGCTCAAGAAAAACTCAATCATAGAAATTGATATTCGTGTCCGATATGATGGCGTATAACTTGAGTACACATTGTCGTAGGTCGATGAAACCGCGTGCAATATCTTCTTCTCGTCGAACTACACGAGTGCAGTGCGCGGAGTTTGCGTGTGAACGATTTGTCGTCGAGAAATCCTCCATTATACATATGCGTGTAGTATCGGGAAAATTTTAGAGGTAGTATTATAAAAAATGGGAGTCTATCGAATATGGCAGACAGATGTCTACGGCATTTAAGGTATTCTATTAAGATGTAGGATTACGTTGTGAACCTAGTTTTATGATTTCATTGAAGTAGAGTCCACGCACTCTGACTAATGGCGCCTGGGCCATTAGCTGGCCCGCTCCGCCACGTTTGGGGAATTTCCCAGAGACGGATAATGACGAACAGGGCCCCATAACGGCGGTGGGGGAAGAGGCCAAGTTGGAGGAATCGGGGGTGCGAAAGGTAATTTTTAAGATTAGCGGTCAGTTGGAAATCGTGGAGTAGAGTAGTTATACGGCAGAACATGGAAGTTTCGGCGACGTCCCCATCTGAGGCATTAGACGTACAAGTTTAGATAATTATAAATTCTCGTAGAAGTGTAAACATTTGTATTTGTGGTGAGTCTTCTAATATCAGAAAGACTGTAAATATTTCTTAGAAATTAAAGTGTTACTTAAATAAAATTCTAGCGGCTTTATCCATTGACAAGTATCCCACATGCGTTTTTACGACATCGTGGGAATGACTTTTTTTTGGCTGCACCTAGGCGAAATCTGGCATCATATTCGGTTTCAGCACGTCGAACAACCATGGAAACTGATGCATCATCGTTTCCTTCGTAACCACAGCTCACGAAAAACTCAATCCTAGAAGTTTATTTTCGGGTTCGATATGATGGCATATTACGTGAGTACACATTGTCGTATGCCGATAAAACCGCGTTCAATGGCTTCGTCTCATCGAACTACACGAGTTCAATGCTCGAAGTTTGCGTGGGAACAACTGGTCTTCGAGAAAAAGTCGATTATACATATGCGTTTTTACGACATCGTGGGAATCATTTTCTTTTTGCTGCACCTAGACAAAATCTGGCATCGTATTCGGTTTCAGCACGTCGAATAACCAAGGAAACTGATGCAACATCGTTTTCTTCGCGACCACAGCTCAAGAAAAACTCAATCATAGAAATTGATATTCGTGTCCGATATGATGGCGTATAACTTGAGTACACATTGCCCCAGGCCGATGAAACCGCGTGCAATAGCTTCGTCTCGTCGAACTACACGAGTGCAATGCGTGGAGTTTGCGTGTGAACGATTTGTCGTCGAGAAATCCTCCATTATACATATGCGTGTAGTATCGGGAAAATTTTAGAGGTAGTATTATAAAAAATGGGAGTCTATCGAATATGGCAGACAGATGTCTACGGCATTTAAGGTATTCTATTAAGACGTAGGATTACGTTGTGAACCTAGTTTTATGATTTCATTGAAGTAGAGTCCACGCACTCTGACTAATGGCGCCTGGGCCATTAGCTGGCCCGCTCCGCCACGTTTGGGGAATTTCCCAGAGACGGATAATGACGAACAGGGCCCCATAACGGCGGTGGGGGAAGAGGCCAAGTTGGAGGAATCGGGGGTGCGAAAGGTAATTTTTAAGATTAGCGGTCAGTTGGAAATCGTGGAGTAGAGTAGTTATACGGCAGAACATGGAAGTTTCGGCGACGTCCCCATCTGAGGCATTAGACGTACAAGTTTAGATAATTATAAATTCTCGTAGAAGTGTAAACATTTGTATTTGTGGTGAGTCTTCTAATATCAGAAAGACTGTAAATATTTCTTAGAAATTAAAGTGTTACTTAAATAAAATTCTAGCGGCTTTATCCATTGACAAGTATCCCACATGCGTTTTTACGACATCGTGGGAATGACTTTTTTTTGGCTGCACCTAGGCGAAATCTGGCATCATATTCGGTTTCAGCACGTCGAACAACCATGGAAACTGATGCATCATCGTTTCCTTCGTAACCACAGCTCACGAAAAACTCAATCCTAGAAGTTTATTTTCGGGTTCGATATGATGGCATATTACGTGAGTACACATTGTCGTATGCCGATAAAACCGCGTTCAATGGCTTCGTCTCATCGAACTACACGAGTTCAATGCTCGAAGTTTGCGTGGGAACAACTGGTCTTCGAGAAAAAGTCGATTATACATATGCGTTTTTACGACATCGTGGGAATCATTTTCTTTTTGCTGCACCTAGACAAAATCTGGCATCGTATTCGGTTTCAGCACGTCGAATAACCAAGGAAACTGATGCAACATCGTTTTCTTCGCGACCACAGCTCAAGAAAAACTCAATCATAGAAATTGATATTCGTGTCCGATATGATGGCGTATAACTTGAGTACACATTGCCCCAGGCCGATGAAACCGCGTGCAATAGCTTCGTCTCGTCGAACTACACGAGTGCAATGCGTGGAGTTTGCGTGTGAACGATTTGTCGTCGAGAAATCCTCCATTATACATATGCGTGTAGTATCGGGAAAATTTTAGAGGTAGTATTATAAAAAATGGGAGTCTATCGAATATGGCAGACAGATGTCTACGGCATTTAAGGTATTCTATTAAGATGTAGGATTACGTTGTGAACCTAGTTTTATGATTTCATTGAAGTAGAGTCCACGCACTCTGACTAATGGCGCCTGGGCCATTAGCTGGCCCGCTCCGCCACGTTTGGGGAATTTCCCAGAGACGGATAATGACGAACAGGGCCCCATAACGGCGGTGGGGGAAGAGGCCAAGTTGGAGGAATCGGGGGTGCGAAAGGTAATTTTTAAGATTAGCGGTCAGTTGGAAATCGTGGAGTAGAGTAGTTATACGGCAGAACATGGAAGTTTCGGCGACGTCCCCATCTGAGGCATTAGACGTACAAGTTTAGATAATTATAAATTCTCGTAGAAGTGTAAACATTTGTATTTGTGGTGAGTCTTCTAATATCAGAAAGACTGTAAATATTTCTTAGAAATTAAAGTGTTACTTAAATAAAATTCTAGCGGCTTTATCCATTGACAAGTATCCCACATGCGTTTTTACGACATCGTGGGAATGACTTTTTTTTGGCTGCACCTAGGCGAAATCTGGCATCATATTCGGTTTCAGCACGTCGAACAACCATGGAAACTGATGCATCATCGTTTCCTTCGTAACCACAGCTCACGAAAAACTCAATCCTAGAAGTTTATTTTCGGGTTCGATATGATGGCATATTACGTGAGTACACATTGTCGTATGCCGATAAAACCGCGTTCAATGGCTTCGTCTCGTCGAACTACACGAGTTCAATGCTCGAAGTTTGCGTGGGAACAACTTGTCTTCGAGAAAAAGTCGATTATACATATGCGTTTTTACGACATCGTGGGAATGGTTTTCTTTTTGCTGTACCTAGACAAAATCTGGCATCGTATTCGGTTTCAGCACGTCGAATAACCAAGGAAACTGATGCAACATCGTTTTCTTCGCGACCACAGCTCAAGAAAAACTCAATCATAGAAATTGATATTCGTGTCCGATATGATGGCGTATAACTTGAGTACACATTGCCCCAGGCCGATGAAACCGCGTGCAATAGCTTCGTCTCGTCGAACTACACGAGTGCAATGCGTGGAGTTTGCGTGTGAACGATTTGTCTTCGAGAAAAAGTCGATTATACATATGCGTTTTCACGACATCGTGGGAATGACTTATTTTTGGCTGCACCTATGCGAAATCTGGCATCATATTCGGTTTCAGCACGTCGAAGAACCATGGAAACTGATGCATCATCGTTTCCTTCGTAACCACAGCTCACGAAAAACTCAATCATAGAAGTTTATTTTCGGGTTCGATATGATGGCAGATTACGTGAGTACACATTGTCGTATGCCGATAAAACCGCGTTCAATGGCTTCGTCTCGTCCAACTACACGAGTTCAACGGTCGAAGTTTGCGTGGGAACAACTTGTCTTCGAGAAAAAGTCCATTATACATATGTGTTTTTACGACATCGTGTGAATCATTTTTTTTGGCTGCACCTGGACGAAATCTGGCGTCATATTCGGTTTCAGCACGCCGAATAACCAAGGAAACTGATGCGACATCGTTTTCTTCGCCACCACAGCTCACGAAAAACTCAATCATAGAAATTGATATTCGTGTCCGATATGATGGCGTATAACTTGAGTACACATTGCCCCAGGCCGATGAAACCGCGTGCAATAGCTTCGTCTCGTCGAACTACACGAGTGCAATGCGTGGAGTTTGCGTGTGAACGATTTGTCTTCGAGAAAAAGTCGATTATACATATGCGTTTTCACGACATCGTGGGAATGACTTATTTTTGGCTGCACCTATGCGAAATCTGGCATCATATTCGGTTTCAGCACGTCGAACAACCATGGAAACTGATGCATCATCGTTTCCTTCGTAACCACAGCTCACGAAAAACTCAATCATAGAAGTTTATTTTCGGGTTCGATATGATGGCATATTACGTGAGTACACATTGTCGTATGCCGATAAAACCGCGTTCAATGGCTTCGTCTCGTCGAACTACACGAGTTCAATGCTCGAAGTTTGCGTGGGAACAACTTGTCTTCGAGAAAAAGTCGATTATACATATGCGTTTTTACGACATCGTGGGAATCATTTTCTTTTTGCTGCACCTAGACAAAATCTGGCATCGTATTCGGTTTCAGCACGTCGAATAACCAAGGAAACTGATGCAACATCGTTTTCTTCGCGACCACAGCTCAAGAAAAACTCAATCATAGAAATTGATATTCGTGTCCGATATGATGGCGTATAACTTGACTACACATTGCCCCAGGCCGATGAAACCGCGTGCAATAGCTTCGTCTCGTCGAACTACACGAGTGCAATGCGTGGAGTTTGCGTGTGAACGATTTGTCGTCGAGAAATCCTCCATTATACATATGCGTGTAGTATCGGGAAAATTTTAGAGGTAGTATTATAAAAAATGGGAGTCTATCGAATATGGCAGACAGATGTCTACGGCATTTAAGGTATTCTATTAAGATGTAGGATTACGTTGTGAACCTAGTTTTATGATTTCATTGAAGTAGAGTCCACGCACTCTGACTAATGGCGCCTGGGCCATTAGCTGGCCCGCTCCGCCACGTTTGGGGAATTTCCCAGAGACGGATAATGACGAACAGGGCCCCATAACGGCGGTGGGGGAAGAGGCCAAGTTGGAGGAATCGGGGGTGCGAAAGGTAATTTTTAAGATTAGCGGTCAGTTGGAAATCGTGGAGTAGAGTAGTTATACGGCAGAACATGGAAGTTTCGGCGACGTCCCCATCTGAGGCATTAGACGTACAAGTTTAGATAATTATAAATTCTCGTAGAAGTGTAAACATTTGTATTTGTGGTGAGTCTTCTAATATCAGAAAGACTGTAAATATTTCTTAGAAATTAAAGTGTTACTTAAATAAAATTCTAGCGGCTTTATCCATTGACAAGTATCCCACATGCGTTTTTACGACATCGTGGGAATGACTTTTTTTTGGCTGCACCTAGGCGAAATCTGGCATCATATTCGGTTTCAGCACGTCGAACAACCATGGAAACTGATGCATCATCGTTTCCTTCGTAACCACAGCTCACGAAAAACTCAATCCTAGAAGTTTATTTTCGGGTTCGATATGATGGCATATTACGTGAGTACACATTGTCGTATGCCGATAAAACCGCGTTCAATGGCTTCGTCTCATCGAACTACACGAGTTCAATGCTCGAAGTTTGCGTGGGAACAACTGGTCTTCGAGAAAAAGTCGATTATACATATGCGTTTTTACGACATCGTGGGAATCATTTTCTTTTTGCTGCACCTAGACAAAATCTGGCATCGTATTCGGTTTCAGCACGTCGAATAACCAAGGAAACTGATGCAACATCGTTTTCTTCACGACCACAGCTCAAGAAAAACTCAATCATAGAAATTGATATTCGTGTCCGATATGATGGCGTATAACTTGAGTACACATTGCCCCAGGCCGATGAAACCGCGTGCAATAGCTTCGTCTCGTCGAACTACACGAGTGCAATGCGTGGAGTTTGCGTGTGAACGATTTGTCGTCGAGAAATCCTCCATTATACATATGCGTGTAGTATCGGGAAAATTTTAGAGGTAGTATTATAAAAAATGGGAGTCTATCGAATATGGCAGACAGATGTCTACGGCATTTAAGGTATTCTATTAAGATGTAGGATTACGTTGTGAACCTAGTTTTATGATTTCATTGAAGTAGAGTCCACGCACTCTGACTAATGGCGCCTGGGCCATTAGCTGGCCCGCTCCGCCACGTTTGGGGAATTTCCCAGAGACGGATAATGACGAACAGGGCCCCATAACGGCGGTGGGGGAAGAGGCCAAGTTGGAGGAATCGGGGGTGCGAAAGGTAATTTTTAAGATTAGCGGTCAGTTGGAAATCGTGGAGTAGAGTAGTTATACGGCAGAACATGGAAGTTTCGGCGACGTCCCCATCTGAGGCATTAGACGTACAAGTTTAGATAATTATAAATTCTCGTAGAAGTGTAAACATTTGTATTTGTGGTGAGTCTTCTAATATCAGAAAGACTGTAAATATTTCTTAGAAATTAAAGTGTTACTTAAATAAAATTCTAGCGGCTTTATCCATTGACAAGTTACCCACATGCGTTTTTACGACATCGTGGGAATGACTTTTTTTTGGCTGCACCTAGGCGAAATCTGGCATCATATTCGGTTTCAGCACGTCGAACAACCATGGAAACTGATGCATCATCGTTTCCTTCGTAACCACAGCTCACGAAAAACTCAATCCTAGAAGTTTATTTTCGGGTTCGATATGATGGCATATTACGTGAGTACACATTGTCGTATGCCGATAAAACCGCGTTCAATGGCTTCGTCTCATCGAACTACACGAGTTCAATGCTCGAAGTTTGCGTGGGAACAACTGGTCTTCGAGAAAAAGTCGATTATACATATGCGTTTTTACGACATCGTGGGAATCATTTTCTTTTTGCTGCACCTAGACAAAATCTGGCATCGTATTCGGTTTCAGCACGTCGAATAACCAAGGAAACTGATGCAACATCGTTTTCTTCGCGACCACAGCTCAAGAAAAACTCAATCATAGAAATTGATATTCGTGTCCGATATGATGGCGTATAACTTGAGTACACATTGCCCCAGGCCGATGAAACCGCGTGCAATAGCTTCGTCTCGTCGAACCTCACGAGTGCAATGCGTGGAGTTTGCGTGTGAACGATTTGTCGTCGAGAAATCCTCCATTATACATATGCGTGTAGTATCGGGAAAATTTTAGAGGTAGTATTATAAAAAATGGGAGTCTATCGAATATGGCAGACAGATGTCTACGGCATTTAAGGTATTCTATTAAGATGTAGGATTACGTTGTGAACCTAGTTTTATGATTTCATTGAAGTAGAGTCCACGCACTCTGACTAATGGCGCCTGGGCCATTAGCTGGCCCGCTCCGCCACGTTTGGGGAATTTCCCAGAGACGGATAATGACGAACAGGGCCCCATAACGGCGGTGGGGGAAGAGGCCAAGTTGGAGGAATCGGGGGTGCGAAAGGTAATTTTTAAGATTAGCGGTCAGTTGGAAATCGTGGAGTAGAGTAGTTATACGGCAGAACATGGAAGTTTCGGCGACGTCCCCATCTGAGGCATTAGACGTACAAGTTTAGATAATTATAAATTCTCGTAGAAGTGTAAACATTTGTATTTGTGGTGAGTCTTCTAATATCAGAAAGACTGTAAATATTTCTTAGAAATTAAAGTGTTACTTAAATAAAATTCTAGCGGCTTTATCCATTGACAAGTATCCCACATGCGTTTTTACGACATCGTGGGAATGACTTTTTTTTGGCTGCACCTAGGCGAAATCTGGCATCATATTCGGTTTCAGCACGTCGAACAACCATGGAAACTGATGCATCATCGTTTCCTTCGTAACCACAGCTCACGAAAAACTCAATCCTAGAAGTTTATTTTCGGGTTCGATATGATGGCATATTACGTGAGTACACATTGTCGTATGCCGATAAAACCGCGTTCAATGGCTTCGTCTCATCGAACTACACGAGTTTAATGCTCGAAGTTTGCGTGGGAACAACTGGTCTTCGAGAAAAAGTCGATTATACATATGCGTTTTTACGACATCGTGGGAATCATTTTCTTTTTGCTGCACCTAGACAAAATCTGGCATCGTATTCGGTTTCAGCACGTCGAATAACCAAGGAAACTGATGCAACATCGTTTTCTTCGCGACCACAGCTCAAGAAAAACTCAATCATAGAAATTGATATTCGTGTCCGATATGATGGCGTATAACTTGAGTACACATTGCCCCAGGCCGATGAAACCGCGTGCAATAGCTTCGTCTCGTCGAACTACACGAGTGCAATGCGTGGAGTTTGCGTGTGAACGATTTGTCGTCGAGAAATCCTCCATTATACATATGCGTGTAGTATCGGGAAAATTTTAGAGGTAGTATTATAAAAAATGGGAGTCTATCGAATATGGCAGACAGATGTCTACGGCATTTAAGGTATTCTATTAAGATGTAGGATTACGTTGTGAACCTAGTTTTATGATTTCATTGAAGTAGAGTCCACGCACTCTGACTAATGGCGCCTGGGCCATTAGCTGGCCCGCTCCGCCACGTTTGGGGAATTTCCCAGAGACGGATAATGACGAACAGGGCCCCATAACGGCGGTGGGGGAAGAGGCCAAGTTGGAGGAATCGGGGGTGCGAAAGGTAATTTTTAAGATTAGCGGTCAGTTGGAAATCGTGGAGTAGAGTAGTTATACGGCAGAACATGGAAGTTTCGGCGACGTCCCCATCTGAGGCATTAGACGTACAAGTTTAGATAATTATAAATTCTCGTAGAAGTGTAAACATTTGTATTTGTGGTGAGTCTTCTAATATCAGAAAGACTGTAAATATTTCTTAGAAATTAAAGTGTTACTTAAATAAAATTCTAGCGGCTTTATCCATTGACAAGTATCCCACATGCGTTTTTACGACATCGTGGGAATGACTTATTTTTGGCTGCACCTATGCGAAATCTGGCATCATATTCGGTTTCAGCACGTCGAACAACCATGGAAACTGATGCATCATCGTTTCCTTCGTAACCACAGCTCACGAAAAACTCAATCCTAGAAGTTTATTTTCGGGTTCGATATGATGGCATATTACGTGAGTACACATTGTCGTATGCCGATAAAACCGCGTTCAATGGCTTCGTCTCGTCGAACTACACGAGTTCAATGCTCGAAGTTTGCGTGGGAACAACTTGTCTTCGAGAAAAAGTCGATTATACATATGCGTTTTTACGACATCGTGGGAATGGTTTTCTTTTTGCTGTACCTAGACAAAATCTGGCATCGTATTCGGTTTCAGCACGTCGAATAACCAAGGAAACTGATGCAACATCGTTTTCTTCGCGACCACAGCTCAAGAAAAACTCAATCATAGAAATTGATATTCGTGTCCGATATGATGGCGTATAACTTGAGTACACATTGCCCCAGGCCGATGAAACCGCGTGCAATAGCTTCGTCTCGTCGAACTACACGAGTGCAATGCGTGGAGTTTGCGTGTGAACGATTTGTCTTCGAGAAAAAGTCGATTATACATATGCGTTTTCACGACATCGTGGGAATGACTTATTTTTGGCTGCACCTATGCGAAATCTGGCATCATATTCGGTTTCAGCACGTCGAAGAACCATGGAAACTGATGCATCATCGTTTCCTTCGTAACCACAGCTCACGAAAAACTCAATCATAGAAGTTTATTTTCGGGTTCGATATGATGGCAGATTACGTGAGTACACATTGTCGTATGCCGATAAAACCGCGTTCAATGGCTTCGTCTCGTCCAACTACACGAGTTCAACGGTCGAAGTTTGCGTGGGAACAACTTGTCTTCGAGAAAAAGTCCATTATACATATGTGTTTTTACGACATCGTGTGAATCATTTTTTTTGGCTGCACCTGGACGAAATCTGGCGTCATATTCGGTTTCAGCACGCCGAATAACCAAGGAAACTGATGCGACATCGTTTTCTTCGCCACCACAGCTCACGAAAAACTCAATCATAGAAATTGATATTCGTTTCCGATATGATGGCGTATAACTTGAGTACACATTGCCCCAGGCCGATGAAACCGCGTGCAATAGCTTCGTCTCGTCGAACTACACGAGTGCAATGCGTGGAGTTTGCGTGTGAACGATTTGTCTTCGAGAAAAAGTCGATTATACATATGCGTTTTCACGACATCGTGGGAATGACTTATTTTTGGCTGCACCTATGCGAAATCTGGCATCATATTCGGTTTCAGCACGTCGAACAACCATGGAAACTGATGCATCATCGTTTCCTTCGTAACCACAGCTCACGAAAAACTCAATCATAGAAGTTTATTTTCGGGTTCGATATGATGGCATATTACGTGAGTACACATTGTCGTATGCCGATAAAACCGCGTTCAATGGCTTCGTCTCGTCGAACTACACGAGTTCAATGCTCGAAGTTTGCGTGGGAACAACTTGTCTTCGAGAAAAAGTCGATTATACATATGCGTTTTTACGACATCGTGGGAATCATTTTCTTTTTGCTGCACCTAGACAAAATCTGGCATCGTATTCGGTTTCAGCACGTCGAATAACCAAGGAAACTGATGCAACATCGTTTTCTTCGCGACCACAGCTCAAGAAAAACTCAATCATAGAAATTGATATTCGTGTCCGATATGATGGCGTATAACTTGACTACACATTGCCCCAGGCCGATGAAACCGCGTGCAATAGCTTCGTCTCGTCGAACTACACGAGTGCAATGCGTGGAGTTTGCGTGTGAACGATTTGTCGTCGAGAAATCCTCCATTATACATATGCGTGTAGTATCGGGAAAATTTTAGAGGTAGTATTATAAAAAATGGGAGTCTATCGAATATGGCAGACAGATGTCTACGGCATTTAAGGTATTCTATTAAGATGTAGGATTACGTTGTGAACCTAGTTTTATGATTTCATGGAAGTAGAGTCCACGCACTCTGACTAATGGCGCCTGGGCCATTAGCTGGCCCGCTCCGCCACGTTTGGGGAATTTCCCAGAGACGGATAATGACGAACAGGGCCCCATAACGGCGGTGGGGGAAGAGGCCAAGTTGGAGGAATCGGGGGTGCGAAAGGTAATTTTTAAGATTAGCGGTCAGTTGGAAATCGTGGAGTAGAGTAGTTATACGGCAGAACATGGAAGTTTCGGCGACGTCCCCATCTGAGGCATTAGACGTACAAGTTTAGATAATTATAAATTCTCGTAGAAGTGTAAACATTTGTATTTGTGGTGAGTCTTCTAATATCAGAAAGACTGTAAATATTTCTTAGAAATTAAAGTGTTACTTAAATAAAATTCTAGCGGCTTTATCCATTGACAAGTATCCCACATGCGTTTTTACGACATCGTGGGAATGACTTTTTTTTGGCTGCACCTAGGCGAAATCTGGCATCATATTCGGTTTCAGCACGTCGAACAACCATGGAAACTGATGCATCATCGTTTCCTTCGTAACCACAGCTCACGAAAAACTCAATCCTAGAAGTTTATTTTCGGGTTCGATATGATGGCATATTACGTGAGTACACATTGTCGTATGCCGATAAAACCGCGTTCAATGGCTTCGTCTCATCGAACTACACGAGTTCAATGCTCGAAGTTTGCGTGGGAACAACTGGTCTTCGAGAAAAAGTCGATTATACATATGCGTTTTTACGACATCGTGGGAATCATTTTCTTTTTGCTGCACCTAGACAAAATCTGGCATCGTATTCGGTTTCAGCACGTCGAATAACCAAGGAAACTGATGCAACATCGTTTTCTTCGCGACCACAGCTCAAGAAAAACTCAATCATAGAAATTGATATTCGTGTCCGATATGATGGCGTATAACTTGAGTACACATTGCCCCAGGCCGATGAAACCGCGTGCAATAGCTTCGTCTCGTCGAACTACACGAGTGCAATGCGTGGAGTTTGCGTGTGAACGATTTGTCGTCGAGAAATCCTCCATTATACATATGCGTGTAGTATCGGGAAAATTTTAGAGGTAGTATTATAAAAAATGGGAGTCTATCGAATATGGCAGACAGATGTCTACGGCATTTAAGGTATTCTATTAAGATGTAGGATTACGTTGTGAACCTAGTTTTATGATTTCATTGAAGTAGAGTCCACGCACTCTGACTAATGGCGCCTGGGCCATTAGCTGGCCCGCTCCGCCACGTTTGGGGAATTTCCCAGAGACGGATAATGACGAACAGGGCCCCATAACGGCGGTGGGGGAAGAGGCCAAGTTGGAGGAATCGGGGGTGCGAAAGGTAATTTTTAAGATTAGCGGTCAGTTGGAAATCGTGGAGTAGAGTAGTTATACGGCAGAACATGGAAGTTTCGGCGACGTCCCCATCTGAGGCATTAGACGTACAAGTTTAGATAATTATAAATTCTCGTAGAAGTGTAAACATTTGTATTTGTGGTGAGTCTTCTAATATCAGAAAGACTGTAAATATTTCTTAGAAATTAAAGTGTTACTTAAATAAAATTCTAGCGGCTTTATCCATTGACAAGTATCCCACATGCGTTTTTACGACATCGTGGGAATGACTTTTTTTTGGCTGCACCTAGGCGAAATCTGGCATCATATTCGGTTTCAGCACGTCGAACAACCATGGAAACTGATGCATCATCGTTTCCTTCGTAACCACAGCTCACGAAAAACTCAATCCTAGAAGTTTATTTTCGGGTTCGATATGATGGCATATTACGTGAGTACACATTGTCGTATGCCGATAAAACCGCGTTCAATGGCTTCGTCTCATCGAACTACACGAGTTCAATGCTCGAAGTTTGCGTGGGAACAACTGGTCTTCGAGAAAAAGTCGATTATACATATGCGTTTTTACGACATCGTGGGAATCATTTTCTTTTTGCTGCACCTAGACAAAATCTGGCATCGTATTCGGTTTCAGCACGTCGAATAACCAAGGAAACTGATGCAACATCGTTTTCTTCACGACCACAGCTCAAGAAAAACTCAATCATAGAAATTGATATTCGTGTCCGATATGATGGCGTATAACTTGAGTACACATTGCCCCAGGCCGATGAAACCGCGTGCAATAGCTTCGTCTCGTCGAACTACACGAGTGCAATGCGTGGAGTTTGCGTGTGAACGATTTGTCGTCGAGAAATCCTCCATTATACATATGCGTGTAGTATCGGGAAAATTTTAGAGGTAGTATTATAAAAAATGGGAGTCTATCGAATATGGCAGACAGATGTCTACGGCATTTAAGGTATTCTATTAAGATGTAGGATTACGTTGTGAACCTAGTTTTATGATTTCATTGAAGTAGAGTCCACGCACTCTGACTAATGGCGCCTGGGCCATTAGCTGGCCCGCTCCGCCACGTTTGGGGAATTTCCCAGAGACGGATAATGACGAACAGGGCCCCATAACGGCGGTGGGGGAAGAGGCCAAGTTGGAGGAATCGGGGGTGCGAAAGGTAATTTTTAAGATTAGCGGTCAGTTGGAAATCGTGGAGTAGAGTAGTTATACGGCAGAACATGGAAGTTTCGGCGACGTCCCCATCTGAGGCATTAGACGTACAAGTTTAGATAATTATAAATTCTCGTAGAAGTGTAAACATTTGTATTTGTGGTGAGTCTTCTAATATCAGAAAGACTGTAAATATTTCTTAGAAATTAAAGTGTTACTTAAATAAAATTCTAGCGGCTTTATCCATTGACAAGTTACCCACATGCGTTTTTACGACATCGTGGGAATGACTTTTTTTTGGCTGCACCTAGGCGAAATCTGGCATCATATTCGGTTTCAGCACGTCGAACAACCATGGAAACTGATGCATCATCGTTTCCTTCGTAACCACAGCTCACGAAAAACTCAATCCTAGAAGTTTATTTTCGGGTTCGATATGATGGCATATTACGTGAGTACACATTGTCGTATGCCGATAAAACCGCGTTCAATGGCTTCGTCTCATCGAACTACACGAGTTCAATGCTCGAAGTTTGCGTGGGAACAACTGGTCTTCGAGAAAAAGTCGATTATACATATGCGTTTTTACGACATCGTGGGAATCATTTTCTTTTTGCTGCACCTAGACAAAATCTGGCATCGTATTCGGTTTCAGCACGTCGAATAACCAAGGAAACTGATGCAACATCGTTTTCTTCACGACCACAGCTCAAGAAAAACTCAATCATAGAAATTGATATTCGTGTCCGATATGATGGCGTATAACTTGAGTACACATTGCCCCAGGCCGATGAAACCGCGTGCAATAGCTTCGTCTCGTCGAACTACACGAGTGCAATGCGTGGAGTTTGCGTGTGAACGATTTGTCGTCGAGAAATCCTCCATTATACATATGCGTGTAGTATCGGGAAAATTTTAGAGGTAGTATTATAAAAAATGGGAGTCTATCGAATATGGCAGACAGATGTCTACGGCATTTAAGGTATTCTATTAAGATGTAGGATTACGTTGTGAACCTAGTTTTATGATTTCATTGAAGTAGAGTCCACGCACTCTGACTAATGGCGCCTGGGCCATTAGCTGGCCCGCTCCGCCACGTTTGGGGAATTTCCCAGAGACGGATAATGACGAACAGGGCCCCATAACGGCGGTGGGGGAAGAGGCCAAGTTGGAGGAATCGGGGGTGCGAAAGGTAATTTTTAAGATTAGCGGTCAGTTGGAAATCGTGGAGTAGAGTAGTTATACGGCAGAACATGGAAGTTTCGGCGACGTCCCCATCTGAGGCATTAGACGTACAAGTTTAGATAATTATAAATTCTCGTAGAAGTGTAAACATTTGTATTTGTGGTGAGTCTTCTAATATCAGAAAGACTGTAAATATTTCTTAGAAATTAAAGTGTTACTTAAATAAAATTCTAGCGGCTTTATCCATTGACAAGTTACCCACATGCGTTTTTACGACATCGTGGGAATGACTTTTTTTTGGCTGCACCTAGGCGAAATCTGGCATCATATTCGGTTTCAGCACGTCGAACAACCATGGAAACTGATGCATCATCGTTTCCTTCGTAACCACAGCTCACGAAAAACTCAATCCTAGAAGTTTATTTTCGGGTTCGATATGATGGCATATTACGTGAGTACACATTGTCGTATGCCGATAAAACCGCGTTCAATGGCTTCGTCTCATCGAACTACACGAGTTCAATGCTCGAAGTTTGCGTGGGAACAACTGGTCTTCGAGAAAAAGTCGATTATACATATGCGTTTTTACGACATCGTGGGAATCATTTTCTTTTTGCTGCACCTAGACAAAATCTGGCATCGTATTCGGTTTCAGCACGTCGAATAACCAAGGAAACTGATGCAACATCGTTTTCTTCGCGACCACAGCTCAAGAAAAACTCAATCATAGAAATTGATATTCGTGTCCGATATGATGGCGTATAACTTGAGTACACATTGCCCCAGGCCGATGAAACCGCGTGCAATAGCTTCGTCTCGTCGAACTACACGAGTGCAATGCGTGGAGTTTGCGTGTGAACGATTTGTCGTCGAGAAATCCTCCATTATACATATGCGTGTAGTATCGGGAAAATTTTAGAGGTAGTATTATAAAAAATGGGAGTCTATCGAATATGGCAGACAGATGTCTACGGCATTTAAGGTATTCTATTAAGATGTAGGATTACGTTGTGAACCTAGTTTTATGATTTCATTGAAGTAGAGTCCACGCACTCTGACTAATGGCGCCTGGGCCATTAGCTGGCCCGCTCCGCCACGTTTGGGGAATTTCCCAGAGACGGATAATGACGAACAGGGCCCCATAACGGCGGTGGGGGAAGAGGCCAAGTTGGAGGAATCGGGGGTGCGAAAGGTAATTTTTAAGATTAGCGGTCAGTTGGAAATCGTGGAGTAGAGTAGTTATACGGCAGAACATGGAAGTTTCGGCGACGTCCCCATCTGAGGCATTAGACGTACAAGTTTAGATAATTATAAATTCTCGTAGAAGTGTAAACATTTGTATTTGTGGTGAGTCTTCTAATATCAGAAAGACTGTAAATATTTCTTAGAAATTAAATTGTTACTTAAATAAAATTCTAGCGGCTTTATCCATTGACAAGTATCCCACATGCGTTTTTACGACATCGTGGGAATGACTTTTTTTTGGCTGCACCTAGGCGAAATCTGGCATCATATTCGGTTTCAGCACGTCGAACAACCATGGAAACTGATGCATCATCGTTTCCTTCGTAACCACAGCTCACGAAAAACTCAATCCTAGAAGTTTATTTTCGGGTTCGATATGATGGCATATTACGTGAGTACACATTGTCGTATGCCGATAAAACCGCGTTCAATGGCTTCGTCTCATCGAACTACACGAGTTCAATGCTCGAAGTTTGCGTGGGAACAACTGGTCTTCGAGAAAAAGTCGATTATACATATGCGTTTTTACGACATCGTGGGAATCATTTTCTTTTTGCTGCACCTAGACAAAATCTGGCATCGTATTCGGTTTCAGCACGTCGAATAACCAAGGAAACTGATGCAACATCGTTTTCTTCGCGACCACAGCTCAAGAAAAACTCAATCATAGAAATTGATATTCGTGTCCGATATGATGGCGTATAACTTGAGTACACATTGCCCCAGGCCGATGAAACCGCGTGCAATAGCTTCGTCTCGTCGAACTACACGAGTGCAATGCGTGGAGTTTGCGTGTGAACGATTTGTCGTCGAGAAATCCTCCATTATACATATGCGTGTAGTATCGGGAAAATTTTAGAGGTAGTATTATAAAAAATGGGAGTCTATCGAATATGGCAGACAGATGTCTACGGCATTTAAGGTATTCTATTAAGATGTAGGATTACGTTGTGAACCTAGTTTTATGATTTCATTGAAGTAGAGTCCACGCACTCTGACTAATGGCGCCTGGGCCATTAGCTGGCCCGCTCCGCCACGTTTGGGGAATTTCCCAGAGACGGATAATGACGAACAGGGCCCCATAACGGCGGTGGGGGAAGAGGCCAAGTTGGAGGAATCGGGGGTGCGAAAGGTAATTTTTAAGATTAGCGGTCAGTTGGAAATCGTGGAGTAGAGTAGTTATACGGCAGAACATGGAAGTTTCGGCGACGTCCCCATCTGAGGCATTAGACGTACAAGTTTAGATAATTATAAATTCTCGTAGAAGTGTAAACATTTGTATTTGTGGTGAGTCTTCTAATATCAGAAAGACTGTAAATATTTCTTAGAAATTAAAGTGTTACTTAAATAAAATTCTAGCGGCTTTATCCATTGACAAGTATCCCACATGCGTTTTTACGACATCGTGGGAATGACTTATTTTTGGCTGCACCTATGCGAAATCTGGCATCATATTCGGTTTCAGCACGTCGAACAACCATGGAAACTGATGCATCATCGTTTCCTTCGTAACCACAGCTCACGAAAAACTCAATCCTAGAAGTTTATTTTCGGGTTCGATATGATGGCATATTACGTGAGTACACATTGTCGTATGCCGATAAAACCGCGTTCAATGGCTTCGTCTCGTCGAACTACACGAGTTCAATGCTCGAAGTTTGCGTGGGAACAACTTGTCTTCGAGAAAAAGTCGATTATACATATGCGTTTTTACGACATCGTGGGAATGGTTTTCTTTTTGCTGTACCTAGACAAAATCTGGCATCGTATTCGGTTTCAGCACGTCGAATAACCAAGGAAACTGATGCAACATCGTTTTCTTCGCGACCACAGCTCAAGAAAAACTCAATCATAGAAATTGATATTCGTGTCCGATATGATGGCGTATAACTTGAGTACACATTGCCCCAGGCCGATGAAACCGCGTGCAATAGCTTCGTCTCGTCGAACTACACGAGTGCAATGCGTGGAGTTTGCGTGTGAACGATTTGTCTTCGAGAAAAAGTCGATTATACATATGCGTTTTCACGACATCGTGGGAATGACTTATTTTTGGCTGCACCTATGCGAAATCTGGCATCATATTCGGTTTCAGCACGTCGAAGAACCATGGAAACTGATGCATCATCGTTTCCTTCGTAACCACAGCTCACGAAATACTCAATCATAGAAGTTTATTTTCGGGTTCGATATGATGGCAGATTACGTGAGTACACATTGTCGTATGCCGATAAAACCGCGTTCAATGGCTTCGTCTCGTCCAACTACACGAGTTCAACGGTCGAAGTTTGCGTGGGAACAACTTGTCTTCGAGAAAAAGTCCATTATACATATGTGTTTTTACGACATCGTGTGAATCATTTTTTTTGGCTGCACCTGGACGAAATCTGGCGTCATATTCGGTTTCAGCACGCCGAATAACCAAGGAAACTGATGCGACATCGTTTTCTTCGCCACCACAGCTCACGAAAAACTCAATCATAGAAATTGATATTCGTGTCCGATATGATGGCGTATAACTTGAGTACACATTGCCCCAGGCCGATGAAACCGCGTGCAATAGCTTCGTCTCGTCGAACTACACGAGTGCAATGCGTGGAGTTTGCGTGTGAACGATTTGTCTTCGAGAAAAAGTCGATTATACATATGCGTTTTCACGACATCGTGGGAATGACTTATTTTTGGCTGCACCTATGCGAAATCTGGCATCATATTCGGTTTCAGCACGTCGAACAACCATGGAAACTGATGCATCATCGTTTCCTTCGTAACCACAGCTCACGAAAAACTCAATCATAGAAGTTTATTTTCGGGTTCGATATGATGGCATATTACGTGAGTACACATTGTCGTATGCCGATAAAACCGCGTTCAATGGCTTCGTCTCGTCGAACTACACGAGTTCAATGCTCGAAGTTTGCGTGGGAACAACTTGTCTTCGAGAAAAAGTCGATTATACATATGCGTTTTTACGACATCGTGGGAATCATTTTCTTTTTGCTGCACCTAGACAAAATCTGGCATCGTATTCGGTTTCAGCACGTCGAATAACCAAGGAAACTGATGCAACATCGTTTTCTTCGCGACCACAGCTCAAGAAAAACTCAATCATAGAAATTGATATTCGTGTCCGATATGATGGCGTATAACTTGACTACACATTGCCCCAGGCCGATGAAACCGCGTGCAATAGCTTCGTCTCGTCGAACTACACGAGTGCAATGCGTGGAGTTTGCGTGTGAACGATTTGTCTTCGAGAAAAAGTCGATTATACATATGCGTTTTCACGACATCGTGGGAATGACTTATTTTTGGCTGCACCTATGCGAAATCTGGCATCATATTCGGTTTCAGCACGTCGAAGAACCATGGAAACTGATGCATCATCGTTTCCTTCGTAACCACAGCTCACGAAAAACTCAATCATAGAAGTTTATTTTCGGGTTCGATATGATGGCAGATTACGTGAGTACACATTGTCGTATGCCGATAAAACCGCGTTCAATGGCTTCGTCTCGTCCAACTACACGAGTTCAACGGTCGAAGTTTGCGTGGGAACAACTTGTCTTCGAGAAAAAGTCCATTATACATATGTGTTTTTACGACATCGTGGGAATCATTTTTTTTGGCTGCACCTGGACGAAATCTGGCGTCATATTCGGTTTCAGCACGTCGAAGAACCATGGAAACTGATGCATCATCGTTTCCTTCGCAACCACAGCTCACGAAAAACTCAATCATAGAAGTTAATATTCGTGTCCGATAGGATGGCATATAACTTGAGTACACATTGTCGTAGGCCGATAAAACCGCGTGCAATAGCTTCGTTTCGTCGAACTACACGAGTGCAATGCGCGAAGTTTGCGTGTGAACGATTTGTCTTCGAGAAAAAGTCGATTATACATATGCGTTTTTACGACATCGTGGGAATCATTTTCTTTTTGCTGCACCTAGACAAAATCTGGCATCGTATTCGGTTTCAGCACGTCGAATAACCAAGGAAACTGATGCAACATCGTTTTCTTCGCGACCACAGCTCAAGAAAAACTCAATCATAGAAATTGATATTCGTGTCCGATATGATGGCGTATAACTTGAGTACACATTGCCCCAAGCCGATGAAACCGCGTGCAATAGCTTCGTCTCGTCGAACTACACGAGTGCAATGCGTGGAGTTTGCGTGTGAACGATTTGTCTTCGAGAAAAAGTCGATTATACATATGCGTTTTCACGACATCGTGGGAATGACTTATTTTTGGCTGCACCTATGCGAAATCTGGCATCATATTCGGTTTCAGCACGTCGAACAACCATGGAAACTGATGCATCATCGTTTCCTTCGTAACCACAGCTCACGAAAAACTCAATCATAGAAGTTTATTTTCGGGTTCGATATGATGGCATATTACGTGAGTACACATTGTCGTATGCCGATAAAACCGCGTTCAATGGCTTCGTCTCGTCGAACTACACGAGTTCAATGCTCGAAGTTTGCGTGGGAACAACTTGTCTTCGAGAAAAAGTCGATTATACATATGCGTTTTTACGACATCGTGGGAATCATTTTCTTTTTGCTGCACCTAGACAAAATCTGGCATCGTATTCGGTTTCAGCACGTCGAATAACCAAGGAAACTGATGCAACATCGTTTTCTTCGCGACCACAGCTCAAGAAAAACTCAATCATAGAAATTGATATTCGTGTCCGATATGATGGCGTATAACTTGAGTACACATTGCCCCAGGCCGATGAAACCGCGTGCAATAGCTTCGTCTCGTCGAACTACACGAGTGCAATGCGTGGAGTTTGCGTGTGAACGATTTGTCTTCGAGAAAAAGTCGATTATACATATGCGTTTTCACGACATCGTGGGAATGACTTATTTTTGGCTGCACCTATGCGAAATCTGGCATCATATTCGGTTTCAGCACGTCGAACAACCATGGAAACTGATGCATCATCGTTTCCTTCGTAACCACAGCTCACGAAAAACTCAATCATAGAAGTTTATTTTCGGGTTCGATATGATGGCATATTACGTGAGTACACATTGTCGTATGCCGATAAAACCGCGTTCAATGGCTTCGTCTCGTCGAACTACACGAGTTCAATGCTCGAAGTTTGCGTGGGAACAACTTGTCTTCGAGAAAAAGTCGATTATACATATGCGTTTTTACGACATCGTGGGAATCATTTTCTTTTTGCTGCACCTAGACAAAATCTGGCATCGTATTCGGTTTCAGCACGTCGAATAACCGAGGAAACTGATGCAACATCGTTTTCTTCGCGACCACAGCTCAAGAAAAACTCAATCATAGAAATTGATATTCGTGTCCGATATGATGGCGTATAACTTGAGTACACATTGCCCCAGGCCGATGAAACCGCGTGCAATAGCTTCGTCTCGTCGAACTACACGAGTGCAATGCGTGGAGTTTGCGTGTGAACGATTTGTCTTCGAGAAAAAGTCGATTATACATATGCGTTTTCACGACATCCTGGGAATGACTTATTTTCGGCTGCACCTAGGCGAAATCTGGCCTCATATTCGGTTTCAGCACGTCGAACAACCATGGAAACTGATGCATCATCGTTTCCTTCGTAACCACAGCTCACGAAAAACTCAATCATAGAAGTTTATTTTCGGGTTCGATATGATGACATATTACGTGAGTACACATTGTCGTATGCCGATAAAACCGCGTTCAATGGCTTCGTCTCGTCGAACTACACGAGTTCAATGCTCGAAGTTTGCGTGGGAACAACTTGTCTTCGAGAAAAAGTCGATTATACATATGCGTTTTTACGACATCGTGGGAATGGTTTTCTTTTTGCTGCACCTAGACAAAATCTGGCATCGTATTCGGTTTCAGCACGTCGAATAACCAAGGAAACTGATGCAACATCGTTTTCTTCGCGACCACAGCTCAAGAAAAACTCAATCATAGAAATTGATATTCGTGTCCGATATGATGGCGTATAACTTGAGTACACATTGCCCCAGGCCGATGAAACCGCGTGCAATAGCTTCGTCTCGTCGAACTACACGAGTGCAATGCGTGGAGTTTGCGTGTGAACGATTTGTCGTCGAGAAATCCTCCATTATACATATGCGTGTAGTATCGGGAAAATTTTAGAGGTAGTATTATAAAAAATGGGAGTCTATCGAATATGGCAGACAGATGTCTACGGCATTTAAGGTATTCTATTAAGATGTAGGATTACGTTGTGAACCTAGTTTTATGATTTCATTGAAGTAGAGTCCACGCACTCTGACTAATGGCGCCTGGGCCATTAGCTGGCCCGCTCCGCCACGTTTGGGGAATTTCCCAGAGACGGATAATGACGAACAGGGCCCCATAACGGCGGTGGGGGAAGAGGCCAAGTTGGAGGAATCGGGGGTGCGAAAGGTAATTTTTAAGATTAGCGGTCAGTTGGAAATCGTGGAGTAGAGTAGTTATACGGCAGAACATGGAAGTTTCGGCGACGTCCCCATCTGAGGCATTAGACGTACAAGTTTAGATAATTATAAATTCTCGTAGAAGTGTAAACATTTGTATTTGTGGTGAGTCTTCTAATATCAGAAAGACTGTAAATATTTCTTAGAAATTAAAGTGTTACTTAAATAAAATTCTAGCGGCTTTATCCATTGACAAGTATCCCACATGCGTTTTTACGACATCGTGGGAATGACTTTTTTTTGGCTGCACCTAGGCGAAATCTGGCATCATATTCGGTTTCAGCACGTCGAACAACCATGGAAACTGATGCATCATCGTTTCCTTCGTAACCACAGCTCACGAAAAACTCAATCCTAGAAGTTTATTTTCGGGTTCGATATGATGGCATATTACGTGAGTACACATTGTCGTATGCCGATAAAACCGCGTTCAATGGCTTCGTCTCATCGAACTACACGAGTTCAATGCTCGAAGTTTGCGTGGGAACAACTGGTCTTCGAGAAAAAGTCGATTATACATATGCGTTTTTACGACATCGTGGGAATCATTTTCTTTTTGCTGCACCTAGACAAAATCTGGCATCGTATTCGGTTTCAGCACGTCGAATAACCAAGGAAACTGATGCAACATCGTTTTCTTCGCGACCACAGCTCAAGAAAAACTCAATCATAGAAATTGATATTCGTGTCCGATATGATGGCGTATAACTTGAGTACACATTGCCCCAGGCCGATGAAACCGCGTGCAATAGCTTCGTCTCGTCGAACTACACGAGTGCAATGCGTGGAGTTTGCGTGTGAACGATTTGTCGTCGAGAAATCCTCCATTATACATATGCGTGTAGTATCGGGAAAATTTTAGAGGTAGTATTATAAAAAATGGGAGTCTATCGAATATGGCAGACAGATGTCTACGGCATTTAAGGTATTCTATTAAGATGTAGGATTACGTTGTGAACCTAGTTTTATGATTTCATTGAAGTAGAGTCCACGCACTCTGACTAATGGCGCCTGGGCCATTAGCTGGCCCGCTCCGCCACGTTTGGGGAATTTCCCAGAGACGGATAATGACGAACAGGGCCCCATAACGGCGGTGGGGGAAGAGGCCAAGTTGGAGGAATCGGGGGTGCGAAAGGTAATTTTTAAGATTAGCGGTCAGTTGGAAATCGTGGAGTAGAGTAGTTATACGGCAGAACATGGAAGTTTCGGCGACGTCCCCATCTGAGGCATTAGACGTACAAGTTTAGATAATTATAAATTCTCGTAGAAGTGTAAACATTTGTATTTGTGGTGAGTCTTCTAATATCAGAAAGACTGTAAATATTTCTTAGAAATTAAAGTGTTACTTAAATAAAATTCTAGCGGCTTTATCCATTGACAAGTATCCCACATGCGTTTTTACGACATCGTGGGAATGACTTTTTTTTGGCTGCACCTAGGCGAAATCTGGCATCATATTCGGTTTCAGCACGTCGAACAACCATGGAAACTGATGCATCATCGTTTCCTTCGTAACCACAGCTCACGAAAAACTCAATCCTAGAAGTTTATTTTCGGGTTCGATATGATGGCATATTACGTGAGTACACATTGTCGTATGCCGATAAAACCGCGTTCAATGGCTTCGTCTCATCGAACTACACGAGTTCAATGCTCGAAGTTTGCGTGGGAACAACTGGTCTTCGAGAAAAAGTCGATTATACATATGCGTTTTTACGACATCGTGGGAATCATTTTCTTTTTGCTGCACCTAGACAAAATCTGGCATCGTATTCGGTTTCAGCACGTCGAATAACCAAGGAAACTGATGCAACATCGTTTTCTTCGCGACCACAGCTCAAGAAAAACTCAATCATAGAAATTGATATTCGTGTCCGATATGATGGCGTATAACTTGAGTACACATTGCCCCAGGCCGATGAAACCGCGTGCAATAGCTTCGTCTCGTCGAACTACACGAGTGCAATGCGTGGAGTTTGCGTGTGAACGATTTGTCGTCGAGAAATCCTCCATTATACATATGCGTGTAGTATCGGGAAAATTTTAGAGGTAGTATTATAAAAAATGGGAGTCTATCGAATATGGCAGACAGATGTCTACGGCATTTAAGGTATTCTATTAAGATGTAGGATTACGTTGTGAACCTAGTTTTATGATTTCATTGAAGTAGAGTCCACGCACTCTGACTAATGGCGCCTGGGCCATTAGCTGGCCCGCTCCGCCACGTTTGGGGAATTTCCCAGAGACGGATAATGACGAACAGGGCCCCATAACGGCGGTGGGGGAAGAGGCCAAGTTGGAGGAATCGGGGGTGCGAAAGGTAATTTTTAAGATTAGCGGTCAGTTGGAAATCGTGGAGTAGAGTAGTTATACGGCAGAACATGGAAGTTTCGGCGACGTCCCCATCTGAGGCATTAGACGTACAAGTTTAGATAATTATAAATTCTCGTAGAAGTGTAAACATTTGTATTTGTGGTGAGTCTTCTAATATCAGAAAGACTGTAAATATTTCTTAGAAATTAAAGTGTTACTTAAATAAAATTCTAGCGGCTTTATCCATTGACAAGTATCCCACATGCGTTTTTACGACATCGTGGGAATGACTTTTTTTTGGCTGCACCTAGGCGAAATCTGGCATCATATTCGGTTTCAGCACGTCGAACAACCATGGAAACTGATGCATCATCGTTTCCTTCGTAACCACAGCTCACGAAAAACTCAATCCTAGAAGTTTATTTTCGGGTTCGATATGATGGCATATTACGTGAGTACACATTGTCGTATGCCGATAAAACCGCGTTCAATGGCTTCGTCTCATCGAACTACACGAGTTCAATGCTCGAAGTTTGCGTGGGAACAACTGGTCTTCGAGAAAAAGTCGATTATACATATGCGTTTTTACGACATCGTGGGAATCATTTTCTTTTTGCTGCACCTAGACAAAATCTGGCATCGTATTCGGTTTCAGCACGTCGAATAACCAAGGAAACTGATGCAACATCGTTTTCTTCGCGACCACAGCTCAAGAAAAACTCAATCATAGAAATTGATATTCGTGTCCGATATGATGGCGTATAACTTGAGTACACATTGCCCCAGGCCGATGAAACCGCGTGCAATAGCTTCGTCTCGTCGAACCTCACGAGTGCAATGCGTGGAGTTTGCGTGTGAACGATTTGTCGTCGAGAAATCCTCCATTATACATATGCGTGTAGTATCGGGAAAATTTTAGAGGTAGTATTATAAAAAATGGGAGTCTATCGAATATGGCAGACAGATGTCTACGGCATTTAAGGTATTCTATTAAGATGTAGGATTACGTTGTGAACCTAGTTTTATGATTTCATTGAAGTAGAGTCCACGCACTCTGACTAATGGCGCCTGGGCCATTAGCTGGCCCGCTCCGCCACGTTTGGGGAATTTCCCAGAGACGGATAATGACGAACAGGGCCCCATAACGGCGGTGGGGGAAGAGGCCAAGTTGGAGGAATCGGGGGTGCGAAAGGTAATTTTTAAGATTAGCGGTCAGTTGGAAATCGTGGAGTAGAGTAGTTATACGGCAGAACATGGAAGTTTCGGCGACGTCCCCATCTGAGGCATTAGACGTACAAGTTTAGATAATTATAAATTCTCGTAGAAGTGTAAACATTTGTATTTGTGGTGAGTCTTCTAATATCAGAAAGACTGTAAATATTTCTTAGAAATTAAAGTGTTACTTAAATAAAATTCTAGCGGCTTTATCCATTGACAAGTATCCCACATGCGTTTTTACGACATCGTGGGAATGACTTTTTTTTGGCTGCACCTAGGCGAAATCTGGCATCATATTCGGTTTCAGCACGTCGAACAACCATGGAAACTGATGCATCATCGTTTCCTTCGTAACCACAGCTCACGAAAAACTCAATCCTAGAAGTTTATTTTCGGGTTCGATATGATGGCATATTACGTGAGTACACATTGTCGTATGCCGATAAAACCGCGTTCAATGGCTTCGTCTCATCGAACTACACGAGTTTAATGCTCGAAGTTTGCGTGGGAACAACTGGTCTTCGAGAAAAAGTCGATTATACATATGCGTTTTTACGACATCGTGGGAATCATTTTCTTTTTGCTGCACCTAGACAAAATCTGGCATCGTATTCGGTTTCAGCACGTCGAATAACCAAGGAAACTGATGCAACATCGTTTTCTTCGCGACCACAGCTCAAGAAAAACTCAATCATAGAAATTGATATTCGTGTCCGATATGATGGCGTATAACTTGAGTACACATTGCCCCAGGCCGATGAAACCGCGTGCAATAGCTTCGTCTCGTCGAACTACACGAGTGCAATGCGTGGAGTTTGCGTGTGAACGATTTGTCGTCGAGAAATCCTCCATTATACATATGCGTGTAGTATCGGGAAAATTTTAGAGGTAGTATTATAAAAAATGGGAGTCTATCGAATATGGCAGACAGATGTCTACGGCATTTAAGGTATTCTATTAAGATGTAGGATTACGTTGTGAACCTAGTTTTATGATTTCATTGAAGTAGAGTCCACGCACTCTGACTAATGGCGCCTGGGCCATTAGCTGGCCCGCTCCGCCACGTTTGGGGAATTTCCCAGAGACGGATAATGACGAACAGGGCCCCATAACGGCGGTGGGGGAAGAGGCCAAGTTGGAGGAATCGGGGGTGCGAAAGGTAATTTTTAAGATTAGCGGTCAGTTGGAAATCGTGGAGTAGAGTAGTTATACGGCAGAACATGGAAGTTTCGGCGACGTCCCCATCTGAGGCATTAGACGTACAAGTTTAGATAATTATAAATTCTCGTAGAAGTGTAAACATTTGTATTTGTGGTGAGTCTTCTAATATCAGAAAGACTGTAAATATTTCTTAGAAATTAAAGTGTTACTTAAATAAAATTCTAGCGGCTTTATCCATTGACAAGTATCCCACATGCGTTTTTACGACATCGTGGGAATGACTTTTTTTTGGCTGCACCTAGGCGAAATCTGGCATCATATTCGGTTTCAGCACGTCGAACAACCATGGAAACTGATGCATCATCGTTTCCTTCGTAACCACAGCTCACGAAAAACTCAATCCTAGAAGTTTATTTTCGGGTTCGATATGATGGCATATTACGTGAGTACACATTGTCGTATGCCGATAAAACCGCGTTCAATGGCTTCGTCTCGTCGAACTACACGAGTTCAATGCTCGAAGTTTGCGTGGGAACAACTTGTCTTCGAGAAAAAGTCGATTATACATATGCGTTTTTACGACATCGTGGGAATGGTTTTCTTTTTGCTGTACCTAGACAAAATCTGGCATCGTATTCGGTTTCAGCACGTCGAATAACCAAGGAAACTGATGCAACATCGTTTTCTTCGCGACCACAGCTCAAGAAAAACTCAATCATAGAAATTGATATTCGTGTCCGATATGATGGCGTATAACTTGAGTACACATTGCCCCAGGCCGATGAAACCGCGTGCAATAGCTTCGTCTCGTCGAACTACACGAGTGCAATGCGTGGAGTTTGCGTGTGAACGATTTGTCTTCGAGAAAAAGTCGATTATACATATGCGTTTTCACGACATCGTGGGAATGACTTATTTTTGGCTGCACCTATGCGAAATCTGGCATCATATTCGGTTTCAGCACGTCGAAGAACCATGGAAACTGATGCATCATCGTTTCCTTCGTAACCACAGCTCACGAAAAACTCAATCATAGAAGTTTATTTTCGGGTTCGATATGATGGCAGATTACGTGAGTACACATTGTCGTATGCCGATAAAACCGCGTTCAATGGCTTCGTCTCGTCCAACTACACGAGTTCAACGGTCGAAGTTTGCGTGGGAACAACTTGTCTTCGAGAAAAAGTCCATTATACATATGTGTTTTTACGACATCGTGTGAATCATTTTTTTTGGCTGCACCTGGACGAAATCTGGCGTCATATTCGGTTTCAGCACGCCGAATAACCAAGGAAACTGATGCGACATCGTTTTCTTCGCCACCACAGCTCACGAAAAACTCAATCATAGAAATTGATATTCGTGTCCGATATGATGGCGTATAACTTGAGTACACATTGCCCCAGGCCGATGAAACCGCGTGCAATAGCTTCGTCTCGTCGAACTACACGAGTGCAATGCGTGGAGTTTGCGTGTGAACGATTTGTCTTCGAGAAAAAGTCGATTATACATATGCGTTTTCACGACATCGTGGGAATGACTTATTTTTGGCTGCACCTATGCGAAATCTGGCATCATATTCGGTTTCAGCACGTCGAACAACCATGGAAACTGATGCATCATCGTTTCCTTCGTAACCACAGCTCACGAAAAACTCAATCATAGAAGTTTATTTTCGGGTTCGATATGATGGCATATTACGTGAGTACACATTGTCGTATGCCGATAAAACCGCGTTCAATGGCTTCGTCTCGTCGAACTACACGAGTTCAATGCTCGAAGTTTGCGTGGGAACAACTTGTCTTCGAGAAAAAGTCGATTATACATATGCGTTTTTACGACATCGTGGGAATCATTTTCTTTTTGCTGCACCTAGACAAAATCTGGCATCGTATTCGGTTTCAGCACGTCGAATAACCAAGGAAACTGATGCAACATCGTTTTCTTCGCGACCACAGCTCAAGAAAAACTCAATCATAGAAATTGATATTCGTGTCCGATATGATGGCGTATAACTTGACTACACATTGCCCCAGGCCGATGAAACCGCGTGCAATAGCTTCGTCTCGTCGAACTACACGAGTGCAATGCGTGGAGTTTGCGTGTGAACGATTTGTCTTCGAGAAAAAGTCGATTATACATATGCGTTTTCACGACATCGTGGGAATGACTTATTTTTGGCTGCACCTATGCGAAATCTGGCATCATATTCGGTTTCAGCACGTCGAAGAACCATGGAAACTGATGCATCATCGTTTCCTTCGTAACCACAGCTCACGAAAAACTCAATCATAGAAGTTTATTTTCGGGTTCGATATGATGGCAGATTACGTGAGTACACATTGTCGTATGCCGATAAAACCGCGTTCAATGGCTTCGTCTCGTCCAACTACACGAGTTCAACGGTCGAAGTTTGCGTGGGAACAACTTGTCTTCGAGAAAAAGTCCATTATACATATGTGTTTTTACGACATCGTGGGAATCATTTTTTTTGGCTGCACCTGGACGAAATCTGGCGTCATATTCGGTTTCAGCACGTCGAAGAACCATGGAAACTGATGCATCATCGTTTCCTTCGCAACCACAGCTCACGAAAAACTCAATCATAGAAGTTAATATTCGTGTCCGATAGGATGGCATATAACTTGAGTACACATTGTCGTAGGCCGATAAAACCGCGTGCAATAGCTTCGTTTCGTCGAACTACACGAGTGCAATGCGCGAAGTTTGCGTGTGAACGATTTGTCTTCGAGAAAAAGTCGATTATACATATGCGTTTTTACGACATCGTGGGAATCATTTTCTTTTTGCTGCACCTAGACAAAATCTGGCATCGTATTCGGTTTCAGCACGTCGAATAACCAAGGAAACTGATGCAACATCGTTTTCTTCGCGACCACAGCTCAAGAAAAACTCAATCATAGAAATTGATATTCGTGTCCGATATGATGGCGTATAACTTGAGTACACATTGCCCCAAGCCGATGAAACCGCGTGCAATAGCTTCGTCTCGTCGAACTACACGAGTGCAATGCGTGGAGTTTGCGTGTGAACGATTTGTCTTCGAGAAAAAGTCGATTATACATATGCGTTTTCACGACATCGTGGGAATGACTTATTTTTGGCTGCACCTATGCGAAATCTGGCATCATATTCGGTTTCAGCACGTCGAACAACCATGGAAACTGATGCATCATCGTTTCCTTCGTAACCACAGCTCACGAAAAACTCAATCATAGAAGTTTATTTTCGGGTTCGATATGATGGCATATTACGTGAGTACACATTGTCGTATGCCGATAAAACCGCGTTCAATGGCTTCGTCTCGTCGAACTACACGAGTTCAATGCTCGAAGTTTGCGTGGGAACAACTTGTCTTCGAGAAAAAGTCGATTATACATATGCGTTTTTACGACATCGTGGGAATCATTTTCTTTTTGCTGCACCTAGACAAAATCTGGCATCGTATTCGGTTTCAGCACGTCGAATAACCAAGGAAACTGATGCAACATCGTTTTCTTCGCGACCACAGCTCAAGAAAAACTCAATCATAGAAATTGATATTCGTGTCCGATATGATGGCGTATAACTTGAGTACACATTGCCCCAGGCCGATGAAACCGCGTGCAATAGCTTCGTCTCGTCGAACTACACGAGTGCAATGCGTGGAGTTTGCGTGTGAACGATTTGTCTTCGAGAAAAAGTCGATTATACATATGCGTTTTCACGACATCGTGGGAATGACTTATTTTTGGCTGCACCTATGCGAAATCTGGCATCATATTCGGTTTCAGCACGTCGAACAACCATGGAAACTGATGCATCATCGTTTCCTTCGTAACCACAGCTCACGAAAAACTCAATCATAGAAGTTTATTTTCGGGTTCGATATGATGGCATATTACGTGAGTACACATTGTCGTATGCCGATAAAACCGCGTTCAATGGCTTCGTCTCGTCGAACTACACGAGTTCAATGCTCGAAGTTTGCGTGGGAACAACTTGTCTTCGAGAAAAAGTCGATTATACATATGCGTTTTTACGACATCGTGGGAATCATTTTCTTTTTGCTGCACCTAGACAAAATCTGGCATCGTATTCGGTTTCAGCACGTCGAATAACCGAGGAAACTGATGCAACATCGTTTTCTTCGCGACCACAGCTCAAGAAAAACTCAATCATAGAAATTGATATTCGTGTCCGATATGATGGCGTATAACTTGAGTACACATTGCCCCAGGCCGATGAAACCGCGTGCAATAGCTTCGTCTCGTCGAACTACACGAGTGCAATGCGTGGAGTTTGCGTGTGAACGATTTGTCTTCGAGAAAAAGTCGATTATACATATGCGTTTTCACGACATCCTGGGAATGACTTATTTTCGGCTGCACCTAGGCGAAATCTGGCCTCATATTCGGTTTCAGCACGTCGAACAACCATGGAAACTGATGCATCATCGTTTCCTTCGTAACCACAGCTCACGAAAAACTCAATCATAGAAGTTTATTTTCGGGTTCGATATGATGACATATTACGTGAGTACACATTGTCGTATGCCGATAAAACCGCGTTCAATGGCTTCGTCTCGTCGAACTACACGAGTTCAATGCTCGAAGTTTGCGTGGGAACAACTTGTCTTCGAGAAAAAGTCGATTATACATATGCGTTTTTACGACATCGTGGGAATGGTTTTCTTTTTGCTGCACCTAGACAAAATCTGGCATCGTATTCGGTTTCAGCACGTCGAATAACCAAGGAAACTGATGCAACATCGTTTTCTTCGCGACCACAGCTCAAGAAAAACTCAATCATAGAAATTGATATTCGTGTCCGATATGATGGCGTATAACTTGAGTACACATTGCCCCAGGCCGATGAAACCGCGTGCAATAGCTTCGTCTCGTCGAACTACACGAGTGCAATGCGTGGAGTTTGCGTGTGAACGATTTGTCTTCGAGAAAAAGTCGATTATACATATGCGTTTTCACGACATCGTGGGAATGACTTATTTTTGGCTGCACCTATGCGAAATCTGGCATCATATTCGGTTTCAGCACGTCGAAGAACCATGGAAACTGATGCATCATCGTTTCCTTCGTAACCACAGCTCACGAAAAACTCAATCATAGAAGTTTATTTTCGGGTTCGATATGATGGCAGATTACGTGAGTACACATTGTCGTATGCCGATAAAACCGCGTTCAATGGCTTCGTCTCGTCCAACTACACGAGTTCAACGGTCGAAGTTTGCGTGGGAACAACTTGTCTTCGAGAAAAAGTCCATTATACATATGTGTTTTTACGACATCGTGGGAATCATTTTTTTTGGCTGCACCTGGACGAAATCTGGCGTCATATTCGGTTTCAGCACGCCGAATAACCAAGGAAACTGATGCGACATCGTTTTCTTCGCCACCACAGCTCACGAAAAACTCAATCATAGAAATTGATATTCGTGTCCGATATGATGGCGTATAACTTGAGTACACATTGCCCCAGGCCGATGAAACCGCGTGCAATAGCTTCGTCTCGTCGAACTACACGAGTGCAATGCGTGGAGTTTGCGTGTGAACGATTTGTCTTCGAGAAAAAGTCGATTATACATATGCGTTTTCACGACATCGTGGGAATGACTTATTTTTGGCTGCACCTATGCGAAATCTGGCATCATATTCGGTTTCAGCACGTCGAACAACCATGGAAACTGATGCATCATCGTTTCCTTCGTAACCACAGCTCACGAAAAACTCAATCATAGAAGTTTATTTTCGGGTTCGATATGATGGCATATTACGTGAGTACACATTGTCGTATGCCGATAAAACCGCGTTCAATGGCTTCGTCTCGTCGAACTACACGAGTTCAATGCTCGAAGTTTGCGTGGGAACAACTTGTCTTCGAGAAAAAGTCGATTATACATATGCGTTTTTACGACATCGTGGGAATCATTTTCTTTTTGCTGCACCTAGACAAAATCTGGCATCGTATTCGGTTTCAGCACGTCGAATAACCAAGGAAACTGATGCAACATCGTTTTCTTCGCGACCACAGCTCAAGAAAAACTCAATCATAGAAATTGATATTCGTGTCCGATATGATGGCGTATAACTTGACTACACATTGCCCCAGGCCGATGAAACCGCGTGCAATAGCTTCGTCTCGTCGAACTACACGAGTGCAATGCGTGGAGTTTGCGTGTGAACGATTTGTCTTCGAGAAAAAGTCGATTATACATATGCGTTTTCACGACATCGTGGGAATGACTTATTTTTGGCTGCACCTATGCGAAATCTGGCATCATATTCGGTTTCAGCACGTCGAAGAACCATGGAAACTGATGCATCATCGTTTCCTTCGTAACCACAGCTCACGAAAAACTCAATCATAGAAGTTTATTTTCGGGTTCGATATGATGGCAGATTACGTGAGTACACATTGTCGTATGCCGATAAAACCGCGTTCAATGGCTTCGTCTCGTCCAACTACACGAGTTCAACGGTCGAAGTTTGCGTGGGAACAACTTGTCTTCGAGAAAAAGTCCATTATACATATGTGTTTTTACGACATCGTGGGAATCATTTTTTTTGGCTGCACCTGGACGAAATCTGGCGTCATATTCGGTTTCAGCACGTCGAAGAACCATGGAAACTGATGCATCATCGTTTCCTTCGCAACCACAGCTCACGAAAAACTCAATCATAGAAGTTAATATTCGTGTCCGATAGGATGGCATATAACTTGAGTACACATTGTCGTAGGCCGATAAAACCGCGTGCAATAGCTTCGTTTCGTCGAACTACACGAGTGCAATGCGCGAAGTTTGCGTGTGAACGATTTGTCTTCGAGAAAAAGTCGATTATACATATGCGTTTTTACGACATCGTGGGAATCATTTTCTTTTTGCTGCACCTAGACAAAATCTGGCATCGTATTCGGTTTCAGCACGTCGAATAACCAAGGAAACTGATGCAACATCGTTTTCTTCGCGACCACAGCTCAAGAAAAACTCAATCATAGAAATTGATATTCGTGTCCGATATGATGGCGTATAACTTGAGTACACATTGCCCCAGGCCGATGAAACCGCGTGCAATAGCTTCGTCTCGTCGAACTACACGAGTGCAATGCGTGGAGTTTGCGTGTGAACGATTTGTCTTCGAGAAAAAGTCGATTATACATATGCGTTTTCACGACATCGTGGGAATGACTTATTTTTGGCTGCACCTATGCGAAATCTGGCATCATATTCGGTTTCAGCACGTCGAACAACCATGGAAACTGATGCATCATCGTTTCCTTCGTAACCACAGCTCACGAAAAACTCAATCATAGAAGTTTATTTTCGGGTTCGATATGATGGCATATTACGTGAGTACACATTGTCGTATGCCGATAAAACCGCGTTCAGTGGCTTCGTCTCGTCGAACTACACGAGTTCAATGCTCGAAGTTTGCGTGGGAACAACTTGTCTTCGAGAAAAAGTCGATTATACATATGCGTTTTTACGACATCGTGGGAATCATTTTCTTTTTGCTGCACCTAGACAAAATCTGGCATCGTATTCGGTTTCAGCACGTCGAATAACCAAGGAAACTGATGCAACATCGTTTTCTTCGCGACCACAGCTCAAGAAAAACTCAATCATAGAAATTGATATTCGTGTCCGATATGATGGCGTATAACTTGAGTACACATTGCCCCAGGCCGATGAAACCGCGTGCAATAGCTTCGTCTCGTCGAACTACACGAGTGCAATGCGTGGAGTTTGCGTGTGAACGATTTGTCTTCGAGAAAAAGTCGATTATACATATGCGTTTTCACGACATCGTGGGAATGACTTATTTTTGGCTGCACCTATGCGAAATCTGGCATCATATTCGGTTTCAGCACGTCGAACAACCATGGAAACTGATGCATCATCGTTTCCTTCGTAACCACAGCTCACGAAAAACTCAATCATAGAAGTTTATTTTCGGGTTCGATATGATGGCATATTACGTGAGTACACATTGTCGTATGCCGATAAAACCGCGTTCAATGGCTTCGTCTCGTCGAACTACACGAGTTCAATGCTCGAAGTTTGCGTGGGAACAACTTGTCTTCGAGAAAAAGTCGATTATACATATGCGTTTTTACGACATCGTGGGAATCATTTTCTTTTTGCTGCACCTAGACAAAATCTGGCATCGTATTCGGTTTCAGCACGTCGAATAACCAAGGAAACTGATGCAACATCGTTTTCTTCGCGACCACAGCTCAAGAAAAACTCAATCATAGAAATTGATATTCGTGTCCGATATGATGGCGTATAACTTGAGTACACATTGCCCCAGGCCGATGAAACCGCGTGCAATAGCTTCGTCTCGTCGAACTACACGAGTGCAATGCGTGGAGTTTGCGTGTGAACGATTTGTCTTCGAGAAAAAGTCGATTATACATATGCGTTTTCACGACATCGTGGGAATGACTTATTTTTGGCTGCACCTATGCGAAATCTGGCATCATATTCGGTTTCAGCACGTCGAAGAACCATGGAAACTGATGCATCATCGTTTCCTTCGTAACCACAGCTCACGAAAAACTCAATCATAGAAGTTTATTTTCGGGTTCGATATGATGGCAGATTACGTGAGTACACATTGTCGTATGCCGATAAAACCGCGTTCAATGGCTTCGTCTCGTCCAACTACACGAGTTCAACGGTCGAAGTTTGCGTGGGAACAACTTGTCTTCGAGAAAAAGTCCATTATACATATGTGTTTTTACGACATCGTGGGAATCATTTTTTTTGGCTGCACCTGGACGAAATCTGGCGTCATATTCGGTTTCAGCACGTCGAAGAACCATGGAAACTGATGCATCATCGTTTCCTTCGCAACCACAGCTCACGAAAAACTCAATCATAGAAGTTAATATTCGTGTCCGATAGGGTGGCATATAACTTGAGTACACATTGCCCCAGGCCGATGAAACCGCGTGCAATAGCTTCGTCTCGTCGAACTACACGAGTGCAATGCGTGGAGTTTGCGTGTGAACGATTTGTCTTCGAGAAAAAGTCGATTATACATATGCGTTTTCACGACATCGTGGGAATGACTTTTTTTTGGCTGCACCTAGGTGAAATCTGGCATCATATTCGGTTTCAGCACGTCGAAGAACCATGGAAACTGATGCATCATCGTTTCCTTCGTAACCACAGCTCACGAAAAACTCAATCATAGAAGTTTATTTTCACGTTCGATATGATGGCAGATTACGTGAGTACACATTGTCGTATGCCGATAAAACCGCGTTCAATGGCTTCGTCTCGTCCAACTACACGAGTTCAACGGTCGAAGTTTGCGTGGGAACAACTTGTCTTCGAGAAAAAGTCCATTATACATATGTGTTTTTACGACATCGTGGGAATCATTTTTTTTGGCTGCACCTGGACGAAATCTGGCGTCATATTCGGTTTCAGCACGTCGAAGAACCATGGAAACTGATGCATCATCGTTTCCTTCGCAACCACAGCTCACGAAAAACTCAATCATAGAAGTTAATATTCGTGTCCGATAGGATGGCATATAACTTGAGTACACATTGTCGTAGGCCGATAAAACCGCGTGCAATAGCTTCGTTTCGTCGAACTACACGAGTGCAATGCGCGAAGTTTGCGTGTGAACGATTTGTCTTCGAGAAAAAGTCGATTATACATATGCGTTTTTACGACATCGTGGGAATCATTTTCTTTTTGCTGCACCTAGACAAAATCTGGCATCGTATTCGGTTTCAGCACGTCGAATAACCAAGGAAACTGATGCAACATCGTTTTCTTCGCGACCACAGCTCAAGAAAAACTCAATCATAGAAATTGATATTCGTGTCCGATATGATGGCGTATAACTTGAGTACACATTGCCCCAGGCCGATGAAACCGCGTGCAATAGCTTCGTCTCGTCGAACTACACGAGTGCAATGCGTGGAGTTTGCGTGTGAACGATTTGTCTTCGAGAAAAAGTCGATTATACATATGCGTTTTCACGACATCGTGGGAATGACTTATTTTTGGCTGCACCTATGCGAAATCTGGCATCATATTCGGTTTCAGCACGTCGAACAACCATGGAAACTGATGCATCATCGTTTCCTTCGTAACCACAGCTCACGAAAAACTCAATCATAGAAGTTTATTTTCGGGTTCGATATGATGGCATATTACGTGAGTACACATTGTCGTATGCCGATAAAACCGCGTTCAATGGCTTCGTCTCGTCGAACTACACGAGTTCAATGCTCGAAGTTTGCGTGGGAACAACTTGTCTTCGAGAAAAAGTCGATTATACATATGCGTTTTTACGACATCGTGGGAATCATTTTCTTTTTGCTGCACCTAGACAAAATCTGGCATCGTATTCGGTTTCAGCACGTCGAATAACCAAGGAAACTGATGCAACATCGTTTTCTTCGCGACCACAGCTCAAGAAAAACTCAATCATAGAAATTGATATTCGTGTCCGATATGATGGCGTATAACTTGAGTACACATTGCCCCAGGCCGATGAAACCGCGTGCAATAGCTTCGTCTCGTCGAACTACACGAGTGCAATGCGTGGAGTTTGCGTGTGAACGATTTGTCTTCGAGAAAAAGTCGATTATACATATGCGTTTTCACGACATCGTGGGAATGACTTATTTTTGGCTGCACCTATGCGAAATCTGGCATCATATTCGGTTTCAGCACGTCGAAGAACCATGGAAACTGATGCATCATCGTTTCCTTCGTAACCACAGCTCACGAAAAACTCAATCATAGAAGTTTATTTTCGGGTTCGATATGATGGCAGATTACGTGAGTACACATTGTCGTATGCCGATAAAACCGCGTTCAATGGCTTCGTCTCGTCCAACTACACGAGTTCACCGGTCGAAGTTTGCGTGGGAACAACTTGTCTTCGAGAAAAAGTCCATTATACATATGTGTTTTTACGACATCGTGGGAATCATTTTTTTTGGCTGCACCTGGACGAAATCTGGCGTCATATTCGGTTTCAGCACGCCGAATAACCAAGGAAACTGATGCGACATCGTTTTCTTCGCCACCACAGCTCACGAAAAACTCAATCATAGAAATTGATATTCGTGTCCGATATGATGGCGTATAACTTGAGTACACATTGCCCCAGGCCGATGAAACCGCGTGCAATAGCTTCGTCTCGTCGAACTACACGAGTGCAATGCGTGGAGTTTGCGTGTGAACGATTTGTCTTCGAGAAAAAGTCGATTATACATATGCGTTTTCACGACATCGTGGGAATGACTTATTTTTGGCTGCACCTATGCGAAATCTGGCATCATATTCGGTTTCAGCACGTCGAAGAACCATGGAAACTGATGCATCATCGTTTCCTTCGTAACCACAGCTCACGAAAAACTCAATCATAGAAGTTTATTTTCGGGGTCGATATGATGGCAGATTACGTGAGTACACATTGTCGTATGCCGATAAAACCGCGTTCAATGGCTTCGTCTCGTCCAACTACACGAGTTCAACGGTCGAAGTTTGCGTGGGAACAACTTGTCTTCGAGAAAAAGTCCATTATACATATGTGTTTTTACGACATCGTGGGAATCATTTTTTTTGGCTGCACCTGGACGAAATCTGGCGTCATATTCGGTTTCAGCACGTCGAAGAACCATGGAAACTGATGCATCATCGTTTCCTTCGCAACCACAGCTCACGAAAAACTCAATCATAGAAGTTAATATTCGTGTCCGATATGATGGCATATAACTTGAGTACACATTGCCCCAGGCCGATGAAACCGCGTGCAATAGCTTCGTCTCGTCGAACTACACGAGTGCAATGCGTGGAGTTTGCGTGTGAACGATTTGTCTTCGAGAAAAAGTCGATTATACATATGCGTTTTCACGACATCGTGGGAATGACTTATTTTTGGCTGCACCTATGCGAAATCTGGCATCATATTCGGTTTCAGCACGTCGAACAACCATGGAAACTGATGCATCATCGTTTCCTTCGTAACCACAGCTCACGAAAAACTCAATCATAGAAGTTTATTTTCGGGTTCGATATGATGGCATATTACGTGAGTACACATTGTCGTATGCCGATAAAACCGCGTTCAATGGCTTCGTCTCGTCGAACTACACGAGTTCAATGCTCGAAGTTTGCGTGGGAACAACTTGTCTTCGAGAAAAAGTCGATTATACATATGCGTTTTTACGACATCGTGGGAATCATTTTCTTTTTGCTGCACCTAGACAAAATCTGGCATCGCATTCGGTTTCAGCACGTCGAATAACCAAGGAAACTGATGCAACATCGTTTTCTTCGCGACCACAGCTCAAGAAAAACTCAATCATAGAAATTGATATTCGTGTCCGATATGATGGCGTATAACTTGAGTACACATTGCCCCAGGCCGATGAAACCGCGTGCAATAGCTTCGTCTCGTCGAACTACACGAGTGCAATGCGTGGAGTTTGCGTGTGAACGATTTGTCTTCGAGAAAAAGTCGATTATACATATGCGTTTTCACGACATCCTGGGAATGACTTATTTTCGGCTGCACCTAGGCGAAATCTGGCCTCATATTCGGTTTCAGCACGTCGAACAACCATGGAAACTGATGCATCATCGTTTCCTTCGTAACCACAGCTCACGAAAAACTCAATCATAGAAGTTTATTTTCGGGTTCGATATGATGACATATTACGTGAGTACACATTGTCGTATGCCGATAAAACCGCGTTCAATGGCTTCGTCTCGTCGAACTACACGAGTTCAATGCTCGAAGTTTGCGTGGGAACAACTTGTCTTCGAGAAAAAGTCGATTATACATATGCGTTTTTACGACATCGTGGGAATCATTTTCTTTTTGCTGCACCTAGACAAAATCTGGCATCGTATTCGGTTTCAGCACGTCGAATAACCAAGGAAACTGATGCAACATCGTTTTCTTCGCGACCACAGCTCAAGAAAAACTCAATCATAGAAATTGATATTCGTGTCCGATATGATGGCGTATAACTTGAGTACACATTGCCCCAGGCCGATGAAACCGCGTGCAATAGCTTCGTCTCGTCGAACTACACGAGTGCAATGCGTGGAGTTTGCGTGTGAACGATTTGTCTTCGAGAAAAAGTCGATTATACATATGCGTTTTCACGACATCGTGGGAATGACTTTTTTTTGGCTGCACCTAGGTGAAATCTGGCATCATATTCGGTTTCAGCACGTCGAAGAACCATGGAAACTGATGCATCATCGTTTCCTTCGTAACCACAGCTCACGAAAAACTCAATCATAGAAGTTTATTTTCGCGTTCGATATGATGGCAGATTACGTGAGTACACATTGTCGTATGCCGATAAAACCGCGTTCAATGGCTTCGTCTCGTCCAACTACACGAGTTCAACGGTCGAAGTTTGCGTGGGAACAACTTGTCTTCGAGAAAAAGTCCATTATACATATGTGTTTTTACGACATCGTGGGAATCATTTTTTTTGGCTGCACCTGGACGAAATCTGGCGTCATATTCGGTTTCAGCACGTCGAAGAACCATGGAAACTGATGCATCATCGTTTCCTTCGCAACCACAGCTCACGAAAAACTCAATCATAGAAGTTAATATTCGTGTCCGATAGGATGGCATATAACTTGAGTACACATTGTCGTAGGCCGATAAAACCGCGTGCAATAGCTTCGTTTCGTCGAACTACACGAGTGCAATGCGCGAAGTTTGCGTGTGAACGATTTGTCTTCGAGAAAAAGTCGATTATACATATGCGTTATTACGACATCGTGGGAATCACTTTTTTCGGCTGCACCTAGGCGAAATCTGGCATCATATTCGGTTTCAGGACGTCGAATAACCAAGGAAACTGATGCAACATCGTTTTTTTCGCGACCACAGCTCACGAAAAACTCAATCATAGAAGTTAATATTCGTGTCCGATATGATGGCATATAACTTGAGTACACATTATCGTAGGCCGATGAAACCGCGTGCAATAGCATCGTTTCGTCGAACTACACGAGTTCAATGCGCAAAGTTTGCGTGTAAACGATTTGTCTCCAAGAAAAAGTCGATTATACATATGCGTTTTCACGACATCGTGGGAATCAGTTTTTTTTGGCTGCACCTAGACAAAATCTGGCATCATATTCGGTTTCAGCACGCCGAATAACCAAGGAAACTGATGCGACATCGTTTTCTTCGCCACCACAGCTCAAGAAAAACTCAATCATAGAAATTGATATTCGTGTCCGATATGATGGCGTATAACTTGAGTACACATTGCCCCAGGCCGATGAAACCGCGTGCAATAGCTTCGTCTCGTCGAACTACACGAGTGCAATGCGTGGAGTTTGCGTGTGAACGATTTGTCTTCGAGAAAAAGTCGATTATACATATGCGTTTTCACGACATCCTGGGAATGACTTATTTTCGGCTGCACCTATGCGAAATCTGGCATCATATTCGGTTTCAGCACGTCGAACAACCATGGAAACTGATGCATCATCGTTTCCTTCGTAACCACAGCTCACGAAAAACTCAATCATAGAAGTTTATTTTCGGGTTCGATATGATGGCATATTACGTGAGTACACATTGTCGTATGCCGATAAAACCGCGTTCAATGGCTTCGTCTCGTCGAACTACACGAGTTCAATGCTCGAAGTTTGCGTGGGAACAACTTGTCTTCGAGAAAAAGTCGATTATACATATGCGTTTTTACGACATCGTGGGAATCATTTTCTTTTTGCTGCACCTAGACAAAATCTGGCATCGTATTCGGTTTCAGCACGTCGAATAACCAAGGAAACTGATGCAACATCGTTTTCTTCGCGACCACAGCTCAAGAAAAACTCAATCATAGAAATTGATATTCGTGTCCGATATGATGGCGTATAACTTGAGTACACATTGCCTCAGGCCGATGAAACCGCGTGCAATAGCTTCGTCTCGTCGAACTACACGAGTGCAATGCGTGGAGTTTGCGTGTGAACGATTTGTCTTCGAGAAAAAGTCGATTATACATATGCGTTTTTACGACATCGTGGGAATCACTTTTTTCGGCTGCACCTAGGCGAAATCTGGCATCATATTCGGTTTCAGGACGTCGAATAACCAAGGAAACTGATGCAACATCGTTTTTTTCGCGACCACAGCTCACGAAAAACTCAATCATAGAAGTTAATATTCGTGTCCGATATGATGGCATATAACTTGAGTACACATTATCGTAGGCCGATGAAACCGCGTGCAATAGCATCGTTTCGTCGAACTACACGAGTTCAATGCGCAAAGTTTGCGTGTAAACGATTTGTCTCCAAGAAAAAGTCGATTATACATATGCGTTTTCACGACATCGTGGGAATCACTTTTTTTTGGCTGCACCTAGACAAAATCTGGCATCATATTCGGTTTCAGCACGCCGAATAACCAAGGAAACTGATGCGACATCGTTTTCTTCGCCACCACAGCTCACGAAAAACTCAATCATAGAGATTGATATTCGGGTTCGATATGACGGCATATAACGTGAGTACACATTGTCGTAGGCCTATAAAACCGCGTGCAATAGCTTCGTCGCGTCGAACCACATGAGTGAAATGCACGAATTTTGCGTGGGAACGAGTTGTCTTCGAAAAATCCTCTATTATACATATGCGTGTAGTATCGGGAAAATTTTAGAGGTAGTATTATAAAAAATGGGAGTCTATCGAATATGGCAGACAGATGTCTACGGCATTTAAAATATTCTATTAAGATGTAGGATTAAGTTGTGAACCTAGTTTTATGATTTCATTGAAGTAGAGTCCACGCACTCTGACTAATGGCGCCTGGGCCATTAGCTGGCCCACTCCGCCACGTTTGGGGAATTTCCCAGAGACGGATAATGACGAACAGGGCCCCATAACGGCGGTGGGGGAAGAGGCCAAGTTGGAGGAATCGGGGGTGCGAAAGGTAATTTTTAAGATTAGCGGTCAGTTGGAAATCGTGGGGTAGAGTAGTTATACGGCAAAACATGGAAGTTTCGGCGACGTCCCCATATGAGGCATTAGACGTACAAGTTTAGATAATTATAAATTCTCGTAGAAGTGTAAACATTTGTATTTGTGGTGAGTCTTCTAATATCAGAAAGACTGTAAATATTTCTTAGAAATTAAAGTGTTACTTAAATAAAATTCTAGCGGCTTTATCCATTGACAAGTATCCCACATGCGTTTTTACGACATCGTGGGAATGACTTTTTTTTGGCTGCACCTAGGCGAAATCTGGCATCATATTCGGTTTCAGCACGTCGAACAACCATGGAAACTGATGCATCATCGTTTCCTTCGTAACCACAGCTCACGAAAAACTCAATCATAGAAGTTTATTTTCGGGTTCGATATGATGGCATATTACGTGAGTACACATTGTCGTATGCCGATAAAACCGCGTTCAATGGCTTCGTCTCGTCGAACTACACGAGTTCAATGCTCGAAGTTTGCGTGGGAACAACTTGTCTTCGAGAAAAAGTCGATTATACATATGCGTTTTTACGACATCGTGGGAATCATTTTCTTTTTGCTGCACCTAGACAAAATCTGGCATCGTATTTGGTTTCAGCACGTCGAATAACCAAGGAAACTGATGCAACATCGTTTTCTTCGCCACCACCGCTCAAGAAAAACTCAATCATAGAAATTGATATTCATGTCCGATATGATGGCGTATAACTTGAGTACACATTGCCGTAGGCCGATGAAACCGCGTGCAATAGCTTCGTCTCGTCGAACTACACGAGTGCAATGCTCGAAGTTTGCGTGGGAACAACTTGTCTTCGAGAAAAAGTCTATTATATATATGCGTTTTTACGACATCGTGGGAATCACTTTTTTTTGGCTGCACCTAGACCAAATCTGACATCATATTCGGTTTCAGCACGTCGAATAACCAAGGAAAATGATGCAACATCGTCTTCCTCGCGACCAATGCTCACGAAAAACTCAGTCATAGAGATTGATATTCGTGTCGGATATGATGGCAGATAACTTGAGTACACATTGTCGTAGGTCGATGAAACCGCGTGCAATATCTTCTTCTCGTCGAACTACACGAGTGCAGTGCGCGGAGTTTGCGTGTGAACGATTTGTCTTCGAGAAAAAGTCGATTATACATATGCGTTTTCACGACATCGTGGGAATGACTTATTTTTGGCTGCACCTATGCGAAATCTGGCATCATATTCGGTTTCAGCACGTCGAACAACCATGGAAACTGATGCATCATCGTTTCCTTCGTAACCACAGCTCACGAAAAACTCAATCATAGAAGTTTATTTTCGGGTTCGATATGATGGCATATTACGTGAGTACACATTGTCGTATGCCGATAAAACCGCGTTCAATGGCTTCGTCTCGTCCAACTACACGGGTTCAACGGTCGAAGTTTGCGTGGGAACAACTTGTCTTCGAGAAAAAGTCCATTATACATATGTGTTTTTACGACATCGTGGGAATCATTTTTTTTGGCTGCACCTGGACGAAATCTGGCGTCATATTCGGTTTCAGGACGTCGAATAACCAAGGAAACTGATGCAACATCGTTTTTTTCGCGACCACAGCTCACGAAAAACTCAATCATAGAAGTTAATATTCGTGTCCGATATGATGGCATATAACGTGAGTACACATTATCGTAGGCCGATGAAACCGCGTGCAATAGCATCGTTTCGTCGAACTACACGAGTTCAATGCGCAAAGTTTGCGTGTAAACGATTTGTCTCCAAGAAAAAGTCGATTATACATATGCGTTTTCACGACATCGTGGGAATCAGTTTTTTTTGGCTGCACCTAGACAAAATCTGGCATCATATTCGGTTTCAGCACGCCGAATAACCAAGGAAACTGATGCGACATCGTTTTCTTCGCCACCACAGCTCACGAAAAACTCAATCATAGAGATTGATATTCGGGTTCGATATGACGGCATATAACGTGAGTACACATTGTCGTAGGCCTATAAAACCGCGTGCAATAGCTTCGTCGCGTCGAACTACACGAGTGCAATGCGTGGAGTTTGCGTGTGAACGATTTGTCTTCGAGAAAAAGTCGATTATACATATGCGTTTTTACGACATCGTGGGAATCACTTTTTTCGGCTGCACCTAGGCGAAATCTGGCATCATATTCGGTTTCAGGACGTCGAATAACCAAGGAAACTGATGCAACATCGTTTTTTTCGCGACCACAGCTCACGAAAAACTCAATCATAGAAGTTAATATTCCTGTCCGATATGATGGCATATAACTTGAGTACACATTGCCGTAGGCCGATGAAACCGCGTGCAATAGCTTCGTCTCGTCGAACTACACGAGTGCAATGCTCGAAGTTTGCGTGGGAACAACTTGTCTTCGAGAAAAAGTCTATTATATATATGCGTTTTTACGACATCGTGGGAATCACTTTTTTTTGGCTGCACCTAGACCAAATCTGACATCATATTCGGTTTCAGCACGTCGAATAACCAAGGAAAATGATGCAACATCGTCTTCTTCGCGACCAATGCTCACGAAAAACTCAGTCATAGAGATTGATATTCGTGTCGGATATGATGGCAGATAACTTGAGTACACATTGTCGTAGGTCGATGAAACCGCGTGCAATATCTTCTTCTCGTCGAACTACACGAGTGCAGTGCGCGGAGTTTGCGTGTGAACGATTTGTCGTCGAGAAATCCTCCATTATACATATGCGTGTAGTATCGGGAAAATTTTAGAGGTGGTATTATAAAAAATGGGAGTCTATCGAATATGGCAGACAGATGTCTACGGCATTTAAGGTATTCTATTAAGATGTAGGATTACGTTGTGAACCTAGTTTTATGATTTCATTGAAGTAGAGTCCACGCACTCTGACTAATGGCGCCTGGGCCATTAGCTGGCCCGCTCCGCCACGTTTGGGGAATTTCCCAGAGACGGATAATGACGAACAGGGCCCCATAACGGCGGTGGGGGAAGAGGCCAAGTTGGAGGAATCGGGGGTGCGAAAGGTAATTTTTAAGATTAGCGGTCAGTTGGAAATCGTGGAGTAGAGTAGTTATACGGCAGAACATGGAAGTTTCGGCGACGTCCCCATCTGAGGCATTAGACGTACAAGTTTAGATAATTATAAATTCTCGTAGAAGTGTAAACATTTGTATTTGTGGTGAGTCTTCTAATATCAGAAAGACTGTAAATATTTCTTAGAAATTAAAGTGTTACTTAAATAAAATTCTAGCGGCTTTATCCATTGACAAGTATCCCACATGCGTTTTTACGACATCGTGGGAATGACTTTTTTTTGGCTGCACCTAGGCGAAATCTGGCATCATATTCGGTTTCAGCACGTCGAACAACCATGGAAACTGATGCATCATCGTTTCCTTCGTAACCACAGCTCACGAAAAACTCAATCCTAGAAGTTTATTTTCGGGTTCGATATGATGGCATATTACGGGAGTACACATTGTCGTATGCCGATAAAACCGCGTTCAATGGCTTCGTCTCATCGAACTACACGAGTTCAATGCTCGAAGTTTGCGTGGGAACAACTTGTCTTCGAGAAAAAGTCGATTATACATATGCGTTTTTACGACATCGTGGGAATCATTTTCTTTTTGCTGCACCTAGACAAAATCTGGCATCGTATTCGGTTTCAGCACGTCGAATAACCAAGGAAACTGATGCAACATCGTTTTCTTCGCGACCACAGCTCAAGAAAAACTCAATCATAGAAATTGATATTCGTGTCCGATATGATGGCGTATAACTTGAGTACACATTGCCCCAGGCCGATGAAACCGCGTGCAATAGCTTCGTCTCGTCGAACTACACGAGTGCAATGCGTGGAGTTTGCGTGTGAACGATTTGTCTTCGAGAAAAAGTCGATTATACATATGCGTTTTCACGACATCGTGGGAATGACTTATTTTTGGCTGCACCTATGCGAAATCTGGCATCATATTCGGTTTCAGCACGTCGAACAACCATGGAAACTGATGCATCATCGTTTCCTTCGTAACCACAGCTCACGAAAAACTCAATCATAGAAGTTTATTTTCGGGTTCGATATGATGGCATATTACGTGAGTACACATTGTCGTATGCCGATAAAACCGCGTTCAATGGCTTCGTCTCGTCGAACTACACGAGTTCAATGCTCGAAGTTTGCGTGGGAACAACTTGTCTTCGAGAAAAAGTCGATTATACATATGCGTTTTTACGACATCGTGGAAATCATTTTCTTTTTGCTGCACCTAGACAAAATCTGGCATCGTATTCGGTTTCAGCACGTCGAATAACCAAGGAAACTGATGCAACATCGTTTTCTTCGCGACCACAGCTCAAGAAAAACTCAATCATAGAAATTGATATTCGTGTCCGATATGATGGCGTATAACTTGAGTACACATTGCCTCAGGCCGATGAAACCGCGTGCAATAGCTTCGTCTCGTCGAACTACACGAGTGCAATGCGTGGAGTTTGCGTGTGAACGATTTGTCTTCGAGAAAAAGTCGATTATACATATGCGTTTTTACGACATCGTGGGAATCACTTTTTTCGGCTGCACCTAGGCGAAATCTGGCATCATATTCGGTTTCAGGACGTCGAATAACCAAGGAAACTGATGCAACATCGTTTTTTTCGCGACCACAGCTCACGAAAAACTCAATCATTGAAGTTAATATTCGTGTCCGATATGATGGCATATAACTTGAGTACACATTATCGTAGGCCGATGAAACCGCGTGCAATAGCATCGTTTCGTCGAACTACACGAGTTCAATGCGCAAAGTTTGCGTGTAAATGATTTGTCTCCAAGAAAAAGTCGATTATACATATGCGTTTTCACGACATCGTGGGAATCACTTTTTTTTGGCTGCACCTAGACAAAATCTGGCATCATATTCGGTTTCAGCACGCCGAATAACCAAGGAAACTGATGCGACATCGTTTTCTTCGCCACCACAGCTCACGAAAAACTCAATCATAGAGATTGATATTCGGGTTCGATATGACGGCATATAACGTGAGTACACATTGTCGTAGGCCTATAAAACCGCGTGCAATAGCTTCGTCGCGTCGAACCACATGAGTGAAATGCACGAATTCTGCGTGGGACCGAGTTGTCTTCGAGAAATCCTCTATTATACATATGCGTGTAGTATCGGGAAAATTTTAGAGGTAGTATTATAAAAAATGGGAGTCTATCGAATATGGCAGACAGATGTCTACGGCATTTAAGATATTCTATTAAGATGTAGGATTAAGTTGTGAACCTAGTTTTATGATTTCATTGAAGTAGAGTCCACGCACTCTGACTAATGGCGCCTGGGCCATTAGCTGGCCCACTCCGCCACGTTTGGGGAATTTCCCAGAGACGGATAATGACGAACAGGGCCCCATAACGGCGGTGGGGGAAGAGGCCAAGTTGGAGGAATCGGGGGTGCGAAAGGTAATTTTTAAGATTAGCGGTCAGTTGGAAATCGTGGAGTAGAGTAGTTATACGGCAAAACATGGAAGTTTCGGCGACGTCCCCATATGAGGCATTAGACGTACAAGTTTAGATAATTATAAATTCTCGTAGAAGTGTAAACATTTGTATTTGTGGTGAGTCTTCTAATATCAGAAAGACTGTAAATATTTCTTAGAAATTAAAGTGTTACTTAAATAAAATTCTAGCGGCTTTATCCATTGACAAGTATCCCACATGCGTTTTTACGACATCGTGGGAATGACTTTTTTTTGGCTGCACCTAGGCGAAATCTGGCATCATATTCGGTTTCAGCACGTCGAACAACCATGGAAACTGATGCATCATCGTTTCCTTCGTAACCACAGCTCACGAAAAACTCAATCATAGATGTTTATTTTCGGGTTCGATATGATGGCATATTACGTGAGTACACATTGTCGTATGCCGATAAAACCGCGTTCAATGGCTTCGTCTCGTCGAACTACACGAGTTCAATGCTCGAAGTTTGCGTGGGAACAACTGGTCTTCGAGAAAAAGTCGATTATACATATGCGTTTTCACGACATCGTGGGAATCACTTTTTTTTGGCTGCACCTAGACAAAATCTGGCATCATATTCGGTTTCAGCACGCCGAATAACCAAGGAAACTGATGCGACATCGTTTTCTTCGCCACCACAGCTCACGAAAAACTCAATCATAGAGATTGATATTCGGGTTCGATATGACGGCATATAACGTGAGTACACATTGTCGTAGGCCTATAAAACCGCGTGCAATAGCTTCGTCGCGTCGAACCACATGAGTGAAATGCACGAATTTTGCGTGAGAACGAGTTGTCTTCGAGAAATCCTCTATTATACATATGCGTGTAGTATCGGGAAAATTTTAGAGGTAGTATTATAAAAAATGGGAGTCTATCGAATATGGCAGACAGATGTCTACGGCATTTAAGATATTCTATTAAGATGTAGGATTAAGTTGTGAACCTAGTTTTATGATTTCATTGAAGTAGAGTCCACGCACTCTGACTAATGGCGCCTGGGCCATTAGCTGGCCCACTCCGCCACGTTTGGGGAATTTCCCAGAGACGGATAATGACGAACAGGGCCCCATAACGGCGGTGGGGGAAGAGGCCAAGTTGGAGGAATCGGGGGTGCGAATGGTAATTTTTAAGATTAGCGGTCAGTTGGAAATCGTGGAGTAGAGTAGTTATACGGCAGAACATGGAAGTTTCGGCGACGTCCCCATATGAGGCATTAGACGTACAAGTTTAGATAATTATAAATTCTCGTAGAAGTGTAAACATTTGTATTTGTGGTGAGTCTTCTAATATCAGAAAGACTGTAAATATTTCTTAGAAATTAAAGTGTTACTTAAATAAAATTCTAGCGGCTTTATCCATTGACAAGTATCCCACATGCGTTTTTACGACATCGTGGGAATGACTTTTTTTTTGGCTGCACCGAGGCGAAATCTGGCCTCATATTCGGTTTCAGCACGTCGAACAACCATGGAAACTGATGCAACATCGTTTCTTTCGCGACCACAGCTCACGAAAAACTCAATCATAGAAGTTAATATTCGTGTCCGATATGATGGCGTATAACTTGAGTACACATTGCCTCAGGCCGATGAAACCGCGTGCAATAGCTTCGTCTCGTCGAACTACACGAGTGCAATGTGTGGAGTTTGCGTGTGAACGATTTGTCTTCGAGAAAAAGTCGATTATACATATGCGTTTTTACGACATCGTGGGAATCACTTTTTTCGGCTGCACCTAGGCGAAATCTGGCATCATATTCGGTTTCAGGACGTCGAATAACCAAGGAAACTGATGCAACATCGTTTTTTTCGCGACCACAGCTCACGAAAAACTCAATCATAGAAGTTAATATTCGTGTCCGATATGATGGCATATAACTTGAGTACACATTATCGTAGGCCGATGAAACCGCGTGCAATAGCATCGTTTCGTCGAACTACACGAGTTCAATGCGCAAAGTTTGCGTGTAAACGATTTGTCTCCAAGAAAAAGTCGATTATACATATGCGTTTTCACGACATCGTGGGAATCACTTTTTTTTGGCTGCACCTAGACAAAATCTGGCATCATATTCGGTTTCAGCACGCCGAATAACCAAGGAAACTGATGCGACATCGTTTTCTTCGCCACCACAGCTCACGAAAAACTCAATCATAGAGATTGATATTCGGGTTCGATATGACGGCATATAACGTGAGTACACATTGTCGTAGGCCTATAAAACCGCGTGCAATAGCTTCGTCGCGTCGAACCACATGAGTGAAATGCACGAATTTTGCGTGGGAACGAGTTGTCTTCGAGAAATCCTCTATTATACATATGCGTGTAGTATCGGGAAAATTTTAGAGGTAGTATTATAAAAAATGGGAGTCTATCGAATATGGCAGACAGATGTCTACGGCATTTAAGATATTCTATTAAGATGTAGGATTAAGTTGTGAACCTAGTTTTATGATTTCATTGAAGTAGAGTCCACGCACTCTGACTAATGGCGCCTGGGCCATTAGCTGGCCCACTCCGCCACGTTTGGGGAATTTCCCAGAGACGGATAATGACGAACAGGGCCCCATAACGGCGGTGGGGGAAGAGGCCAAGTTGGAGGAATCGGGGGTGCGAAAGGTAATTTTTAAGATTAGCGGTCAGTTGGAAATCGTGGAGTAGAGTAGTTATACGGCAAAACATGGAAGTTTCGGCGACGTCCCCATATGAGGCATTAGACGTACAAGTTTAGATAATTATAAATTCTCGTAGAAGTGTAAACATTTGTATTTGTGGTGAGTCTTCTAATATCAGAAAGACTGTAAATATTTCTTAGAAATTAAAGTGTTACTTAAATAAAATTCTAGCGGCTTTATCCATTGACAAGTATCCCACATGCGTTTTTACGACATCGTGGGAATGACTTTTTTTTGGCTGCACCTAGGCGAAATCTGGCATCATATTCGGTTTCAGCACGTCGAACAACCATTGGAACTGATGCATCATCGTTTCCTTCGTAACCACAGCTCACGAAAAACTCAATCATAGATGTTTATTTTCGGGTTCGATATGATGGCATATTACGTGAGTACACATTGTCGTATGCCGATAAAACCGCGTTCAATGGCTTCGTCTCGTCGAACTACACGAGTTCAATGCGCGGAGTTTGCGTGTGAACGATTTGTCGTCGAGAAATCCTCCATTATACATATGCGTGTAGTATCGGGAAAATTTTAGAGGTAGTATTATAAAAAATGGGAGTCTATCGAATATGGCAGACAGATGTCTACGGCATTTAAGATATTCTATTAAGCTGTAGGATTACGTTGTGAACCTAGTTTTATGATTTCATTGAAGTAGAGTCCACGCACTCTGACTAATGGCGCCTGGGCCATTAGCTGGCCCACTCCGCCACGTTTGGGGAATTTCCCAGAGACGGATAATGACGAACAGGGCCCCATAACGGCGGTGGGGGAAGAGGCCAAGTTGGAGGAATCGGGGGTGCGAAAGGTAATTTTTAAGATTAGCGGTCAGTTGGAAATCGTGGAGTAGAGTAGTTATACGGCAGAACATGGAAGTTTCGGCGACGTCCCCATCTGAGGCATTAGACGTACAAGTTTAGATAATTATAAATTCTCGTAGAAGTGTAAACATTTGTATTCGTGGTGAGTCTTCTAATATCAGAAAGACTGTAAATATTTCTTAGAAATTAAAGTGTTACTTAAATAAAATTCTAGCGGCTTTATCCATTGACAAGTATCCCACATGCGTTTTTACGACATCGTGGGAATGACTTTTTTTTGGCTGCACCTAGGCGAAATCTGGCATCATATTCGGTTTCAGCACGTCGAACAACCATGGAAACTGATGCATCATCGTTTCCTTCGTAACCACAGCTCACGAAAAACTCAATCATAGATGTTTATTTTCGGGTTCGATATGATGGCATATTACGTGAGTACACATTGTCGTATGCCGATAAAACCGCGTTCAATGGCTTCGTCTCGTCGAACTACACGAGTTCAATGCTCGAAGTTTGCGTGGGAACAACTTGTCTTCGAGAAAAAGTCGATTATACATATGCGTTTTCACGACATCGTGGGAATCACTTTTTTTTGGCTGCACCTAGACAAAATCTGGCATCATATTCGGTTTCAGCACGCCGAATAACCAAGGAAACTGATGCGACATCGTTTTCTTCGCCACCACAGCTCACGAAAAACTCAATCATAGAGATTGATATTCGGGTTCGATATGACGGCATATAACGTGAGTACACATTGTCGTAGGCCTATAAAACCGCGTGCAATAGCTTCGTCGCGTCGAACCACATGAGTGAAATGCACGAATTTTGCGTGAGAACGAGTTGTCTTCGAAAAATCCTCTATTATACATATGCGTGTAGTATCGGGAAAATTTTCGAGGTAGTATTATAAAAAATGGGAGTCTATCGAATATGGCAGACAGATGTCTACGGCATTTAAGATATTCTATTAAGATGTAGGATTAAGTTGTGAACCTAGTTTTATGATTTCATTGAAGTAGAGTCCACGCACTCTGACTAATGGCGCCTGGGCCATTAGCTGGCCCACTCCGCCACGTTTGGGGAATTTCCCAGAGACGGATAATGACGAACAGGGCCCCATAACGGCGGTGGGGGAAGAGGCCAAGTTGGAGGAATCGGGGGTGCGAATGGTAATTTTTAAGATTAGCGGTCAGTTGGAAATCGTGGAGTAGAGTAGTTATACGGCAGAACATGGAAGTTTCGGCGACGTCCCCATATGAGGCATTAGACGTACAAGTTTAGATCATTATAAATTCTCGTAGAAGTGTAAACATTTGTATTTGTGGTGAGTCTTCTAATATCAGAAAGACTGTAAATATTTCTTAGAAATTAAAGTGTTACTTAAATAAAATTCTAGCGGCTTTATCCATTGACAAGTATCCCACATGCGTTTTTACGACATCGTGGGAATGACTTTTTTTTGGCTGCACCTAGGCGAAATCTGGCATCATATTCGGTTTCAGCACGTCGAACAACCATTGGAACTGATGCATCATCGTTTCCTTCGTAACCACAGCTCACGAAAAACTCAATCATAGATGTTTATTTTCGGGTTCGATATGATGGCATATTACGTGAGTACACATTGTCGTATGCCGATAAAACCGCTTTCAATGGCTTCGTCTCGTCGAACTACACGAGTTCAATGCGCGGAGTTTGCGTGTGAACGATTTGTCGTCGAGAAATCCTCCATTATACATATGCGTGTAGTATCGGGAAAATTTTAGAGGTAGTATTATAAAAAATGGGAGTCTATCGAATATGGCAGACAGATGTCTACGGCATTTAAGATATTCTATTAAGCTGTAGGATTACGTTGTGAACCTAGTTTTATGATTTCATTGAAGTAGAGTCCACGCACTCTGACTAATGGCGCCTGGGCCATTAGCTGGCCCACTCCGCCACGTTTGGGGAATTTCCCAGAGACGGATAATGACGAACAGGGCCCCATAACGGCGGTGGGGGAAGAGGCCAAGTTGGAGGAATCGGGGGTGCGAAAGGTAATTTTTAAGATTAGCGGTCAGTTGGAAATCGTGGAGTAGAGTAGTTATACGGCAAAACATGGAAGTTTCGGCGACGTCCCCATATGAGGCATTAGACGTACAAGTTTAGATAATTATAAATTCTCGTAGAAGTGTAAACATTTGTATTTGTGGTGAGTCTTCTAATATCAGAAAGACTGTAAATATTTCTTAGAAATTAAAGTGTTACTTAAATAAAATTCTAGCGGCTTTATCCATTGACAAGTATCCCACATGCGTTTTTACGACATCGTGGGAATGACTTTTTTTTGGCTGCACCTAGGCGAAATCTGGCATCATATTCGGTTTCAGCACGTCGAACAACCATTGGAACTGATGCATCATCGTTTCCTTCGTAACCACAGCTCACGAAAAACTCAATCATAGATGTTTATTTTCGGGTTCGATATGATGGCATATTACGTGAGTACACATTGTCGTATGCCGATAAAACCGCTTTCAATGGCTTCGTCTCGTCGAACTACACGAGTTCAATGCGCGGAGTTTGCGTGTGAACGATTTGTCGTCGAGAAATCCTCCATTATACATATGCGTGTAGTATCGGGAAAATTTTAGAGGTAGTATTATAAAAAATGGGAGTCTATCGAATATGGCAGACAGATGTCTACGGCATTTAAGATATTCTATTAAGCTGTAGGATTACGTTGTGAACCTAGTTTTATGATTTCATTGAAGTAGAGTCCACGCACTCTGACTAATGGCGCCTGGGCCATTAGCTGGCCCACTCCGCCACGTTTGGGGAATTTCCCAGAGACGGATAATGACGAACAGGGCCCCATAACGGCGGTGGGGGATGAGGCCAAGTTGGAGGAATCGGGGGTGCGAAAGGTAATTTTTAAGATTAGCGGTCAGTTGGAAATCGTGGAGTAGAGTAGTTATACGGCAGAACATGGAAGTTTCGGCGACGTCCCCATCTGAGGCATTAGACGTACAAGTTTAGATAATTATAAATTCTCGTAGAAGTGTAAACATTTGTATTCGTGGTGAGTCTTCTAATATTAGAAAGACTGTAAATATTTCTTAGAAATTAAAGTGTTACTTAAATAAAATTCTAGCGGCTTTATCCATTGACAAGTATCCCACATGCGTTTTTACGACATCGTGGGAATGACTTTTTTTTGGCTGCACCTAGGTGAAATCTCGCATCATATTCGGTTTCAGCACGTCGAAGAACCATGGAAACTGATGCATCATCGTTTCCTTCGTAACCACAGCTCACGAAAAACTCAATCATAGAAGTTTATTTTCGGGTTCGATATGATGGCATATTACGTGAGTACACATTGTCGTATGCCGATAAAACCGCGTTCAATGGCTTCGACTCGTCGAACTACACGAGTTCAATGCTCGAAGTTTGCGTGGGAACAACTTGTCTTCGAGAAAAAGTAGATTATACATATGCGTTTTTACGAAATCGTGGGAATCATTTTCTTTTTGCTGCACCTAGACAAAATCTGGCATCGTATTTGGTTTCAGCACGTCGAATAACCAAGGAAACTGATGCAACATCGTTTTCTTCGCGACCACAGCTCAAGAAAAACTCAATCATAGAAGTTTATTTTCGGGTTCGATATGATGGCATATTACGTGAGTACACATTGTCGTATGCCGATGAAACCGCGTTCAATGGCTTCGTCTCGTCGAACTACACGAGTTCAATGCTCGAAGTTTGCGTGGGAACAACTTGTCTTCGAGAAAAAGTCGATTATACATATGCGTTTTTACGACATCGTGGGAATCATTTTCTTTTTGCTGCACCTAGACAAAATCTGGCATCGTATTCGGTTTCAGCACGTCGAATAACCAAGGAAACTGATGCAACATCGTTTTCTTCGCGACCACAGCTCAAGAAAAACTCAATCATAGAAATTGATATTCGTGTCCGATATGATGGCGTATAACTTGAGTACACATTGCCCCAGGCCGATGAAACCGCGTGCAATAGCTTCGTCTCGTCGAACTACACGAGTGCAATGCGTGGAGTTTGCGTGTGAACGATTTGTCTTCGAGAAAAAGTCGATTATACATATGCGTTTTCACGACATCGTGGGAATGACTTTTTTTTGGCTGCACCTAGGTGAAATCTGGCATCATATTCGGTTTCAGCACGTCGAAGAACCATGGAAACTGATGCATCATCGTTTCCTTCGTAACCCCAGCTCACGAAAAACTCAATCATAGAGATTGATATTCGGGTTCGATATGACGGCATATAACGTGAGTACACATTGTCGTAGGCCGATAAAACCGCGTGCAATAGCTTCGTTTCGTCGAACTACACGAGTGCAATGCGCGAAGTTTGCGTGTGAACGATTTGTCTCCAAGAAAAAGTCGATTATACATATGCGTTTTCACGACATCGTGGGAATCACTTTTTTTTGGCTGCACCTAGACAAAATCTGGCATCATATTCGGTTTCAGCACGCCGAATAACCAAGGAAACTGATGCGACATCGTTTTCTTCGCCACCACAGCTCACGAAAAACTCAATCATAGAGATTGATATTCGGGTTCGATATGACGGCATATAACGTGAGTACACATTGTCGTAGGCCTATAAAACCGCGTGCAATAGCTTCGTCGCGTCGAACCACATGAGTGAAATGCACGAATTTTGCGTGGGAACGAGTTGTCTTCGAGAAATCCTCTATTATACATATGCGTGTAGTATCGGGAAAATTTTAGAGGTAGTATTATAAAAAATGGGAGTCTATCGAATATGGCAGACAGATGTCTACGGCATTTAAGATATTCTATTAAGATGTAGGATTAAGTTGTGAACCTAGTTTTATGATTTCATTGAAGTAGAGTCCACGCACTCTGACTAATGGCGCCTGGGCCATTAGCTGGCCCACTCCGCCACGTTTGGGGAATTTCCCAGAGACGGATAATGACGAACAGGGCCCCATAACGGCGGTGGGGGAAGAGGCCAAGTTGGAGGAATCGGGGGTGCGAAAGGTAATTTTTAAGATTAGCGGTCAGTTGGAAATCGTGGAGTAGAGTAGTTATACGGCAGAACATGGAAGTTTCGGCGACGTCCCCATCTGAGGCATTAGACGTACAAGTTTAGATAATTATAAATTCTCGTAGAAGTGTAAACATTTGTATTTGTGGTGAGTCTTCTAATATCAGAAAGACTGTAAATATTTCTTAGAAATTAAAGTGTTACTTAAATAAAATTCTAGCGGCTTTATCCATTGACAAGTATCCCACATGCGTTTTTACGACATCGTGGGAATGACTTTTTTTTGGCTGCACCTAGGCGAAATCTGGCATCATATTCGGTTTCAGCACGTCGAACAACCATGGAAACTGATGCATCATCGTTTCCTTCGTAACCACAGCTCACGAAAAACTCAATCCTAGAAGTTTATTTTCGGGTTCGATATGATGGCATATTACGGGAGTACACATTGTCGTATGCCGATAAAACCGCGTTCAATGGCTTCGTCTCATCGAACTACACGAGTTCAATGCTCGAAGTTTGCGTGGGAACAACTTGTCTTCGAGAAAAAGTCGATTATACATATGCGTTTTTACGACATCGTGGGAATCATTTTCTTTTTGCTGCACCTAGACAAAATCTGGCATCGTATTCGGTTTCAGCACGTCGAATAACCAAGGAAACTGATGCAACATCGTTTTCTTCGCGACCACAGCTCAAGAAAAACTCAATCATAGAAATTGATATTCGTGTCCGATATGATGGCGTATAACTTGAGTACACATTGCCCCAGGCCGATGAAACCGCGTGCAATAGCTTCGTCTCGTCGAACTACACGAGTGCAATGCGTGGAGTTTGCGTGTGAACGATTTGTCTTCGAGAAAAAGTCGATTATACATATGCGTTTTCACGACATCGTGGGAATGACTTTTTTTTGGCTGCACCTAGGTGAAATCTGGCATCATATTCGGTTTCAGCACGTCGAAGAACCATGGGAACTGATGCATCATCGTTTCCTTCGTAACCACAGCTCACGAAAAACTCAATCATAGAGATTGATATTCGGGTTCGATATGACGGCATATAACGTGAGTACACATTGTCGTAGGCCGATAAAACCGCGTGCAATAGCTTCGTTTCGTCGAAATACACGAGTGCAATGCGCGAAGTTTGCGTGTGAACGATTTGTCTTCGAGAAAAAGTCGATTATACATATGCGTTTTTACGACATCGTGGGAATCACTTTTTTCGGCTGCACCTAGGCGAAATCTGGCATCATATTCGGTTTCAGGACGTCGAATAACCAAGGAAACTGATGCAACATCGTTTTTTTCGCGACCACAGCTCACGAAAAACTCAATCATAGAAGTTAATATTCGTGTCCGATATGATGGCGTATAACTTGAGTACACATTGCCTCAGGCCGATGAAACCGCGTGCAATAGCTTCGTCTCGTCGAACTACACGAGTGCAATGCGTGGAGTTTGCGTGTGAACGATTTGTCTTCGAGAAAAATTTGATTATACATATGCGTTTTTACGACATCGTGGGAATCACTTTTTTCGGCTGCACCTAGGCGAAATCTGGCATCATATTCGGTTTCAGCACGCCGAATAACCAAGGAAACTGATGCGACATCGTTTTCTTCGCCACCACAGCTCACGAAAAACTCAATCATAGAGATTGATATTCGGGTTCGATATGACGGCATATAACGTGAGTACACATTGTCGTAGGCCTATAAAACCGCGTGCAATAGCTTCGTCGCGTCGAACCACATGAGTGAAATGCACGAATTTTGCGTGGGAACGAGTTGTCTTCGAGAAATCCTCTATTATACATATGCGTGTAGTATCGGGAAAATTTTAGAGGTAGTATTATAAAAAATGGGAGTCTATCGAATATGGCAGACAGATGTCTACGGCATTTAAGATATTCTATTAAGATGTAGGATTAAGTTGTGAACCTAGTTTTATGATTTCATTGAAGTAGAGTCCACGCACTCTGACTAATGGCGCCTGGGCCATTAGCTGGCCCACTCCGCCACGTTTGGGGAATTTCCCAGAGACGGATAATGACGAACAGGGCCCCATAACGGCGGTGGGGGAAGAGGCCAAGTTGGAGGAATCGGGGGTGCGAAAGGTAATTTTTAAGATTAGCGGTCAGTTGGAAATCGTGGAGTAGAGTAGTTATACGGCAGAACATGGAAGTTTCGGCGACGTCCCCATATGAGGCATTAGACGTACAAGTTTAGATAATTATAAATTCTCGTAGAAGTGTAAACATTTGTATTTGTGGTGAGTCTTCTAATATCAGAAAGACTGTAAATATTTCTTAGAAATTAAAGTGTTACTTAAATAAAATTCTAGCGGCTTTATCCATTGACAAGTATCCCACATGCGTTTTTACGACATCGTGGGAATGACTTTTTTTTGGCTGCACCTAGGCGAAATCTGGCATCATATTCGGTTTCAGCACGTCGAACAACCATGGAAACTGATGCATCATCGTTTCCTTCGTAACCACAGCTCACGAAAAACTCAATCATAGATGTTTATTTTCGGGTTCGATATGATGGCATATTACGTGAGTACACATTGTCGTATGCCGATAAAACCGCGTTCAATGGCTTCGTCTCGTCGAACTACACGAGTTCAATGCGCGGAGTTTGCGTGTGAACGATTTGTCGTCGAGAAATCCTCCATTATACATATGCGTGTAGTATCGGGAAAATTTTAGAGGTAGTATTATAAAAAATGGGAGTCTATCGAATATGGCAGACAGATGTCTACGGCATTTAAGATATTCTATTAAGCTGTAGGATTACGTTGTGAACCTAGTTTTATGATTTCATTGAAGTAGAGTCCACGCACTCTGACTAATGGCGCCTGGGCCATTAGCTGGCCCACTCCGCCACGTTTGGGGAATTTCCCAGAGACGGATAATGACGAACAGGGCCCCATAACGGCGGTGGGGGAAGAGGCCAAGTTGGAGGAATCGGGGGTGCGAAAGGTAATTTTTAAGATTAGCGGTCAGTTGGAAATCGTGGAGTAGAGTAGTTATACGGCAGAACATGGAAGTTTCGGCGACGTCCCCATCTGAGGCATTAGACGTACAAGTTTAGATAATTATAAATTCTCGTAGAAGTGTAAACATTTGTATTCGTGGTGAGTCTTCTAATATCAGAAAGACTGTAAATATTTCTTAGAAATTAAAGTGTTACTTAAATAAAATTCTAGCGGCTTTATCCATTGACAAGTATCCCACATGCGTTTTTACGACATCGTGGGAATGACTTTTTTTTGGCTGCACCTAGGTGAAATCTCGCATCATATTCGGTTTCAGCACGTCGAAGAACCATGGAAACTGATGCATCATCGTTTCCTTCGTAACCACAGCTCACGAAAAACTCAATCACAGAAGTTTATTTTCGGGTTCGATATGATGGCATATTACGTGAGTACACATTGTCGTATGCCGATAAAACCGCGTTCAATGGCTTCGTCTCGTCGAACTACACGAGTTCAATGCTCGAAGTTTGCGTGGGAACAACTTGTCTTCGAGAAAAAGTCGATTATACATATGCGTTTTTACGACATCGTGGGAATCATTTTCTTTTTGCTGCACCTAGACAAAATCTGGCATCGTATTCGGTTTCAGCACGTCGAATAACCAAGGAAACTGATGCAACATCGTTTTCTTCGCGACCACAGCTCAAGAAAAACTCAATCATAGAAATTGATATTCGTGTCCGAAATGATGGCGTATAACTTGAGTACACATTGCCCCAGGCCGATGAAACCGCGTGCAATAGCTTCGTCTCGTCGAACTACACGAGTGCAATGCGTGGAGTTTGCGTGTGAACGATTTGTCTTCGAGAAAAAGTCGATTATACATATGCGTTTTCACGACATCGTGGGAATGACTTATTTTTGGCTGCACCTATGCGAAATCTGGCATCATATTCGGTTTCAGCACGTCGAAGAACCATGGAAACTGATGCATCATCGTTTCCTTCGTAACCACAGCTCACGAAAAACTCAATCATAGAAGTTTATTTTCGGGTTCGATATGATGGCAGATTACGTGAGTACACATTGTCGTATGCCGATAAAACCGCGTTCAATGGCTCCGTCTCGTCCAACTACACGAGTTCAACGGTCGAAGTTTGCGTGGGAACAACTTGTCTTCGAGAAAAAGTCCATTATACATATGTGTTTTTACGACATCGTGGGAATCATTTTTTTTGGCTGCACCTGGACGAAATCTGGCGTCATATTCGGTTTCAGCACGCCGAATAACCAAGGAAACTGATGCGACATCGTTTTCTTCGCCACCACAGCTCACGAAAAACTCAATCATAGAAATTGATATTCGTGTCCGATATGATGGCGTATAACTTGAGTACACATTGCCCCAGGCCGATGAAACCGCGTGCAATAGCTTCGTCTCGTCGAACTACACGAGTGCAATGCGTGGAGTTTGCGTGTGAACGATTTGTCTTCGAGAAAAAGTCGATTATACATATGCGTTTTCACGACATCGTGGGAATGACTTATTTTTGGCTGCACCTATGCGAAATCTGGCATCATATTCGGTTTCAGCACGTCGAACAACCATGGAAACTGATGCATCATCGTTTCCTTCGTAACCACAGCTCACGAAAAACTCAATCATAGATGTTTATTTTCGGGTTCGATATGATGGCATATTACGTGAGTACACATTGTCGTATGCCGATAAAACCGCGTTCAATGGCTTCGTCTCGTCGAACTACACGAGTTCAATGCGCGGAGTTTGCGTGTGAACGATTTGTCGTCGAGAAATCCTCCATTATACATATGCGTGTAGTATCGGGAAAATTTTAGAGGTAGTATTATAAAAAATGGGAGTCTATCGAATATGGCAGACAGATGTCTACGGCATTTAAGATATTCTATTAAGCTGTAGGATTACGTTGTGAACCTAGTTTTATGATTTCATTGAAGTAGAGTCCACGCACTCTGACTAATGGCGCCTGGGCCATTAGCTGGCCCACTCCGCCACGTTTGGGGAATTTCCCAGAGACGGATAATGACGAACAGGGCCCCATAACGGCGGTGGGGGAAGAGGCCAAGTTGGAGGAATCGGGGGTGCGAAAGGTAATTTTTAAGATTAGCGGTCAGTTGGAAATCGTGGAGTAGAGTAGTTATACGGCAGAACATGGAAGTTTCGGCGACGTCCCCATCTGAGGCATTAGACGTACAAGTTTAGATAATTATAAATTCTCGTAGAAGTGTAAACATTTGTATTCGTGGTGAGTCTTCTAATATCAGAAAGACTGTAAATATTTCTTAGAAATTAAAGGGTTACTTAAATAAAATTCTAGCGGCTTTATCCATTGACAAGTATCCCACATGCGTTTTTACGACATCGTGGGAATGACTTTTTTTTGGCTGCACCTAGGTGAAATCTCGCATCATATTCGGTTTCAGCACGTCGAAGAACCATGGAAACTGATGCATCATCGTTTCCTTCGTAACCACAGCTCACGAAAAACTCAATCATAGAAGTTTATTTTCGGGTTCGATATGATGGCATATTACGTGAGTACACATTGTCGTATGCCGATAAAACCGCGTTCAATGGCTTCGACTCGTCGAACTACACGAGTTCAATGCTCGAAGTTTGCGTGGGAACAACTTGTCTTCGAGAAAAAGTAGATTATACATATGCGTTTTTACGAAATCGTGGGAATCATTTTCTTTTTGCTGCACCTAGACAAAATCTGGCATCGTATTTGGTTTCAGCACGTCGAATAACCAAGGAAACTGATGCAACATCGTTTTCTTCGCGACCACAGCTCAAGAAAAACTCAATCATAGAAGTTTATTTTCGGGTTCGATATGATGGCATATTACGTGAGTACACATTGTCGTATGCCGATGAAACCGCGTTCAATGGCTTCGTCTCGTCGAACTACACGAGTTCAATGCTCGAAGTTTGCGTGGGAACAACTTGTCTTCGAGAAAAAGTCGATTATACATATGCGTTTTTACGACATCGTGGGAATCATTTTCTTTTTGCTGCACCTAGACAAAATCTGGCATCGTATTCGGTTTCAGCACGTCGAATAACCAAGGAAACTGATGCAACATCGTTTTCTTCGCGACCACAGCTCAAGAAAAACTCAATCATAGAAATTGATATTCGTGTCCGATATGATGGCGTATAACTTGAGTACACATTGCCCCAGGCCGATGAAACCGCGTGCAATAGCTTCGTCTCGTCGAACTACACGAGTGCAATGCGTGGAGTTTGCGTGTGAACGATTTGTCTTCGAGAAAAAGTCGATTATACATATGCGTTTTCACGACATCGTGGGAATGACTTTTTTTTGGCTGCACCTAGGTGAAATCTGGCATCATATTCGGTTTCAGCACGTCGAAGAACCATGGGAACTGATGCATCATCGTTTCCTTCGTAACCACAGCTCACGAAAAACTCATTCATAGAAGTTAATATTCGTGTCCGATATGATGGCATATAACTTGAGTACACATTATCGTAGGCCGATGAAACCGCGTGCAATAGCATCGTTTCGTCGAACTACACGAGTTCAATGCGCAAAGTTTGCGTGTAAACGATTTGTCTCCAAGAAAAAGTCGATTATACATATGCGTTTTCACGACATCGTGGGAATCACTTTTTTTTGGCTGCACCTAGACAAAATCTGGCATCATATTCGGTTTCAGCACGCCGAATAACCAAGGAAACTGATGCGACATCGTTTTCTTCGCCACCACAGCTCACGAAAAACTCAATCATAGAGATTGATATTCGGGTTCGATATGACGGCATATAACGTGAGTACACATTGTCGTAGGCCTATAAAACCGCGTGCAATAGCTTCGTCGCGTCGAACCACATGAGTGAAATGCACGAATTTTGCGTGGGAACGAGTTGTCTTCGAGAAATCCTCTATTATACATATGCGTGTAGTATCGGGAAAATTTTAGAGGTAGTATTATAAAAAATGGGAGTCTATCGAATATGGCAGACAGATGTCTACGGCATTTAAGATATTCTATTAAGATGTAGGATTAAGTTGTGAACCTAGTTTTATGATTTCATTGAAGTAGAGTCCACGCACTCTGACTAATGGCGCCTGGGCCATTAGCTGGCCCACTCCGCCACGTTTGGGGAATTTCCCAGAGACGGATAATGACGAACAGGGCCCCATAACGGCGGTGGGGGAAGAGGCCAAGTTGGAGGAATCGGGGGTGCGAAAGGTAATTTTTAAGATTAGCGGTCAGTTGGAAATCGTGGAGTAGAGTAGTTATACGGCAGAACATGGAAGTTTCGGCGACGTCCCCATATGAGGCATTAGACGTACAAGTTTAGATAATTATAAATTCTCGTAGAAGTGTAAACATTTGTATTTGTGGTGAGTCTTCTAATATCAGAAAGACTGTAAATATTTCTTAGAAATTAAAGTGTTACTTAAATAAAATTCTAGCGGCTTTATCCATTGACAAGTATCCCACATGCGTTTTTACGACATCGTGGGAATGACTTTTTTTTGGCTGCACCTAGGCGAAATCTGGCATCATATTCGGTTTCAGCACGTCGAACAACCATGGAAACTGATGCAACATCGTTTTTTTCGCGACCACAGCTCACGAAAAACTCAATCATAGAAGTTAATATTCGTGTCCGATATGATGGCATATAACTTGAGTACACATTATCGTAGGCCGATGAAACCGCGTGCAATAGCATCGTTTCGTCGAACTACACGAGTTCAATGCGCAAAGTTTGCGTCTAAACGATTTGTCTCCAAGAAAAAGTCGATTATACATATGCGTTTTCACGACATCGTGGGAATCACTTTTTTTTGGCTGCACCTAGACAAAATCTGGCATCATATTCGGTTTCAGCACGCCGAATAACCAAGGAAACTGATGCGACATCGTTTTCTTCGCCACCACAGCTCACGAAAAACTCAATCATAGAGATTGATATTCGGGTTCGATATGACGGCATATAACATGAGTACACATTGTCGTAGGCCTATAAAACCGCGTGCAATAGCTTCGTCGCGTCGAACCACATGAGTGAAATGCACGAATTTTGCGTGGGAACGAGTTGTCTTCGAGAAATCCTCTATTATACATATGCGTGTAGTATCGGGAAAATTTTAGAGGTAGTATTATAAAAAATGGGAGTCTATCGAATATGGCAGACAGATGTCTACGGCATTTAAGATATTCTATTAAGATGTAGGATTAAGTTGTGAACCTAGTTTTATGATTTCATTGAAGTAGAGTCCACGCACTCTGACTAATGGCGCCTGGGCCATTAGCTGGCCCACTCCGCCACGTTTGGGGAATTTCCCAGAGACGGATAATGACGAACAGGGCCCCATAACGGCGGTGGGGGAAGAGGCCAAGTTGGAGGAATCGGGGGTGCGAAAGGTAATTTTTAAGATTAGCGGTCAGTTGGAAATCGTGGAGTAGAGTAGTTATACGGCAAAACATGGAAGTTTCGGCGACGTCCCCATATGAGGCATTAGACGTACAAGTTTAGATAATTATAAATTCTCGTAGAAGTATAAACATTTGTATTCGTGGTGAGTCTTCTAATATCAGAAAGACTGTAAATATTTCTTAGAAATTAAAGTGTTACTTAAATAAAATTCTAGCGGCTTTATCCATTGACAAGTATCCCACATGCGTTTTTACGACATCGTGGGAATGACTTTTTTTTGGCTGCACCTAGGCGAAATCTGGCATCATATTCGGTTTCAGCACGTCGAACAACCATGGAAACTGATGCATCATCGTTTCCTTCGTAACCACAGCACACGAAAAACTCAATCATAGATGTTTATTTTCGGGTTCGATATGATGGCATATTACGTGAGTACACATTGTCGTATGCCGATAAAACCGCGTTCAATGGCTTCGTCTCGTCGAACTACACGAGTTCAATGCTCGAAGTTTGCGTGGGAACAACTTGTCTTCGAGAAAAAGTCGATTATACATATGCGTTTTCACGACATCGTGGGAATCACTTTTTTTTGGCTGCACCTAGACAAAATCTGGCATCATATTCGGTTTCAGCACGCCGAATAACCAAGGAAACTGATGCGACATCGTTTTCTTCGCCACCACAGCTCACGAAAAACTCAATCATAGAGATTGATATTCGTGTCGGATATGATGGCAGATAACTTGAGTACACATTGTCGTAGGCCTATAAAACCGCGTGCAATAGCTTCGTCGCGTCGAACCACATGAGTGAAATGCACGAATTTTGCGTGGGAACGAGTTGTCTTCGAGAAATCCTCTATTATACATATGCGTGTAGTATCGGGAAAATTTTAGAGGTAGTATTATAAAAAATGGGAGTCTATCGAATATGGCAGACAGATGTCTACGGCATTTAAGATATTCTATTAAGATGTAGGATTAAGTTGTGAACCTAGTTTTATGATTTCATTGAAGTAGAGTCCACGCACTCTGACTAATGGCGCCTGGGCCATTAGCTGGCCCACTCCGCCACGTTTGGGGAATTTCACAGAGACGGATAATGACGAACAGGGCCCCATAACGGCGGTGGGGGAAGAGGCCAAGTTGGAGGAATCGGGGGTGCGAAAGGTAATTTTTAAGATTAGCGGTCAGTTGGAAATCGTGGAGTAGAGTAGTTATACGGCAGAACATGGAAGTTTCGGCGACGTCCCCATATGAGGCATTAGACGTACAAGTTTAGATAATTATAAATTCTCGTAGAAGTGTAAACATTTGTATTTGTGGTGAGTCCTGTAATATCAGAAAGACTGTAAATATTTCTTAGAAATTAAAGTGTTACTTAAATAAAATTCTAGCGGCTTTATCCATTGACAAGTATCCCACATGCGTTTTTACGACATCGTGGGAATGACTTTTTTTTGGCTGCACCTAGGCGAAATCTGGCCTCATATTCGGTTTCAGCACGTCGAACAACCATGGAAACTGATGCATCATCGTTTCCTTCGTAACCACAGCTCACGAAAAACTCAATCATAGAAGTTTATTTTCGGGTTCGATATGATGACATATTACGTGAGTACACATTGTCGTATGCCGATAAAACCGCGTTCAATGGCTTCGTCTCGTCGAACTACACGAGTTCAATGCTCGAAGTTTGCGTGGGAACAACTTGTCTTCGAGAAAAAGTCGATTATACATATGCGTTTTTACGACATCGTGGGAATCATTTTCTTTTTGCTGCACCTAGACAAAATCTGGCATCGTATTCGGTTTCAGCACGTCGAATAACCAAGGAAACTGATGCAACATCGTTTTCTTCGCGACCACAGCTCAAGAAAAACTCAATCATAGAAATTGATATTCGTGTCCGATATGATGGCGTATAACTTGAGTACACATTGCCCCAGGCCGATGAAACCGCCTGCAATAGCTTCGTCTCGTCGAACTACACGAGTGCAATGCGTGGAGTTTGCGTGTGAACGATTTGTCTTCGAGAAAAAGTCGATTATACATATGCGTTTTCACGACATCGTGGGAATGACTTTTTTTTGGCTGCACCTAGGTGAAATCTGGCATCATATTCGGTTTCAGCACGTCGAAGAACCAAGGAAACTGATGCAACATCGTTTTTTTCGCGACCACAGCTCACGAAAAACTCAATCATAGAAGTTAATATTCGTGTCCGATATGATGGCATATAACTTGAGTACACATTATCGTAGGCCGATGAAACCGCGTGCAATAGCATCGTTTCGTCGAACTACACGAGTTCAATGCGCAAAGTTTGCGTGTAAACGATTTGTCTCCAAGAAAAAGTCGATTATACATATGCGTTTTCACGACATCGTGGGAATCACTTTTTTTTGGCTGCACCTAGACAAAATCTGGCATCATATTCGGTTTCAGAATGCCGAATAACCAAGGAAACTGATGCGACATCGTTTTCTTCGCCACCACAGCTCACGAAAAACTCAATCATAGAGATTGATATTCGTGTCGGATATGATGGCAGATAACTTGAGTACACATTGTCGTAGGCCTATAAAACCGCGTGCAATAGCTTCGTCGCGTCGAACCACATGAGTGAAATGCACGAATTTTGCGTGGGAACGAGTTGTCTTCGAGAAATCCTCTATTATACATATGCGTGTAGTATCGGGAAAATTTTAGAGGTAGTATTATAAAAAATGGGAGTCTATCGAATATGGCAGACAGATGTCTACGGCATTTAAGATATTCTATTAAGATGTAGGATTAAGTTGTGAACCTAGTTTTATGATTTCATTGAAGTAGAGTCCACGCACTCTGACTAATGGCGCCTGGGCCATTAGCTGGCCCACTCCGCCACGTTTGGGGAATTTCCCAGAGACGGATAATGACGAACAGGGCCCCATAACGGCGGTGGGGGAAGAGGCCAAGTTGGAGGAATCGGGGGTGCCAAAGGTAATTTTTAAGATTAGCGGTCAGTTGGAAATCGTGGAGTAGAGTAGTTATACGGCAGAACATGGAAGTTTCGGCGACGTCCCCATATGAGGCATTAGACGTACAAGTTTAGATAATTATAAATTCTCGTAGAAGTGTAAACATTTGTATTTGTGGTGAGTCTTCTAATATCAGAAAGACTAAATATTTCTTAGAAATTAAAGTGTTACTTAAATAAAATTCTAGCGGCTTTATCCATTGACAAGTATCCCACATGCGTTTTTACGACATCGTGGGAATGACTTTTTTTTGGCTGCACCTAGGCGAAATCTGGCCTCATATTCGGTTTCAGCACGTCGAACAACCATGGAAACTGATGCATCATCGTTTCCTTCGTAACCACAGCTCACGAAAAACTCAATCATAGAAGTTTATTTTCGGGTTCGATATGATGACATATTACGTGAGTACACATTGTCGTATGCCGATAAAACCGCGTTCAATGGCTTCGTCTCGTCGAACTACACGAGTTCAATGCTCGAAGTTTGCGTGGGAACAACTTGTCTTCGAGAAAAAGTCGATTATACATATGCGTTTTTACGACATCGTGGGAATCATTTTCTTTTTGCTGCACCTAGACAAAATCTGGCATCGTATTCGGTTTCAGCACGTCGAATAACCAAGGAAACTGATGCAACATCGTTTTCTTCGCGACCACAGCTCAAGAAAAACTCAATCATAGAAATTGATATTCGTGTCCGATATGATGGCGTATAACTTGAGTACACATTGTCGTAGGCCGATAAAACCGCGTGCAATAGCTTCGTTTCGTCGAACTACACGAGTGCAATGCGCGAAGTTTGCGTGTGAACGATTTGTCTTCGAGAAAAAGTCGATTATACATATGCGTTTTTACGACATCGTGGGAATCACTTTTTTCGGCTGCACCTAGGCGAAATCTGGCATCATATTCGGTTTCAGGACGTCGAATAACCAAGGAAACTGATGCAACATCGTTTTTTTCGCGACCACAGCTCACGAAAAACTCAATCATAGAAGTTAATATTCGTGTCCGATATGATGGCATATAACTTGAGTACACATTATCGTAGGCCGATGAAACCGCGTGCAATAGCATCGTTTCGTCGAACTACACGAGTTCAATGCGCAAAGTTTGCGTGTAAACGATTTGTCTCCAAGAAAAAGTCGATTATACATATGCGTTTTCACGACATCGTGGGAATCACTTTTTTTTGGCTGCACCTAGACAAAATCTGGCATCATATTCGGTTTCAGCACGCCGAATAACCAAGGAAACTGATGCGACATCGTTTTCTTCGCCACCACAGCTCACGAAAAACTCAATCATAGAGATTGATATTCGTGTCGGATATGATGGCAGATAACTTGAGTACACATTGTCGTAGGCCTATAAAACCGCGTGCAATAGCTTCGTCGCGTCGAACCACATGAGTGAAATGCACGAATTTTGCGTGGGAACGAGTTGTCTTCGAGAAATCCTCTATTATACATATGCGTGTAGTATCGGGAAAATTTTAGAGGTAGTATTATAAAAAATGGGAGTCTATCGAATATGGCAGACAGATGTCTACGGCATTTAAGATATTCTATTAAGATGTAGGATTAAGTTGTGAACCTAGTTTTATGATTTCATTGAAGTAGAGTCCACGCACTCTGACTAATGGCGCCTGGGCCATTAGCTGGCCCACTCCGCCACGTTTGGGGAATTTCCCAGAGACGGATAATGACGAACAGGGCCCCATAACGGCGGTGGGGGAAGAGGCCAAGTTGGAGGAATCGGGGGTGCGAAAGGTAATTTTTAAGATTAGCGGTCAGTTGGAAATCGTGGAGTAGAGTAGTTATACGGCAGAACATGGAAGTTTCGGCGACGTCCCCATATGAGGCATTAGACGTACAAGTTTAGATAATTATAAATTCTCGTAGAAGTGTAAACATTTGTATTTGTGGTGAGTCTTCTAATATCAGAAAGACTGTAAATATTTCTTAGAAATTAAAGTGTTACTTAAATAAAATTCTAGCGGCTTTATCCATTGACAAGTATCCCACATGCGTTTTTACGACATCGTGGGAATGACTTTTTTTTGGCTGCACCTAGGCGAAATCTGGCATCATATTCGGTTTCAGCACGTCGAACAACCATGGAAACTGATGCAACATCGTTTTTTTCGCGACCACAGCTCACGAAAAACTCAATCATAGAAGTTAATATTCGTGTCCGATATGATGGCATATAACTTGAGTACACATTATCGTAGGCCGATGAAACCGCGTGCAATAGCATCGTTTCGTCGAACTACACGAGTTCAATGCGCAAAGTTTGCGTCTAAACGATTTGTCTCCAAGAAAAAGTCGATTATACATATGCGTTTTCACGACATCGTGGGAATCACTTTTTTTTGGCTGCACCTAGACAAAATCTGGCATCATATTCGGTTTCAGCACGCCGAATAACCAAGGAAACTGATGCGACATCGTTTTCTTCGCCACCACAGCTCACGAAAAACTCAATCATAGAGATTGATATTCGGGTTCGATATGACGGCATATAACATGAGTACACATTGTCGTAGGCCTATAAAACCGCGTGCAATAGCTTCGTCGCGTCGAACCACATGAGTGAAATGCACGAATTTTGCGTGGGAACGAGTTGTCTTCGAGAAATCCTCTATTATACATATGCGTGTAGTATCGGGAAAATTTTAGAGGTAGTATTATAAAAAATGGGAGTCTATCGAATATGGCAGACAGATGTCTACGGCATTTAAGATATTCTATTAAGATGTAGGATTAAGTTGTGAACCTAGTTTTATGATTTCATTGAAGTAGAGTCCACGCACTCTGACTAATGGCGCCTGGGCCATTAGCTGGCCCACTCCGCCACGTTTGGGGAATTTCCCAGAGACGGATAATGACGAACAGGGCCCCATAACGGCGGTGGGGGAAGAGGCCAAGTTGGAGGAATCGGGGGTGCGAAAGGTAATTTTTAAGATTAGCGGTCAGTTGGAAATCGTGGAGTAGAGTAGTTATACGGCAAAACATGGAAGTTTCGGCGACGTCCCCATATGAGGCATTAGACGTACAAGTTTAGATAATTATAAATTCTCGTAGAAGTATAAACATTTGTATTCGTGGTGAGTCTTCTAATATCAGAAAGACTGTAAATATTTCTTAGAAATTAAAGTGTTACTTAAATAAAATTCTAGCGGCTTTATCCATTGACAAGTATCCCACATGCGTTTTTACGACATCGTGGGAATGACTTTTTTTTGGCTGCACCTAGGCGAAATCTGGCATCATATTCGGTTTCAGCACGTCGAACAACCATGGAAACTGATGCATCATCGTTTCCTTCGTAACCACAGCACACGAAAAACTCAATCATAGATGTTTATTTTCGGGTTCGATATGATGGCATATTACGTGAGTACACATTGTCGTATGCCGATAAAACCGCGTTCAATGGCTTCGTCTCGTCGAACTACACGAGTTCAATGCTCGAAGTTTGCGTGGGAACAACTTGTCTTCGAGAAAAAGTCGATTATACATATGCGTTTTCACGACATCGTGGGAATCACTTTTTTTTGGCTGCACCTAGACAAAATCTGGCATCATATTCGGTTTCAGCACGCCGAATAACCAAGGAAACTGATGCGACATCGTTTTCTTCGCCACCACAGCTCACGAAAAACTCAATCATAGAGATTGATATTCGTGTCGGATATGATGGCAGATAACTTGAGTACACATTGTCGTAGGCCTATAAAACCGCGTGCAATAGCTTCGTCGCGTCGAACCACATGAGTGAAATGCACGAATTTTGCGTGGGAACGAGTTGTCTTCGAGAAATCCTCTATTATACATATGCGTGTAGTATCGGGAAAATTTTAGAGGTAGTATTATAAAAAATGGGAGTCTATCGAATATGGCAGACAGATGTCTACGGCATTTAAGATATTCTATTAAGATGTAGGATTAAGTTGTGAACCTAGTTTTATGATTTCATTGAAGTAGAGTCCACGCACTCTGACTAATGGCGCCTGGGCCATTAGCTGGCCCACTCCGCCACGTTTGGGGAATTTCACAGAGACGGATAATGACGAACAGGGCCCCATAACGGCGGTGGGGGAAGAGGCCAAGTTGGAGGAATCGGGGGTGCGAAAGGTAATTTTTAAGATTAGCGGTCAGTTGGAAATCGTGGAGTAGAGTAGTTATACGGCAGAACATGGAAGTTTCGGCGACGTCCCCATATGAGGCATTAGACGTACAAGTTTAGATAATTATAAATTCTCGTAGAAGTGTAAACATTTGTATTTGTGGTGAGTCCTGTAATATCAGAAAGACTGTAAATATTTCTTAGAAATTAAAGTGTTACTTAAATAAAATTCTAGCGGCTTTATCCATTGACAAGTATCCCACATGCGTTTTTACGACATCGTGGGAATGACTTTTTTTTGGCTGCACCTAGGCGAAATCTGGCCTCATATTCGGTTTCAGCACGTCGAACAACCATGGAAACTGATGCATCATCGTTTCCTTCGTAACCACAGCTCACGAAAAACTCAATCATAGAAGTTTATTTTCGGGTTCGATATGATGACATATTACGTGAGTACACATTGTCGTATGCCGATAAAACCGCGTTCAATGGCTTCGTCTCGTCGAACTACACGAGTTCAATGCTCGAAGTTTGCGTGGGAACAACTTGTCTTCGAGAAAAAGTCGATTATACATATGCGTTTTTACGACATCGTGGGAATCATTTTCTTTTTGCTGCACCTAGACAAAATCTGGCATCGTATTCGGTTTCAGCACGTCGAATAACCAAGGAAACTGATGCAACATCGTTTTCTTCGCGACCACAGCTCAAGAAAAACTCAATCATAGAAATTGATATTCGTGTCCGATATGATGGCGTATAACTTGAGTACACATTGCCCCAGGCCGATGAAACCGCCTGCAATAGCTTCGTCTCGTCGAACTACACGAGTGCAATGCGTGGAGTTTGCGTGTGAACGATTTGTCTTCGAGAAAAAGTCGATTATACATATGCGTTTTCACGACATCGTGGGAATGACTTTTTTTTGGCTGCACCTAGGTGAAATCTGGCATCATATTCGGTTTCAGCACGTCGAAGAACCAAGGAAACTGATGCAACATCGTTTTTTTCGCGACCACAGCTCACGAAAAACTCAATCATAGAAGTTAATATTCGTGTCCGATATGATGGCATATAACTTGAGTACACATTATCGTAGGCCGATGAAACCGCGTGCAATAGCATCGTTTCGTCGAACTACACGAGTTCAATGCGCAAAGTTTGCGTGTAAACGATTTGTCTCCAAGAAAAAGTCGATTATACATATGCGTTTTCACGACATCGTGGGAATCACTTTTTTTTGGCTGCACCTAGACAAAATCTGGCATCATATTCGGTTTCAGAATGCCGAATAACCAAGGAAACTGATGCGACATCGTTTTCTTCGCCACCACAGCTCACGAAAAACTCAATCATAGAGATTGATATTCGTGTCGGATATGATGGCAGATAACTTGAGTACACATTGTCGTAGGCCTATAAAACCGCGTGCAATAGCTTCGTCGCGTCGAACCACATGAGTGAAATGCACGAATTTTGCGTGGGAACGAGTTGTCTTCGAGAAATCCTCTATTATACATATGCGTGTAGTATCGGGAAAATTTTAGAGGTAGTATTATAAAAAATGGGAGTCTATCGAATATGGCAGACAGATGTCTACGGCATTTAAGATATTCTATTAAGATGTAGGATTAAGTTGTGAACCTAGTTTTATGATTTCATTGAAGTAGAGTCCACGCACTCTGACTAATGGCGCCTGGGCCATTAGCTGGCCCACTCCGCCACGTTTGGGGAATTTCCCAGAGACGGATAATGACGAACAGGGCCCCATAACGGCGGTGGGGGAAGAGGCCAAGTTGGAGGAATCGGGGGTGCCAAAGGTAATTTTTAAGATTAGCGGTCAGTTGGAAATCGTGGAGTAGAGTAGTTATACGGCAGAACATGGAAGTTTCGGCGACGTCCCCATATGAGGCATTAGACGTACAAGTTTAGATAATTATAAATTCTCGTAGAAGTGTAAACATTTGTATTTGTGGTGAGTCTTCTAATATCAGAAAGACTAAATATTTCTTAGAAATTAAAGTGTTACTTAAATAAAATTCTAGCGGCTTTATCCATTGACAAGTATCCCACATGCGTTTTTACGACATCGTGGGAATGACTTTTTTTTGGCTGCACCTAGGCGAAATCTGGCCTCATATTCGGTTTCAGCACGTCGAACAACCATGGAAACTGATGCATCATCGTTTCCTTCGTAACCACAGCTCACGAAAAACTCAATCATAGAAGTTTATTTTCGGGTTCGATATGATGACATATTACGTGAGTACACATTGTCGTATGCCGATAAAACCGCGTTCAATGGCTTCGTCTCGTCGAACTACACGAGTTCAATGCTCGAAGTTTGCGTGGGAACAACTTGTCTTCGAGAAAAAGTCGATTATACATATGCGTTTTTACGACATCGTGGGAATCATTTTCTTTTTGCTGCACCTAGACAAAATCTGGCATCGTATTCGGTTTCAGCACGTCGAATAACCAAGGAAACTGATGCAACATCGTTTTCTTCGCGACCACAGCTCAAGAAAAACTCAATCATAGAAATTGATATTCGTGTCCGATATGATGGCGTATAACTTGAGTACACATTGTCGTAGGCCGATAAAACCGCGTGCAATAGCTTCGTTTCGTCGAACTACACGAGTGCAATGCGCGAAGTTTGCGTGTGAACGATTTGTCTTCGAGAAAAAGTCGATTATACATATGCGTTTTTACGACATCGTGGGAATCACTTTTTTCGGCTGCACCTAGGCGAAATCTGGCATCATATTCGGTTTCAGGACGTCGAATAACCAAGGAAACTGATGCAACATCGTTTTTTTCGCGACCACAGCTCACGAAAAACTCAATCATAGAAGTTAATATTCGTGTCCGATATGATGGCATATAACTTGAGTACACATTATCGTAGGCCGATGAAACCGCGTGCAATAGCATCGTTTCGTCGAACTACACGAGTTCAATGCGCAAAGTTTGCGTGTAAACGATTTGTCTCCAAGAAAAAGTCGATTATACATATGCGTTTTCACGACATCGTGGGAATCACTTTTTTTTGGCTGCACCTAGACAAAATCTGGCATCATATTCGGTTTCAGCACGCCGAATAACCAAGGAAACTGATGCGACATCGTTTTCTTCGCCACCACAGCTCACGAAAAACTCAATCATAGAGATTGATATTCGTGTCGGATATGATGGCAGATAACTTGAGTACACATTGTCGTAGGCCTATAAAACCGCGTGCAATAGCTTCGTCGCGTCGAACCACATGAGTGAAATGCACGAATTTTGCGTGGGAACGAGTTGTCTTCGAGAAATCCTCTATTATACATATGCGTGTAGTATCGGGAAAATTTTAGAGGTAGTATTATAAAAAATGGGAGTCTATCGAATATGGCAGACAGATGTCTACGGCATTTAAGATATTCTATTAAGATGTAGGATTAAGTTGTGAACCTAGTTTTATGATTTCATTGAAGTAGAGTCCACGCACTCTGACTAATGGCGCCTGGGCCATTAGCTGGCCCACTCCGCCACGTTTGGGGAATTTCCCAGAGACGGATAATGACGAACAGGGCCCCATAACGGCGGTGGGGGAAGAGGCCAAGTTGGAGGAATCGGGGGTGCGAAAGGTAATTTTTAAGATTAGCGGTCAGTTGGAAATCGTGGAGTAGAGTAGTTATACGGCAGAACATGGAAGTTTCGGCGACGTCCCCATATGAGGCATTAGACGTACAAGTTTAGATAATTATAAATTCTCGTAGAAGTGTAAACATTTGTATTTGTGGTGAGTCTTCTAATATCAGAAAGACTGTAAATATTTCTTAGAAATTAAAGTGTTACTTAAATAAAATTCTAGCGGCTTTATCCATTGACAAGTATCCCACATGCGTTTTTACGACATCGTGGGAATGACTTTTTTTTGGCTGCACCTAGGCGAAATCTGGCCTCATATTCGGTTTCAGCACGTCGAACAACCATGGAAACTGATGCATCATCGTTTCCTTCGTAACCACAGCTCACGAAAAACTCAATCATAGAAGTTTATTTTCGGGTTCGATATGATGACATATTACGTAAGTACACATTGTCGTATGCCGATAAAACCGCGTTCAATGGCTTCGTCTCGTCGAACTACACGAGTTCAATGCTCGAAGTTTGCGTGGGAACAACTTGTCTTCGAGAAAAAGTCGATTATACATATGCGTTTTTACGACATCGTGGGAATCATTTTCTTTTTGCTGCACCTAGACAAAATCTGGCATCGTATTCGGTTTCAGCACGTCGAATAACCAAGGAAACTGATGCAACATCGTTTTCTTCGCGACCACAGCTCAAGAAAAACTCAATCATAGAAATTGATATTCGTGTCCGATATGATGGCGTATAACTTGAGTACACATTGCCCCAGGCCGATGAAACCGCGTGCAATAGCTTCGTCTCGTCGAACTAGACGAGTGCAATGCGTGGAGTTTGCGTGTGAACGATTTGTCTTCGAGAAAAAGTCGATTATATTGCAAGTCTCGTTCTCAATGATAATTATTGTAGTCATGCTTGTCATGCTTAATATCACAACGTTCAACGCTAAAAATTTTATATTTTGGCGCCATCCGCCATTTTATCCCTATATTTCATCCTCCACCACCTTCATATTGTTTTGTTGTGCCGAAGTATCGACACGTTCATCGTTAACTCTTCACATCGTTTTATTAAACTAAACATAAAAAACAACGTTTTATTCTACTGGAATATGCCAGAGCATAAAAAGAAAAGGTCGAGGTCCAGGTCACGGTCATCAGATCGTCGACATAAAAGACGCAAAGTCGACCAAATGCAGCTACAATTGGATAACCTCACAAAGGCGGTTGAGGGCTTGGTCCGAGCCCAAAACAACCAACCTCAAGCTTTGCCACCAAATAATGGGGCCCAGCTACCTAATATTGAGGTTTCAAATACTAAGATTGCTGGTAAGTAAATTCCATACGAGTTTTTTCCTTAGGAAAAGGTATTGCCCATTTATTCCATACGAAATTTGGGAGTCAGTGTCCATACGAGACTGACATGCACAACAAGTGCTCTAATACCTTTCCATAGTATTTTTAAAAAATACGAGTTTTTTCCTGAGTAAAAGGTATTGCCCATTTATTCCATACGAAATTTGGGAGTCAGTGTCCATACGAGACTGACATGCACAACAAGTGCTCCAATACCTTCCCATAGTCCTTCTTCTTCTCTGCTCGCCTCTCCATGTCGTTTTTTGTCTAAAAATTACAGACAACAAAGAGGATAAAGAGAATATCCCGGAAGCTGCGAACACCAACTCTGAAACGAACATGAGAGATGACCTCAAGGGTCCAGCGACAGATTTTTCCCTAGACGCAACGGACAAGGATAACATCCTTAAAGTTTTGGGAGTAGACTTGAATGAGTCAAAATTTAAAAAAGTCAAATTTCACGCCGAATTGAAAAATACCTGGTCCAAATGGGTGAAGCAGGGACTCCCGGAGAAAAACAAGACTGAAATTCTAGAGTCATACAACCGAAAAGGGGATCTGTTCACAGAGGCTCCCAAGGTGAATTTGGAGATACTCCCTCTTCTCTCTGATGTGGCAAAAAAGCGTGACCAACATTTTTCAGAGACACAAAATTGTATCGGTTCAGCGTTGATTGCACTAGGCGGCGCAATTTCCATGCTCATCGACCCCCCAGATGATGGACTAGATGAAGACATCTTTACCGATTACTTGAGCCAGGCGGGACAGCTATTAACAGACGTATTCTTTCAGCAGTCTGTAGCTCGGAAATCATTCATCACCCCTCAACTCAATAAATCAATAAAACCGGCGGTTGAGGCGATGATTTCTGACGAATGGCTCTATGGGAATGATTTAAAAGATAAAGTGAAGGATGTCAAAGAAATCGCCAAAGCTTGCGAACAGATTAAGGAGAAACCCCAGCCTAAAACTATCATGAGATCACAGGTCCAGGGAAACTCGAGGTACCCGTCTACGAACTCTCGTCAGACGGGGTACCATCAGAAATCTCGGAAGTTCCTATTCAAGAAGAGGTCGAATCAAGGTGCATCCTCCAGCTCAGCCAAGATGAGCTCTCGGACGACAACCCAATCTTCATCAAAGAAGTAACGCAGGTACGGAAACCAGCTGGACGCCTGAGTTTCTTTATAGACAACTGGCGAAAAATCACCTCGGATAAATATATTTTGAGTTATCTGGAAGGATATCGAATTCCATTTACTCATAAACCCTATCAGTTGAATCCTCCAAAGGCACATGTCTTTTCTAATGAAGAAATGGAACAGTTGCGAATAGAAATTGATAAATTATTATCAAAAGGGGCCATTGAAGAATGTACTCCGTGTGAGGATCAATTCATCTCTTCTTACTTTCTTGTCCCAAAACCTGACGGATCGTATCGTTTTATTTTCAATTTAAAAAACTTGAACAAATTCATTGTTGCTCCGCATTTTAAACTTGAAGATATCAGGGCCGCTATGAATCTCTTATCACCCAACGATTTTATGGGAACGGTGGATCTTCAAGATGCCTACTTTGTAGTACCCATGTATAAACACCACAGAAAATTTCTCAGGTTTGAATTTGAAGGAACACATTTTGAGTTCACGTGCCTCCCATTCGGACTTTGCACTAGTCCCTACATTTTCACCAAAATAATGAAACCTGTAGTCAATGTATTGAGATCGAAAGGTTTTTTATTAGTACTGTATCTAGATGATTTTTTATTTATGAACAGTGCAAAAGACACATGCGAACTGCAAATATCTAAAGCATCGAAATTTCTGGAAGATTTAGGTTTCTTGATAAATTGGGAAAAAAGTTCTGTGATTGGAAAACAAAAATGCAAATACTTAGGTTTCGTGATTGACTCAGTAGATTATTCACTAAATTTAACTGACAAAAAGATGAAACAAATATCTCTTTTAGCTTCTTCTTTCCACGTAGGAAAAAGTTACAAAATTCGTGATTTTGCCAAATTTTTAGGAGTGATAACCGCAGCTTGCCCCGCTGTAGGTTATGGTTTCATCCACTGCAAGATCCTAGAGCGACAGAAATTTCTAGCCCTAAAATTTAATGGTGGGGATTATGACGCAAGTTTATACATAAGGGATTGTATGCTTAACGATCTTAATTGGTGGAAACAGAACGCCCACATTGGCCGCAATCCAATTAGAAAAAATAATTTCAGCATAGAAATTTTCTCAGATGCTTCATTGTCAGGTTGGGGGTGTTATTGCAATAATGTATCTGCTCACGGTTTTTGGGATGAGGAAGAAAAGAATAAGCATATAAATTACCTGGAATTGCTCGCCGCCTTTTACGCATTAAAATGTTTTGCGTTCGATTTATCTAAGTGCGAAATTTTGCTCCGACTGGACAATACAACCGCAATTTCGTATATAAACAGAGCGGGCGGTGTACAATTCCCACATTTAAGTAATTTAGCTAGAAGTATTTGGGAGTGGTGCGAATTAAGAAATCTGTGGATAAAGGCCTCATACATTAGTTCAGCGAGTAATAGTGATGCTGATAAAGCTTCACGCATTGTAAGGGTCGAAACTGAATGGGAAATTTCTCAATCTTATTTTGAGATAATTGAAAAACGTTTCGGTTGTTTTTCAGTAGATTTATTCGCTTCCAGAATTAATAAAAAATGTAAAAAATTTTTCTCTCGTTTTCCGGATCCTGAAGCCCATTCAGTTGACGCCTTCACTGTCGACTGGAACAGTGAGTTCTTTTATGCATTCCCTCCATTTTCAATGATTCTCCGCACATTGAGAAAAATTCTAAATGACAAAGCCACAGGTGTACTTGTAGTACCATTATGGCCAACGCAGCCATGGTATCCTCTTTTCCAATCTCTTCTTACTGAATTACCTATAACTTTCTCACCTGATAACTGCTTATTAAAATCTCCTTATAGGAACGAGATACACCCATTGGCATCCCGCCTTTCCCTGGTGGCAGGGAAATTGTCCGGTCAGCGTTCTTAAAGAAAGGAGTACCGGAAGACTCCCTAGATGTTATGGTCAACTCCGTCACTAACTCAACTCTCAAGCAATATAATTGCAGTCTCAAGCACTGGTGGGACTATGTACACAAAAATAATCTGGACATTCATGACACAAATTCTTCAGAAATTATTGCATTTTTGACATTTAAACTCCGCATGGGAGCTAGTTATAGTACTCTGAACACGGCGCGATCGGCAATTTCTCTGATTTCGATTTCTGATAATAATAAGGATGGCTTAATTTCACGTTTTATGAAAGGTGTCTTCAAACAAAAACCGACCACGCCAAGATACACTACAACTTGGGATGTCACACCGGTCCTGGAGTATTTGAATAAATTATATCCTCTGAAGGACCTAAAACTGAAAGATGCCGCTGAAAAGGTGATAACATTGCTAGCTCTGACAACAGCGCAGAGATTTCAAACCCTAAGTGTCATAAATATTGACAATATTTCAATTTCTGATACTAGCATAAGTATCAAAATTACAGACCCTCTCAAAACGTCATGTCCAAGATCTTTTCAGCCTGACTTGATCCTACCTTTCTTCCGAGAGAAACCAGGACTGTGTGTGGCATCTGCTATTTTAGATTATATCGATATTACAAAAGAATTACGAGATCCAGAAATGAAAAAGTTATTTATTACAACTAAAAAGCCATTCACAGAAGTATGTACACAAACTTTAGGTCATTGGGTCAAATCTCTTTTAGGCAAAGCAGGGATTGACACTAAAATATTCTCTGCTTATAGCACCAAACACGCTGCAGTGTCTGCTGCTCATCAAAGAGGCGTTGACATAGCTGTTATTAGGCGTACTGCTGGATGGTCCACCGGGTCTGAGATGTTTTCCAAGTTTTATAATAGACCCATCCAGCCCCGCAATGACCAATTTGCTTGTACAATTTTGGGTAAAAAATTTTTAGGCTTGAAAAATAAATAATGTCATTCTCTAAAAGTGCATTATCTCGAATTATCACAGCCTTTAAAACCCTACAATAATTATCATTGAGAACGAGACTTGCAATATAATTGAAAGATCAAACGAGCCCGCGGAAGGCGGGCGAAGTTTGATCAAAATTATATGAAAAGTCTCGTTCGAAGATGATAATTCTCCCACCCGGAATTATTCCCAAAAAAAAAAAAAAAAAAAAAAAAAAAAAAAACATCTTCCCATTATCATCTTCAGATTACCGTGATAATCCGGAAAATCGTTACGCCAAAACAATATGAAGGTGGTGGAGGATGAAATATAGGGATAAAATGGCGGATGGCGCCAAAATATAAAATTTTTAGCGTTGAACGTTGTGATATTAAGCATGACAAGCATGACTACAATAATTATCATCTTCGAACGAGACTTTTCATATAATTTTGATCAAACTTCGCCCGCCTTCGGCGGGCTCGTTTGATCTTTCAATTATACATATGCGTTTTCACGACATCGTGGGAATGACTTTTTTTTGGCTGCACCTAGGTGAAATCTGGCATCATATTCGGTTTCAGCACGTCGAAGAACCATGGAAACTGATGCATCATCGTTTCCTTCGTAACCACAGCTCACGAAAAACTCAATCATAGAAGTTTATTTTCGGGTTCGATATGATGGCAGATTACGTGAGTACACATTGTCGTATGCCGATAAAACCGCGTTCAATGGCTTCGTCTCGTCCAACTACACGAGTTCAACGGTCGAAGTTTGCGTGGGAACAACTTGTCTTCGAGAAAAAGTCCATTATACATATGTGTTTTTACGACATCGTGGGAATCATTTTTTTTGGCTGCACCTGGACGAAATCTGGCGTCATATTCGGTTTCAGCACGTCGAAGAACCATGGAAACTGATGCATCATCGTTTCCTTCGCAACCACAGCTCACGAAAAACTCAATCATAGAAGTTAATATTCGTGTCCGATAGGATGGCATATAACTTGAGTACACATTGTCGTAGGCCGATAAAACCGCGTGCAATAGCTTCGTTTCGTCGAACTACACGAGTGCAATGCGCGAAGTTTGCGTGTGAACGATTTGTCTTCGAGAAAAAGTCGATTATACATATGCGTTTTTACGACATCGTGGGAATCACTTTTTTTCGGCTGCACCTAGGCGAAATCTGGCATCATATTCGGTTTCAGGACGTCGAATAACCAAGGAAACTGATGCAACATCGTTTTTTTCGCGACCACAGCTCACGAAAAACTCAATCATAGAAGTTAATATTCGTGTCCGATATGATGGCATATAACTTGAGTACACATTATCGTAGGCCGATGAAACCGCGTGCAATAGCATCGTTTCGTCGAACTACACGAGTTCAATGCGCAAAGTTTGCGTGTAAACGATTTGTCTCCAAGAAAAAGTCGATTATACATATGCGTTTTCACGACATCGTGGGAATGACTTTTTTTTGGCTGCACCTAGGTGAAATCTGGCATCATATTCGGTTTCAGCACGTCGAAGAACCATGGAAACTGATGCATCATCGTTTCCTTCGTAACCACAGCTCACGAAAAACTCAATCATAGAAGTTTATTTTCGGGTTCGATATGATGGCAGATAACTTGAGTACACATTGTCGTAGGCCTATAAAACCGCGTGCAATAGCTTCGTCGCGTCGAACCACATGAGTGAAATGCACGAATTTTGCGTGGGAACGAGTTGTCTTCGAGAAATCCTCTATTATACATATGCGTGTAGTATCGGGAAAATTTTAGAGGTAGTATTATAAAAAATGGGAGTCTATCGAATATGGCAGACAGATGTCTACGGCATTTAAGATATTCTATTAAGATGTAGGATTAAGTTGTGAACCTAGTTTTATGATTTCATTGAAGTAGAGTCCACGCACTCTGACTAATGGCGCCTGGGCCATTAGCTGGCCCACTCCGCCACGTTTGGGGAATTTCCCAGAGACGGATAATGACGAACAGGGCCCCATAACGGCGGTGGGGGAAGAGGCCAAGTTGGAGGAATCGGGGGTGCGAAAGGTAATTTTTAAGATTAGCGGTCAGTTGGAAATCGTGGAGTAGAGTAGTTATACGGCAGAACATGGAAGTTTCGGCGACGTCCCCATATGAGGCATTAGACGTACAAGTTTAGATAATTATAAATTCTCGTAGAAGTGTAAACATTTGTATTTGTGGTGAGTCTTCTAATATCAGAAAGACTGTAAATATTTCTTAGAAATTAAAGTGTTACTTAAATAAAATTCTAGCGGCTTTATCCATTGACAAGTATCCCACATGCGTTTTTACGACATCGTGGGAATGACTTTTTTTTGGCTGCACCTAGGCGAAATCTGGCCTCATATTCGGTTTCAGCACGTCGAACAACCATGGAAACTGATGCATCATCGTTTCCTTCGTAACCACAGCTCACGAAAAACTCAATCATAGAAGTTTATTTTCGGGTTCGATATGATGACATATTACGTAAGTACACATTGTCGTATGCCGATAAAACCGCGTTCAATGGCTTCGTCTCGTCGAACTACACGAGTTCAATGCTCGAAGTTTGCGTGGGAACAACTTGTCTTCGAGAAAAAGTCGATTATACATATGCGTTTTTACGACATCGTGGGAATCATTTTCTTTTTGCTGCACCTAGACAAAATCTGGCATCGTATTCGGTTTCAGCACGTCGAATAACCAAGGAAACTGATGCAACATCGTTTTCTTCGCGACCACAGCTCAAGAAAAACTCAATCATAGAAATTGATATTCGTGTCCGATATGATGGCGTATAACTTGAGTACACATTGCCCCAGGCCGATGAAACCGCGTGCAATAGCTTCGTCTCGTCGAACTAGACGAGTGCAATGCGTGGAGTTTGCGTGTGAACGATTTGTCTTCGAGAAAAAGTCGATTATATTGCAAGTCTCGTTCTCAATGATAATTATTGTAGTCATGCTTGTCATGCTTAATATCACAACGTTCAACGCTAAAAATTTTATATTTTGGCGCCATCCGCCATTTTATCCCTATATTTCATCCTCCACCACCTTCATATTGTTTTGTTGTGCCGAAGTATCGACACGTTCATCGTTAACTCTTCACATCGTTTTATTAAACTAAACATAAAAAACAACGTTTTATTCTACTGGAATATGCCAGAGCATAAAAAGAAAAGGTCGAGGTCCAGGTCACGGTCATCAGATCGTCGACATAAAAGACGCAAAGTCGACCAAATGCAGCTACAATTGGATAACCTCACAAAGGCGGTTGAGGGCTTGGTCCGAGCCCAAAACAACCAACCTCAAGCTTTGCCACCAAATAATGGGGCCCAGCTACCTAATATTGAGGTTTCAAATACTAAGATTGCTGGTAAGTAAATTCCATACGAGTTTTTTCCTTAGGAAAAGGTATTGCCCATTTATTCCATACGAAATTTGGGAGTCAGTGTCCATACGAGACTGACATGCACAACAAGTGCTCTAATACCTTTCCATAGTATTTTTAAAAAATACGAGTTTTTTCCTGAGTAAAAGGTATTGCCCATTTATTCCATACGAAATTTGGGAGTCAGTGTCCATACGAGACTGACATGCACAACAAGTGCTCCAATACCTTCCCATAGTCCTTCTTCTTCTCTGCTCGCCTCTCCATGTCGTTTTTTGTCTAAAAATTACAGACAACAAAGAGGATAAAGAGAATATCCCGGAAGCTGCGAACACCAACTCTGAAACGAACATGAGAGATGACCTCAAGGGTCCAGCGACAGATTTTTCCCTAGACGCAACGGACAAGGATAACATCCTTAAAGTTTTGGGAGTAGACTTGAATGAGTCAAAATTTAAAAAAGTCAAATTTCACGCCGAATTGAAAAATACCTGGTCCAAATGGGTGAAGCAGGGACTCCCGGAGAAAAACAAGACTGAAATTCTAGAGTCATACAACCGAAAAGGGGATCTGTTCACAGAGGCTCCCAAGGTGAATTTGGAGATACTCCCTCTTCTCTCTGATGTGGCAAAAAAGCGTGACCAACATTTTTCAGAGACACAAAATTGTATCGGTTCAGCGTTGATTGCACTAGGCGGCGCAATTTCCATGCTCATCGACCCCCCAGATGATGGACTAGATGAAGACATCTTTACCGATTACTTGAGCCAGGCGGGACAGCTATTAACAGACGTATTCTTTCAGCAGTCTGTAGCTCGGAAATCATTCATCACCCCTCAACTCAATAAATCAATAAAACCGGCGGTTGAGGCGATGATTTCTGACGAATGGCTCTATGGGAATGATTTAAAAGATAAAGTGAAGGATGTCAAAGAAATCGCCAAAGCTTGCGAACAGATTAAGGAGAAACCCCAGCCTAAAACTATCATGAGATCACAGGTCCAGGGAAACTCGAGGTACCCGTCTACGAACTCTCGTCAGACGGGGTACCATCAGAAATCTCGGAAGTTCCTATTCAAGAAGAGGTCGAATCAAGGTGCATCCTCCAGCTCAGCCAAGATGAGCTCTCGGACGACAACCCAATCTTCATCAAAGAAGTAACGCAGGTACGGAAACCAGCTGGACGCCTGAGTTTCTTTATAGACAACTGGCGAAAAATCACCTCGGATAAATATATTTTGAGTTATCTGGAAGGATATCGAATTCCATTTACTCATAAACCCTATCAGTTGAATCCTCCAAAGGCACATGTCTTTTCTAATGAAGAAATGGAACAGTTGCGAATAGAAATTGATAAATTATTATCAAAAGGGGCCATTGAAGAATGTACTCCGTGTGAGGATCAATTCATCTCTTCTTACTTTCTTGTCCCAAAACCTGACGGATCGTATCGTTTTATTTTCAATTTAAAAAACTTGAACAAATTCATTGTTGCTCCGCATTTTAAACTTGAAGATATCAGGGCCGCTATGAATCTCTTATCACCCAACGATTTTATGGGAACGGTGGATCTTCAAGATGCCTACTTTGTAGTACCCATGTATAAACACCACAGAAAATTTCTCAGGTTTGAATTTGAAGGAACACATTTTGAGTTCACGTGCCTCCCATTCGGACTTTGCACTAGTCCCTACATTTTCACCAAAATAATGAAACCTGTAGTCAATGTATTGAGATCGAAAGGTTTTTTATTAGTACTGTATCTAGATGATTTTTTATTTATGAACAGTGCAAAAGACACATGCGAACTGCAAATATCTAAAGCATCGAAATTTCTGGAAGATTTAGGTTTCTTGATAAATTGGGAAAAAAGTTCTGTGATTGGAAAACAAAAATGCAAATACTTAGGTTTCGTGATTGACTCAGTAGATTATTCACTAAATTTAACTGACAAAAAGATGAAACAAATATCTCTTTTAGCTTCTTCTTTCCACGTAGGAAAAAGTTACAAAATTCGTGATTTTGCCAAATTTTTAGGAGTGATAACCGCAGCTTGCCCCGCTGTAGGTTATGGTTTCATCCACTGCAAGATCCTAGAGCGACAGAAATTTCTAGCCCTAAAATTTAATGGTGGGGATTATGACGCAAGTTTATACATAAGGGATTGTATGCTTAACGATCTTAATTGGTGGAAACAGAACGCCCACATTGGCCGCAATCCAATTAGAAAAAATAATTTCAGCATAGAAATTTTCTCAGATGCTTCATTGTCAGGTTGGGGGTGTTATTGCAATAATGTATCTGCTCACGGTTTTTGGGATGAGGAAGAAAAGAATAAGCATATAAATTACCTGGAATTGCTCGCCGCCTTTTACGCATTAAAATGTTTTGCGTTCGATTTATCTAAGTGCGAAATTTTGCTCCGACTGGACAATACAACCGCAATTTCGTATATAAACAGAGCGGGCGGTGTACAATTCCCACATTTAAGTAATTTAGCTAGAAGTATTTGGGAGTGGTGCGAATTAAGAAATCTGTGGATAAAGGCCTCATACATTAGTTCAGCGAGTAATAGTGATGCTGATAAAGCTTCACGCATTGTAAGGGTCGAAACTGAATGGGAAATTTCTCAATCTTATTTTGAGATAATTGAAAAACGTTTCGGTTGTTTTTCAGTAGATTTATTCGCTTCCAGAATTAATAAAAAATGTAAAAAATTTTTCTCTCGTTTTCCGGATCCTGAAGCCCATTCAGTTGACGCCTTCACTGTCGACTGGAACAGTGAGTTCTTTTATGCATTCCCTCCATTTTCAATGATTCTCCGCACATTGAGAAAAATTCTAAATGACAAAGCCACAGGTGTACTTGTAGTACCATTATGGCCAACGCAGCCATGGTATCCTCTTTTCCAATCTCTTCTTACTGAATTACCTATAACTTTCTCACCTGATAACTGCTTATTAAAATCTCCTTATAGGAACGAGATACACCCATTGGCATCCCGCCTTTCCCTGGTGGCAGGGAAATTGTCCGGTCAGCGTTCTTAAAGAAAGGAGTACCGGAAGACTCCCTAGATGTTATGGTCAACTCCGTCACTAACTCAACTCTCAAGCAATATAATTGCAGTCTCAAGCACTGGTGGGACTATGTACACAAAAATAATCTGGACATTCATGACACAAATTCTTCAGAAATTATTGCATTTTTGACATTTAAACTCCGCATGGGAGCTAGTTATAGTACTCTGAACACGGCGCGATCGGCAATTTCTCTGATTTCGATTTCTGATAATAATAAGGATGGCTTAATTTCACGTTTTATGAAAGGTGTCTTCAAACAAAAACCGACCACGCCAAGATACACTACAACTTGGGATGTCACACCGGTCCTGGAGTATTTGAATAAATTATATCCTCTGAAGGACCTAAAACTGAAAGATGCCGCTGAAAAGGTGATAACATTGCTAGCTCTGACAACAGCGCAGAGATTTCAAACCCTAAGTGTCATAAATATTGACAATATTTCAATTTCTGATACTAGCATAAGTATCAAAATTACAGACCCTCTCAAAACGTCATGTCCAAGATCTTTTCAGCCTGACTTGATCCTACCTTTCTTCCGAGAGAAACCAGGACTGTGTGTGGCATCTGCTATTTTAGATTATATCGATATTACAAAAGAATTACGAGATCCAGAAATGAAAAAGTTATTTATTACAACTAAAAAGCCATTCACAGAAGTATGTACACAAACTTTAGGTCATTGGGTCAAATCTCTTTTAGGCAAAGCAGGGATTGACACTAAAATATTCTCTGCTTATAGCACCAAACACGCTGCAGTGTCTGCTGCTCATCAAAGAGGCGTTGACATAGCTGTTATTAGGCGTACTGCTGGATGGTCCACCGGGTCTGAGATGTTTTCCAAGTTTTATAATAGACCCATCCAGCCCCGCAATGACCAATTTGCTTGTACAATTTTGGGTAAAAAATTTTTAGGCTTGAAAAATAAATAATGTCATTCTCTAAAAGTGCATTATCTCGAATTATCACAGCCTTTAAAACCCTACAATAATTATCATTGAGAACGAGACTTGCAATATAATTGAAAGATCAAACGAGCCCGCGGAAGGCGGGCGAAGTTTGATCAAAATTATATGAAAAGTCTCGTTCGAAGATGATAATTCTCCCACCCGGAATTATTCCCAAAAAAAAAAAAAAAAAAAAAAAAAAAAAAAACATCTTCCCATTATCATCTTCAGATTACCGTGATAATCCGGAAAATCGTTACGCCAAAACAATATGAAGGTGGTGGAGGATGAAATATAGGGATAAAATGGCGGATGGCGCCAAAATATAAAATTTTTAGCGTTGAACGTTGTGATATTAAGCATGACAAGCATGACTACAATAATTATCATCTTCGAACGAGACTTTTCATATAATTTTGATCAAACTTCGCCCGCCTTCGGCGGGCTCGTTTGATCTTTCAATTATACATATGCGTTTTCACGACATCGTGGGAATGACTTTTTTTTGGCTGCACCTAGGTGAAATCTGGCATCATATTCGGTTTCAGCACGTCGAAGAACCATGGAAACTGATGCATCATCGTTTCCTTCGTAACCACAGCTCACGAAAAACTCAATCATAGAAGTTTATTTTCGGGTTCGATATGATGGCAGATTACGTGAGTACACATTGTCGTATGCCGATAAAACCGCGTTCAATGGCTTCGTCTCGTCCAACTACACGAGTTCAACGGTCGAAGTTTGCGTGGGAACAACTTGTCTTCGAGAAAAAGTCCATTATACATATGTGTTTTTACGACATCGTGGGAATCATTTTTTTTGGCTGCACCTGGACGAAATCTGGCGTCATATTCGGTTTCAGCACGTCGAAGAACCATGGAAACTGATGCATCATCGTTTCCTTCGCAACCACAGCTCACGAAAAACTCAATCATAGAAGTTAATATTCGTGTCCGATAGGATGGCATATAACTTGAGTACACATTGTCGTAGGCCGATAAAACCGCGTGCAATAGCTTCGTTTCGTCGAACTACACGAGTGCAATGCGCGAAGTTTGCGTGTGAACGATTTGTCTTCGAGAAAAAGTCGATTATACATATGCGTTTTTACGACATCGTGGGAATCACTTTTTTTCGGCTGCACCTAGGCGAAATCTGGCATCATATTCGGTTTCAGGACGTCGAATAACCAAGGAAACTGATGCAACATCGTTTTTTTCGCGACCACAGCTCACGAAAAACTCAATCATAGAAGTTAATATTCGTGTCCGATATGATGGCATATAACTTGAGTACACATTATCGTAGGCCGATGAAACCGCGTGCAATAGCATCGTTTCGTCGAACTACACGAGTTCAATGCGCAAAGTTTGCGTGTAAACGATTTGTCTCCAAGAAAAAGTCGATTATACATATGCGTTTTCACGACATCGTGGGAATGACTTTTTTTTGGCTGCACCTAGGTGAAATCTGGCATCATATTCGGTTTCAGCACGTCGAAGAACCATGGAAACTGATGCATCATCGTTTCCTTCGTAACCACAGCTCACGAAAAACTCAATCATAGAAGTTTATTTTCGGGTTCGATATGATGGCAGATTACGTGAGTACACATTGTCGTATGCCGATAAAACCGCGTTCAATGGCTTCGTCTCGTCCAACTACACGAGTTCAACGGTCGAAGTTTGCGTGGGAACAACTTGTCTTCGAGAAAAAGTCCATTATACATATGTGTTTTTACGACATCGTGGGAATCATTTTTTTTGGCTGCACCTGGACGAAATCTGGCGTCATATTCGGTTTCAGCACGTCGAAGAACCATGGAAACTGATGCATCATCGTTTCCTTCGCAACCACAGCTCACGAAAAACTCAATCATAGAAGTTAATATTCGTGTCCGATAGGATGGCATATAACTTGAGTACACATTGTCGTAGGCCGATAAAACCGCGTGCAATAGCTTCGTTTCGTCGAACTACACGAGTGCAATGCGCGAAGTTTGCGTGTGAACGATTTGTCTTCGAGAAAAAGTCGATTATACATATGCGTTTTTACGACATCGTGGGAATCACTTTTTTTCGGCTGCACCTAGGCGAAATCTGGCATCATATTCGGTTTCAGGACGTCGAATAACCAAGGAAACTGATGCAACATCGTTTTTTTCGCGACCACAGCTCACGAAAAACTCAATCATAGAAGTTAATATTCGTGTCCGATATGATGGCATATAACTTGAGTACACATTATCGTAGGCCGATGAAACCGCGTGCAATAGCATCGTTTCGTCGAACTACACGAGTTCAATGCGCAAAGTTTGCGTGTAAACGATTTGTCTCCAAGAAAAAGTCGATTATACATATGCGTTTTTACGACATCGTGGGAATCACTTTTTTTCGGCTGCACCTAGGTGAAATCTCGCATCATATTCGGTTTCAGCACGTCGAAGAACCATGGAAACTGATGCATCATCGTTTCCTTCGTAACCACAGCTCACGAAAAACTCAATCATAGAAGTTTATTTTCGGGTTCGATATGATGGCATATTACGTGAGTACACATTGTCGTATGCCGATAAAACCGCGTTCAATGGCTTCGACTCGTCGAACTACACGAGTTCAATGGTCGAAGTTTGCGTGGGAACAAATTGTCTTCGAGAAAAAGTCGATTATACATATGCGTTTTTACGACATCGTGGGAATCATTTTCTTTTTGCTGCACCTAGACAAAATCTGGCATCGTATTCGGTTTCAGCACGTCGAATAACCAAGGAAACTGATGCAACATCGTTTTCTTCGCGACCACAGCTCAAGAAAAACTCAATCATAGAAATTGATATTCGTGTCCGATATGATGGCGTATAACTTGAGTACACATTGCCGTAGGCCGATGAAACCGCGTGCAATAGCTTCGTCTCGTCGAACTACACGAGTGCAATGCGTGGAGTTTCCGTGTGAACGATTTGTCTTCGAGAAAAAGTCGATTATACATATGCGTTTTCACGACATCGTGGGAATGACTTTTTTTTGGCTGCACCTAGGTGAAATCTGGCATCATATTCGGTTTCAGCACGTCGAAGAACCATGGAAACTGATGCATCATCGTTTCCTTCGTAACCACAGCTCACGAAAAACTCAATCATAGAAGTTTATTTTCGCGTTCGATATGATGGCAGATTACGTGAGTACACATTGTCGTATGCCGATAAAACCGCGTTCAATGGCTTCGTCTCGTCCAACTACACGAGTTCAACGGTCGAAGTTTGCGTGGGAACAACTTGTCTTCGAGAAAAAGTCCATTATACATATGTGTTTTTACGACATCGTGGGAATCATTTTTTTTGGCTGCACCTGGACGAAATCTGGCGTCATATTCGGTTTCAGCACGTCGAAGAACCATGGAAACTGATGCATCATCGTTTCCTTCGCAACCACAGCTCACGAAAAACTCAATCATAGAGATTGATATTCGTGTCGGATATGATGGCAGATAACTTGAGTACACATTGTCGTAGGTCGATGAAACCGCGTGCAATATCTTCTTCTCGTCGAACTACACGAGTGCAGTGCGCGGAGTTTGCGTGTGAACGATTTGTCGTCGAGAAATCCTCCATTATACATATGCGTGTAGTATCGGGAAAATTTTAGAGGTAGTATTATAAAAAATGGGAGTCTATCGAATATGGCAGACAGATGTCTACGGCATTTAAGATATTCTATTAAGCTGTAGGATTACGTTGTGAACCTAGTTTTATGATTTCATTGAAGTAGAGTCCACGCACTCTGACTAATGGCGCCTGGGCCATTAGCTGGCACACTCCGCCACGTTTGGGGAATTTCCCAGAGACGGATAATGACGAACAGGGCCCCATAACGGCGGTGGGGGAAGAGGCCAAGTTGGAGGAATCGGGGGTGCGAAAGGTAATTTTTAAGATTAGCGGTCAGTTGGAAATCGTGGAGTAGAGTAGTTATACGGCAGAACATGGAAGTTTCGGCGACGTCCCCATCTGAGGCATTAGACGTACAAGTTTAGATAATTATAAATTCTCGTAGAAGTGTAAACATTTGTATTCGTGGTGAGTCTTCTAATATCAGAAAGACTGTAAATATTTCTTAGAAATTAAAGTGTTACTTAAATAAAATTCTAGCGGCTTTATCCATTGACAAGTATCCCACATGCGTTTTTACGACATCGTGGGAATGACTTTTTTTTGGCTGCACCTAGGTGAAATCTCGCATCATATTCGGTTTCAGCACGTCGAAGAACCATGGAAACTGATGCATCATCGTTTCCTTCGTAACCACAGCTCACGAAAAACTCAATCATAGAAGTTAATATTCGTGTCCGATATGATGGCATATAACTTGAGTACACATTATCGTAGGCCGATGAAACCGCGTGCAATAGCATCGTTTCGTCGAACTACACGAGTTTAATGCGCAAAGTTTGCGTGTAAACGATTTGTCTCCAAGAAAAAGTCGATTATACATATGCGTTTTTACGACATCGTGGGAATCACTTTTTTTCGGCTGCACCTAGGCGAAATCTGGCATCATATTCGGTTTCAGCACGCCGAATAACCAAGTAAACTGATGCGACATCGTTTTCTTCGCCACCACAGCTCACGAAAAACTCAATCATAGAGATTGATATTCGGGTTCGATATGACGGCATATAACGTGAGTACACATTGTCGTAGGCCTATAAAACCGCGTGCAATAGCTTCGTCGCGTCGAACCACATGAGTGAAATGCACGAATTTTGCGTGGGAACGAGTTGTCTTCGAGAAATCCTCTATTATACATATGCGTGTAGTATCGGGAAAATTTTAGAGGTAGTATTATAAAAAATGGGAGTCTATCGAATATGGCAGACAGATGTCTACAGCATTTAAGATATTCTATTAAGATGTAGGATTAAGTTGTGAACCTCGTTTTATTATTTCATTGAAGTAGAGTGCCCGCACTCTCACTAATGGCGCCTGGGCCATTAGCTGGCCCACTTCGCCACGTCTGGGGAATTTCCCAGAGACCGATAATGGCGAACAGGGCCCCATAACGGCGGTGGGGGAAGAGACCAAGTTGGAGGAATCGGGGGTGCGAAAGGTAATTTTTAAGATTAGCAGTCAGTTGGAAATCGTGGAGTAGAGTAGTTATACGGTAGAACATAGAAGTTTCGGCGATGTCCCCATATGAGGCATTAGACGTACAAGTTTAGATAATTATAAATTCTCGTAGACGTCTAAACATTTGTATTTGTGGTGAGTCTTCTAATATCAGAAAGACTGTAAATAGTTCTTAGAAATTAAAGTGTTACTTAAATAAAATTCTAGCGGCTTTATCTTTTTACAAGTATCCCACATGCGTTTTTACGACATCGTGGGAATGACTTTTTTTTGGCTGCACCTAGGTGAAATCTCGCATCATATTCGGTTTCAGCACGTCGAAGAACCATGGAAACTGATGCATCATCGTTTCCTTCGTAACCACAGCTCACGAAAAACTCAATCATAGAAGTTTATTTTCGGGTTCGATATGATGGCATATTACGTGAGTACACATTGTCGTATGCCGATAAAACCGCGTTCAATGGCTTCGACTCGTCGAACTACACGAGTTCAATGGTCGAAGTTTGCGTGGGAACAAATTGTCTTCGAGAAAAAGTCGATTATACATATGCGTTTTTACGACATCGTGGGAATCATTTTCTTTTTGCTGCACCTAGACAAAATCTGGCATCGTATTCGGTTTCAGCACGTCGAATAACCAAGGAAACTGATGCAACATCGTTTTCTTCGCGACCACAGCTCAAGAAAAACTCAATCATAGAAATTGATATTCGTGTCCGATATGATGGCGTATAACTTGAGTACACATTGCCGTAGGCCGATGAAACCGCGTGCAATAGCTTCGTCTCGTCGAACTACACGAGTGCAATGCGTGGAGTTTCCGTGTGAACGATTTGTCTTCGAGAAAAAGTCGATTATACATATGCGTTTTCACGACATCGTGGGAATGACTTTTTTTTGGCTGCACCTAGGTGAAATCTGGCATCATATTCGGTTTCAGCACGTCGAAGAACCATGGAAACTGATGCATCATCGTTTCCTTCGTAACCACAGCTCACGAAAAACTCAATCATAGAAGTTTATTTTCGCGTTCGATATGATGGCAGATTACGTGAGTACACATTGTCGTATGCCGATAAAACCGCGTTCAATGGCTTCGTCTCGTCCAACTACACGAGTTCAACGGTCGAAGTTTGCGTGGGAACAACTTGTCTTCGAGAAAAAGTCCATTATACATATGTGTTTTTACGACATCGTGGGAATCATTTTTTTTGGCTGCACCTGGACGAAATCTGGCGTCATATTCGGTTTCAGCACGTCGAAGAACCATGGAAACTGATGCATCATCGTTTCCTTCGCAACCACAGCTCACGAAAAACTCAATCATAGAGATTGATATTCGTGTCGGATATGATGGCAGATAACTTGAGTACACATTGTCGTAGGTCGATGAAACCGCGTGCAATATCTTCTTCTCGTCGAACTACACGAGTGCAGTGCGCGGAGTTTGCGTGTGAACGATTTGTCGTCGAGAAATCCTCCATTATACATATGCGTGTAGTATCGGGAAAATTTTAGAGGTAGTATTATAAAAAATGGGAGTCTATCGAATATGGCAGACAGATGTCTACGGCATTTAAGATATTCTATTAAGCTGTAGGATTACGTTGTGAACCTAGTTTTATGATTTCATTGAAGTAGAGTCCACGCACTCTGACTAATGGCGCCTGGGCCATTAGCTGGCCCACTCCGCCACGTTTGGGGAATTTCCCAGAGACGGATAATGACGAACAGGGCCCCATAACGGCGGTGGGGGAAGAGGCCAAGTTGGAGGAATCGGGGGTGCGAAAGGTAATTTTTAAGATTAGCGGTCAGTTGGAAATCGTGGAGTAGAGTAGTTATACGGCAGAACATGGAAGTTTCGGCGACGTCCCCATCTGAGGCATTAGACGTACAAGTTTAGATAATTATAAATTCTCGTAGAAGTGTAAACATTTGTATTCGTGGTGAGTCTTCTAATATCAGAAAGACTGTAAATATTTCTTAGAAATTAAAGGGTTACTTAAATAAAATTCTAGCGGCTTTATCCATTGACAAGTATCCCACATGCGTTTTTACGACATCGTGGGAATGACTTTTTTTTGGCTGCACCTAGGTGAAATCTCGCATCATATTCGGTTTCAGCACGTCGAAGAACCATGGAAACTGATGCATCATCGTTTCCTTCGTAACCACAGCTCACGAAAAACTCAATCATAGAAGTTTATTTTCGGGTTCGATATGATGGCATATTACGTGAGTACACATTGTCGTATGCCGATAAAACCGCGTTCAATGGCTTCGACTCGTCGAACTACACGAGTTCAATGCTCGAAGTTTGCGTGGGAACAACTTGTCTTCGAGAAAAAGTAGATTATACATATGCGTTTTTACGAAATCGTGGGAATCATTTTCTTTTTGCTGCACCTAGACAAAATCTGGCATCGTATTTGGTTTCAGCACGTCGAATAACCAAGGAAACTGATGCAACATCGTTTTCTTCGCGACCACAGCTCAAGAAAAACTCAATCATAGAAGTTTATTTTCGGGTTCGATATGATGGCATATTACGTGAGTACACATTGTCGTATGCCGATGAAACCGCGTTCAATGGCTTCGTCTCGTCGAACTACACGAGTTCAATGCTCGAAGTTTGCGTGGGAACAACTTGTCTTCGAGAAAAAGTCGATTATACATATGCGTTTTTACGACATCGTGGGAATCATTTTCTTTTTGCTGCACCTAGACAAAATCTGGCATCGTATTCGGTTTCAGCACGTCGAATAACCAAGGAAACTGATGCAACATCGTTTTCTTCGCGACCACAGCTCAAGAAAAACTCAATCATAGAAATTGATATTCGTGTCCGATATGATGGCGTATAACTTGAGTACACATTGCCCCAGGCCGATGAAACCGCGTGCAATAGCTTCGTCTCGTCGAACTACACGAGTGCAATGCGTGGAGTTTGCGTGGGAACAACTTGTCTTCGAGAAAAAGTCCATTATACATATGTGTTTTTACGACATCGTGGGAATCATTTTTTTTGGCTGCACCTGGACGAAATCTGGCGTCATATTCGGTTTCAGCACGTCGAAGAACCATGGAAACTGATGCATCATCGTTTCCTTCGCAACCACAGCTCACGAAAAACTCAATCATAGAGATTGATATTCGTGTCGGATATGATGGCAGATAACTTGAGTACACATTGTCGTAGGTCGATGAAACCGCGTGCAATATCTTCTTCTCGTCGAACTACACGAGTGCAGTGCGCGGAGTTTGCGTGTGAACGATTTGTCGTCGAGAAATCCTCCATTATACATATGCGTGTAGTATCGGGAAAATTTTAGAGGTAGTATTATAAAAAATGGGAGTCTATCGAATATGGCAGACAGATGTCTACGGCATTTAAGATATTCTATTAAGCTGTAGGATTACGTTGTGAACCTAGTTTTATGATTTCATTGAAGTAGAGTCCACGCACTCTGACTAATGGCGCCTGGGCCATTAGCTGGCCCACTCCGCCACGTTTGGGGAATTTCCCAGAGACGGATAATGACGAACAGGGCCCCATAACGGCGGTGGGGGAAGAGGCCAAGTTGGAGGAATCGGGGGTGCGAAAGGTAATTTTTAAGATTAGCGGTCAGTTGGAAATCGTGGAGTAGAGTAGTTATACGGCAGAACATGGAAGTTTCGGCGACGTCCCCATCTGAGGCATTAGACGTACAAGTTTAGATAATTATAAATTCTCGTAGAAGTGTAAACATTTGTATTCGTGGTGAGTCTTCTAATATCAGAAAGACTGTAAATATTTCTTAGAAATTAAAGGGTTACTTAAATAAAATTCTAGCGGCTTTATCCATTGACAAGTATCCCACATGCGTTTTTACGACATCGTGGGAATGACTTTTTTTTGGCTGCACCTAGGTGAAATCTCGCATCATATTCGGTTTCAGCACGTCGAAGAACCATGGAAACTGATGCATCATCGTTTCCTTCGTAACCACAGCTCACGAAAAACTCAATCATAGAAGTTTATTTTCGGGTTCGATATGATGGCATATTACGTGAGTACACATTGTCGTATGCCGATAAAACCGCGTTCAATGGCTTCGACTCGTCGAACTACACGAGTTCAATGCTCGAAGTTTGCGTGGGAACAACTTGTCTTCGAGAAAAAGTAGATTATACATATGCGTTTTTACGAAATCGTGGGAATCATTTTCTTTTTGCTGCACCTAGACAAAATCTGGCATCGTATTTGGTTTCAGCACGTCGAATAACCAAGGAAACTGATGCAACATCGTTTTCTTCGCGACCACAGCTCAAGAAAAACTCAATCATAGAAGTTTATTTTCGGGTTCGATATGATGGCATATTACGTGAGTACACATTGTCGTATGCCGATGAAACCGCGTTCAATGGCTTCGTCTCGTCGAACTACACGAGTTCAATGCTCGAAGTTTGCGTGGGAACAACTTGTCTTCGAGAAAAAGTCGATTATACATATGCGTTTTTACGACATCGTGGGAATCATTTTCTTTTTGCTGCACCTAGACAAAATCTGGCATCGTATTCGGTTTCAGCACGTCGAATAACCAAGGAAACTGATGCAACATCGTTTTCTTCGCGACCACAGCTCAAGAAAAACTCAATCATAGAAATTGATATTCGTGTCCGATATGATGGCGTATAACTTGAGTACACATTGCCCCAGGCCGATGAAACCGCGTGCAATAGCTTCGTCTCGTCGAACTACACGAGTGCAATGCGTGGAGTTTGCGTGTGAACGATTTGTCTTCGAGAAAAAGTCGATTATACATATGCGTTTTCACGACATCGTGGGAATGACTTTTTTTTGGCTGCACCTAGGTGAAATCTGGCATCATATTCGGTTTCAGCACGTCGAAGAACCATGGGAACTGATGCATCATCGTTTCCTTCGTAACCACAGCTCACGAAAAACTCATTCATAGAAGTTAATATTCGTGTCCGATATGATGGCATATAACTTGAGTACACATTATCGTAGGCCGATGAAACCGCGTGCAATAGCATCGTTTCGTCGAACTACACGAGTTCAATGCGCAAAGTTTGCGTGTAAACGATTTGTCTCCAAGAAAAAGTCGATTATACATATGCGTTTTCACGACATCGTGGGAATCACTTTTTTTTGGCTGCACCTAGACAAAATCTGGCATCATATTCGGTTTCAGCACGCCGAATAACCAAGGAAACTGATGCGACATCGTTTTCTTCGCCACCACAGCTCACGAAAAACTCAATCATAGAGATTGATATTCGGGTTCGATATGACGGCATATAACGTGAGTACACATTGTCGTAGGCCTATAAAACCGCGTGCAATAGCTTCGTCGCGTCGAACCACATGAGTGAAATGCACGAATTTTGCGTGGGAACGAGTTGTCTTCGAGAAATCCTCTATTATACATATGCGTGTAGTATCGGGAAAATTTTAGAGGTAGTATTATAAAAAATGGGAGTCTATCGAATATGGCAGACAGATGTCTACGGCATTTAAGATATTCTATTAAGATGTAGGATTAAGTTGTGAACCTAGTTTTATGATTTCATTGAAGTAGAGTCCACGCACTCTGACTAATGGCGCCTGGGCCATTAGCTGGCCCACTCCGCCACGTTTGGGGAATTTCTCAGAGACGGATAATGACGAACAGGGCCCCATAACGGCGGTGGGGGAAGAGGCCAAGTTGGAGGAATCGGGGGTGCGAAAGGTAATTTTTAAGATTAGCGGTCAGTTGGAAATCGTGGAGTAGAGTAGTTATACGGCAGAACATGGAAGTTTCGGCGACGTCCCCATATGAGGCATTAGACGTACAAGTTTAGATAATTATAAATTCTCGTAGAAGTGTAAACATTTGTATTTGTGGTGAGTCTTCTAATATCAGAAAGACTGTAAATATTTCTTAGAAATTAAAGTGTTACTTAAATAAAATTCTAGCGGCTTTATCCATTGACAAGTATCCCACATGCGTTTTTACGACATCGTGGGAATGACTTTTTTTTGGCTGCACCTAGGCGAAATCTGGCATCATATTCGGTTTCAGCACGTCGAACAACCATGGAAACTGATGCAACATCGTTTTTTTCGCGACCACAGCTCACGAAAAACTCAATCATAGAAGTTAATATTCGTGTCCGATATGATGGCATATAACTTGAGTACACATTATCGTAGGCCGATGAAACCGCGTGCAATAGCATCGTTTCGTCGAACTACACGAGTTCAATGCGCAAAGTTTGCGTCTAAACGATTTGTCTCCAAGAAAAAGTCGATTATACATATGCGTTTTCACGACATCGTGGGAATCACTTTTTTTTGGCTGCACCTAGACAAAATCTGGCATCATATTCGGTTTCAGCACGCCGAATAACCAAGGAAACTGATGCGACATCGTTTTCTTCGCCACCACAGCTCACGAAAAACTCAATCATAGAGATTGATATTCGGGTTCGATATGACGGCATATAACATGAGTACACATTGTCGTAGGCCTATAAAACCGCGTGCAATAGCTTCGTCGCGTCGAACCACATGAGTGAAATGCACGAATTTTGCGTGGGAACGAGTTGTCTTCGAGAAATCCTCTATTATACATATGCGTGTAGTATCGGGAAAATTTTAGAGGTAGTATTATAAAAAATGGGAGTCTATCGAATATGGCAGACAGATGTCTACGGCATTTAAGATATTCTATTAAGATGTAGGATTAAGTTGTGAACCTAGTTTTATGATTTCATTGAAGTAGAGTCCACGCACTCTGACTAATGGCGCCTGGGCCATTAGCTGGCCCACTCCGCCACGTTTGGGGAATTTCCCAGAGACGGATAATGACGAACAGGGCCCCATAACGGCGGTGGGGGAAGAGGCCAAGTTGGAGGAATCGGGGGTGCGAAAGGTAATTTTTAAGATTAGCGGTCAGTTGGAAATCGTGGAGTAGAGTAGTTATACGGCAAAACATGGAAGTTTCGGCGACGTCCCCATATGAGGCATTAGACGTACAAGTTTAGATAATTATAAATTCTCGTAGAAGTATAAACATTTGTATTCGTGGTGAGTCTTCTAATATCAGAAAGACTGTAAATATTTCTTAGAAATTAAAGTGTTACTTAAATAAAATTCTAGCGGCTTTATCCATTGACAAGTATCCCACATGCGTTTTTACGACATCGTGGGAATGACTTTTTTTTGGCTGCACCTAGGCGAAATCTGGCATCATATTCGGTTTCAGCACGTCGAACAACCATGGAAACTGATGCATCATCGTTTCCTTCGTAACCACAGCACACGAAAAACTCAATCATAGATGTTTATTTTCGGGTTCGATATGATGGCATATTACGTGAGTACACATTGTCGTATGCCGATAAAACCGCGTTCAATGGCTTCGTCTCGTCGAACTACACGAGTTCAATGCTCGAAGTTTGCGTGGGAACAACTTGTCTTCGAGAAAAAGTCGATTATACATATGCGTTTTCACGACATCGTGGGAATCACTTTTTTTTGGCTGCACCTAGACAAAATCTGGCATCATATTCGGTTTCAGCACGCCGAATAACCAAGGAAACTGATGCGACATCGTTTTCTTCGCCACCACAGCTCACGAAAAACTCAATCATAGAGATTGATATTCGTGTCGGATATGATGGCAGATAACTTGAGTACACATTGTCGTAGGCCTATAAAACCGCGTGCAATAGCTTCGTCGCGTCGAACCACATGAGTGAAATGCACGAATTTTGCGTGGGAACGAGTTGTCTTCGAGAAATCCTCTATTATACATATGCGTGTAGTATCGGGAAAATTTTAGAGGTAGTATTATAAAAAATGGGAGTCTATCGAATATGGCAGACAGATGTCTACGGCATTTAAGATATTCTATTAAGATGTAGGATTAAGTTGTGAACCTAGTTTTATGATTTCATTGAAGTAGAGTCCACGCACTCTGACTAATGGCGCCTGGGCCATTAGCTGGCCCACTCCGCCACGTTTGGGGAATTTCACAGAGACGGATAATGACGAACAGGGCCCCATAACGGCGGTGGGGGAAGAGGCCAAGTTGGAGGAATCGGGGGTGCGAAAGGTAATTTTTAAGATTAGCGGTCAGTTGGAAATCGTGGAGTAGAGTAGTTATACGGCAGAACATGGAAGTTTCGGCGACGTCCCCATATGAGGCATTAGACGTACAAGTTTAGATAATTATAAATTCTCGTAGAAGTGTAAACATTTGTATTTGTGGTGAGTCCTGTAATATCAGAAAGACTGTAAATATTTCTTAGAAATTAAAGTGTTACTTAAATAAAATTCTAGCGGCTTTATCCATTGACAAGTATCCCACATGCGTTTTTACGACATCGTGGGAATGACTTTTTTTTGGCTGCACCTAGGCGAAATCTGGCCTCATATTCGGTTTCAGCACGTCGAACAACCATGGAAACTGATGCATCATCGTTTCCTTCGTAACCACAGCTCACGAAAAACTCAATCATAGAAGTTTATTTTCGGGTTCGATATGATGACATATTACGTGAGTACACATTGTCGTATGCCGATAAAACCGCGTTCAATGGCTTCGTCTCGTCGAACTACACGAGTTCAATGCTCGAAGTTTGCGTGGGAACAACTTGTCTTCGAGAAAAAGTCGATTATACATATGCGTTTTTACGACATCGTGGGAATCATTTTCTTTTTGCTGCACCTAGACAAAATCTGGCATCGTATTCGGTTTCAGCACGTCGAATAACCAAGGAAACTGATGCAACATCGTTTTCTTCGCGACCACAGCTCAAGAAAAACTCAATCATAGAAATTGATATTCGTGTCCGATATGATGGCGTATAACTTGAGTACACATTGCCCCAGGCCGATGAAACCGCCTGCAATAGCTTCGTCTCGTCGAACTACACGAGTGCAATGCGTGGAGTTTGCGTGTGAACGATTTGTCTTCGAGAAAAAGTCGATTATACATATGCGTTTTCACGACATCGTGGGAATGACTTTTTTTTGGCTGCACCTAGGTGAAATCTGGCATCATATTCGGTTTCAGCACGTCGAAGAACCAAGGAAACTGATGCAACATCGTTTTTTTCGCGACCACAGCTCACGAAAAACTCAATCATAGAAGTTAATATTCGTGTCCGATATGATGGCATATAACTTGAGTACACATTATCGTAGGCCGATGAAACCGCGTGCAATAGCATCGTTTCGTCGAACTACACGAGTTCAATGCGCAAAGTTTGCGTGTAAACGATTTGTCTCCAAGAAAAAGTCGATTATACATATGCGTTTTCACGACATCGTGGGAATCACTTTTTTTTGGCTGCACCTAGACAAAATCTGGCATCATATTCGGTTTCAGAATGCCGAATAACCAAGGAAACTGATGCGACATCGTTTTCTTCGCCACCACAGCTCACGAAAAACTCAATCATAGAGATTGATATTCGTGTCGGATATGATGGCAGATAACTTGAGTACACATTGTCGTAGGCCTATAAAACCGCGTGCAATAGCTTCGTCGCGTCGAACCACATGAGTGAAATGCACGAATTTTGCGTGGGAACGAGTTGTCTTCGAGAAATCCTCTATTATACATATGCGTGTAGTATCGGGAAAATTTTAGAGGTAGTATTATAAAAAATGGGAGTCTATCGAATATGGCAGACAGATGTCTACGGCATTTAAGATATTCTATTAAGATGTAGGATTAAGTTGTGAACCTAGTTTTATGATTTCATTGAAGTAGAGTCCACGCACTCTGACTAATGGCGCCTGGGCCATTAGCTGGCCCACTCCGCCACGTTTGGGGAATTTCCCAGAGACGGATAATGACGAACAGGGCCCCATAACGGCGGTGGGGGAAGAGGCCAAGTTGGAGGAATCGGGGGTGCCAAAGGTAATTTTTAAGATTAGCGGTCAGTTGGAAATCGTGGAGTAGAGTAGTTATACGGCAGAACATGGAAGTTTCGGCGACGTCCCCATATGAGGCATTAGACGTACAAGTTTAGATAATTATAAATTCTCGTAGAAGTGTAAACATTTGTATTTGTGGTGAGTCTTCTAATATCAGAAAGACTAAATATTTCTTAGAAATTAAAGTGTTACTTAAATAAAATTCTAGCGGCTTTATCCATTGACAAGTATCCCACATGCGTTTTTACGACATCGTGGGAATGACTTTTTTTTGGCTGCACCTAGGCGAAATCTGGCCTCATATTCGGTTTCAGCACGTCGAACAACCATGGAAACTGATGCATCATCGTTTCCTTCGTAACCACAGCTCACGAAAAACTCAATCATAGAAGTTTATTTTCGGGTTCGATATGATGACATATTACGTGAGTACACATTGTCGTATGCCGATAAAACCGCGTTCAATGGCTTCGTCTCGTCGAACTACACGAGTTCAATGCTCGAAGTTTGCGTGGGAACAACTTGTCTTCGAGAAAAAGTCGATTATACATATGCGTTTTTACGACATCGTGGGAATCATTTTCTTTTTGCTGCACCTAGACAAAATCTGGCATCGTATTCGGTTTCAGCACGTCGAATAACCAAGGAAACTGATGCAACATCGTTTTCTTCGCGACCACAGCTCAAGAAAAACTCAATCATAGAAATTGATATTCGTGTCCGATATGATGGCGTATAACTTGAGTACACATTGTCGTAGGCCGATAAAACCGCGTGCAATAGCTTCGTTTCGTCGAACTACACGAGTGCAATGCGCGAAGTTTGCGTGTGAACGATTTGTCTTCGAGAAAAAGTCGATTATACATATGCGTTTTTACGACATCGTGGGAATCACTTTTTTCGGCTGCACCTAGGCGAAATCTGGCATCATATTCGGTTTCAGGACGTCGAATAACCAAGGAAACTGATGCAACATCGTTTTTTTCGCGACCACAGCTCACGAAAAACTCAATCATAGAAGTTAATATTCGTGTCCGATATGATGGCATATAACTTGAGTACACATTATCGTAGGCCGATGAAACCGCGTGCAATAGCATCGTTTCGTCGAACTACACGAGTTCAATGCGCAAAGTTTGCGTGTAAACGATTTGTCTCCAAGAAAAAGTCGATTATACATATGCGTTTTCACGACATCGTGGGAATCACTTTTTTTTGGCTGCACCTAGACAAAATCTGGCATCATATTCGGTTTCAGCACGCCGAATAACCAAGGAAACTGATGCGACATCGTTTTCTTCGCCACCACAGCTCACGAAAAACTCAATCATAGAGATTGATATTCGTGTCGGATATGATGGCAGATAACTTGAGTACACATTGTCGTAGGCCTATAAAACCGCGTGCAATAGCTTCGTCGCGTCGAACCACATGAGTGAAATGCACGAATTTTGCGTGGGAACGAGTTGTCTTCGAGAAATCCTCTATTATACATATGCGTGTAGTATCGGGAAAATTTTAGAGGTAGTATTATAAAAAATGGGAGTCTATCGAATATGGCAGACAGATGTCTACGGCATTTAAGATATTCTATTAAGATGTAGGATTAAGTTGTGAACCTAGTTTTATGATTTCATTGAAGTAGAGTCCACGCACTCTGACTAATGGCGCCTGGGCCATTAGCTGGCCCACTCCGCCACGTTTGGGGAATTTCCCAGAGACGGATAATGACGAACAGGGCCCCATAACGGCGGTGGGGGAAGAGGCCAAGTTGGAGGAATCGGGGGTGCGAAAGGTAATTTTTAAGATTAGCGGTCAGTTGGAAATCGTGGAGTAGAGTAGTTATACGGCAGAACATGGAAGTTTCGGCGACGTCCCCATATGAGGCATTAGACGTACAAGTTTAGATAATTATAAATTCTCGTAGAAGTGTAAACATTTGTATTTGTGGTGAGTCTTCTAATATCAGAAAGACTGTAAATATTTCTTAGAAATTAAAGTGTTACTTAAATAAAATTCTAGCGGCTTTATCCATTGACAAGTATCCCACATGCGTTTTTACGACATCGTGGGAATGACTTTTTTTTGGCTGCACCTAGGCGAAATCTGGCATCATATTCGGTTTCAGCACGTCGAACAACCATGGAAACTGATGCAACATCGTTTTTTTCGCGACCACAGCTCACGAAAAACTCAATCATAGAAGTTAATATTCGTGTCCGATATGATGGCATATAACTTGAGTACACATTATCGTAGGCCGATGAAACCGCGTGCAATAGCATCGTTTCGTCGAACTACACGAGTTCAATGCGCAAAGTTTGCGTCTAAACGATTTGTCTCCAAGAAAAAGTCGATTATACATATGCGTTTTCACGACATCGTGGGAATCACTTTTTTTTGGCTGCACCTAGACAAAATCTGGCATCATATTCGGTTTCAGCACGCCGAATAACCAAGGAAACTGATGCGACATCGTTTTCTTCGCCACCACAGCTCACGAAAAACTCAATCATAGAGATTGATATTCGGGTTCGATATGACGGCATATAACATGAGTACACATTGTCGTAGGCCTATAAAACCGCGTGCAATAGCTTCGTCGCGTCGAACCACATGAGTGAAATGCACGAATTTTGCGTGGGAACGAGTTGTCTTCGAGAAATCCTCTATTATACATATGCGTGTAGTATCGGGAAAATTTTAGAGGTAGTATTATAAAAAATGGGAGTCTATCGAATATGGCAGACAGATGTCTACGGCATTTAAGATATTCTATTAAGATGTAGGATTAAGTTGTGAACCTAGTTTTATGATTTCATTGAAGTAGAGTCCACGCACTCTGACTAATGGCGCCTGGGCCATTAGCTGGCCCACTCCGCCACGTTTGGGGAATTTCCCAGAGACGGATAATGACGAACAGGGCCCCATAACGGCGGTGGGGGAAGAGGCCAAGTTGGAGGAATCGGGGGTGCGAAAGGTAATTTTTAAGATTAGCGGTCAGTTGGAAATCGTGGAGTAGAGTAGTTATACGGCAAAACATGGAAGTTTCGGCGACGTCCCCATATGAGGCATTAGACGTACAAGTTTAGATAATTATAAATTCTCGTAGAAGTATAAACATTTGTATTCGTGGTGAGTCTTCTAATATCAGAAAGACTGTAAATATTTCTTAGAAATTAAAGTGTTACTTAAATAAAATTCTAGCGGCTTTATCCATTGACAAGTATCCCACATGCGTTTTTACGACATCGTGGGAATGACTTTTTTTTGGCTGCACCTAGGCGAAATCTGGCATCATATTCGGTTTCAGCACGTCGAACAACCATGGAAACTGATGCATCATCGTTTCCTTCGTAACCACAGCACACGAAAAACTCAATCATAGATGTTTATTTTCGGGTTCGATATGATGGCATATTACGTGAGTACACATTGTCGTATGCCGATAAAACCGCGTTCAATGGCTTCGTCTCGTCGAACTACACGAGTTCAATGCTCGAAGTTTGCGTGGGAACAACTTGTCTTCGAGAAAAAGTCGATTATACATATGCGTTTTCACGACATCGTGGGAATCACTTTTTTTTGGCTGCACCTAGACAAAATCTGGCATCATATTCGGTTTCAGCACGCCGAATAACCAAGGAAACTGATGCGACATCGTTTTCTTCGCCACCACAGCTCACGAAAAACTCAATCATAGAGATTGATATTCGTGTCGGATATGATGGCAGATAACTTGAGTACACATTGTCGTAGGCCTATAAAACCGCGTGCAATAGCTTCGTCGCGTCGAACCACATGAGTGAAATGCACGAATTTTGCGTGGGAACGAGTTGTCTTCGAGAAATCCTCTATTATACATATGCGTGTAGTATCGGGAAAATTTTAGAGGTAGTATTATAAAAAATGGGAGTCTATCGAATATGGCAGACAGATGTCTACGGCATTTAAGATATTCTATTAAGATGTAGGATTAAGTTGTGAACCTAGTTTTATGATTTCATTGAAGTAGAGTCCACGCACTCTGACTAATGGCGCCTGGGCCATTAGCTGGCCCACTCCGCCACGTTTGGGGAATTTCACAGAGACGGATAATGACGAACAGGGCCCCATAACGGCGGTGGGGGAAGAGGCCAAGTTGGAGGAATCGGGGGTGCGAAAGGTAATTTTTAAGATTAGCGGTCAGTTGGAAATCGTGGAGTAGAGTAGTTATACGGCAGAACATGGAAGTTTCGGCGACGTCCCCATATGAGGCATTAGACGTACAAGTTTAGATAATTATAAATTCTCGTAGAAGTGTAAACATTTGTATTTGTGGTGAGTCCTGTAATATCAGAAAGACTGTAAATATTTCTTAGAAATTAAAGTGTTACTTAAATAAAATTCTAGCGGCTTTATCCATTGACAAGTATCCCACATGCGTTTTTACGACATCGTGGGAATGACTTTTTTTTGGCTGCACCTAGGCGAAATCTGGCCTCATATTCGGTTTCAGCACGTCGAACAACCATGGAAACTGATGCATCATCGTTTCCTTCGTAACCACAGCTCACGAAAAACTCAATCATAGAAGTTTATTTTCGGGTTCGATATGATGACATATTACGTGAGTACACATTGTCGTATGCCGATAAAACCGCGTTCAATGGCTTCGTCTCGTCGAACTACACGAGTTCAATGCTCGAAGTTTGCGTGGGAACAACTTGTCTTCGAGAAAAAGTCGATTATACATATGCGTTTTTACGACATCGTGGGAATCATTTTCTTTTTGCTGCACCTAGACAAAATCTGGCATCGTATTCGGTTTCAGCACGTCGAATAACCAAGGAAACTGATGCAACATCGTTTTCTTCGCGACCACAGCTCAAGAAAAACTCAATCATAGAAATTGATATTCGTGTCCGATATGATGGCGTATAACTTGAGTACACATTGCCCCAGGCCGATGAAACCGCCTGCAATAGCTTCGTCTCGTCGAACTACACGAGTGCAATGCGTGGAGTTTGCGTGTGAACGATTTGTCTTCGAGAAAAAGTCGATTATACATATGCGTTTTCACGACATCGTGGGAATGACTTTTTTTTGGCTGCACCTAGGTGAAATCTGGCATCATATTCGGTTTCAGCACGTCGAAGAACCAAGGAAACTGATGCAACATCGTTTTTTTCGCGACCACAGCTCACGAAAAACTCAATCATAGAAGTTAATATTCGTGTCCGATATGATGGCATATAACTTGAGTACACATTATCGTAGGCCGATGAAACCGCGTGCAATAGCATCGTTTCGTCGAACTACACGAGTTCAATGCGCAAAGTTTGCGTGTAAACGATTTGTCTCCAAGAAAAAGTCGATTATACATATGCGTTTTCACGACATCGTGGGAATCACTTTTTTTTGGCTGCACCTAGACAAAATCTGGCATCATATTCGGTTTCAGAATGCCGAATAACCAAGGAAACTGATGCGACATCGTTTTCTTCGCCACCACAGCTCACGAAAAACTCAATCATAGAGATTGATATTCGTGTCGGATATGATGGCAGATAACTTGAGTACACATTGTCGTAGGCCTATAAAACCGCGTGCAATAGCTTCGTCGCGTCGAACCACATGAGTGAAATGCACGAATTTTGCGTGGGAACGAGTTGTCTTCGAGAAATCCTCTATTATACATATGCGTGTAGTATCGGGAAAATTTTAGAGGTAGTATTATAAAAAATGGGAGTCTATCGAATATGGCAGACAGATGTCTACGGCATTTAAGATATTCTATTAAGATGTAGGATTAAGTTGTGAACCTAGTTTTATGATTTCATTGAAGTAGAGTCCACGCACTCTGACTAATGGCGCCTGGGCCATTAGCTGGCCCACTCCGCCACGTTTGGGGAATTTCCCAGAGACGGATAATGACGAACAGGGCCCCATAACGGCGGTGGGGGAAGAGGCCAAGTTGGAGGAATCGGGGGTGCCAAAGGTAATTTTTAAGATTAGCGGTCAGTTGGAAATCGTGGAGTAGAGTAGTTATACGGCAGAACATGGAAGTTTCGGCGACGTCCCCATATGAGGCATTAGACGTACAAGTTTAGATAATTATAAATTCTCGTAGAAGTGTAAACATTTGTATTTGTGGTGAGTCTTCTAATATCAGAAAGACTAAATATTTCTTAGAAATTAAAGTGTTACTTAAATAAAATTCTAGCGGCTTTATCCATTGACAAGTATCCCACATGCGTTTTTACGACATCGTGGGAATGACTTTTTTTTGGCTGCACCTAGGCGAAATCTGGCCTCATATTCGGTTTCAGCACGTCGAACAACCATGGAAACTGATGCATCATCGTTTCCTTCGTAACCACAGCTCACGAAAAACTCAATCATAGAAGTTTATTTTCGGGTTCGATATGATGACATATTACGTGAGTACACATTGTCGTATGCCGATAAAACCGCGTTCAATGGCTTCGTCTCGTCGAACTACACGAGTTCAATGCTCGAAGTTTGCGTGGGAACAACTTGTCTTCGAGAAAAAGTCGATTATACATATGCGTTTTTACGACATCGTGGGAATCATTTTCTTTTTGCTGCACCTAGACAAAATCTGGCATCGTATTCGGTTTCAGCACGTCGAATAACCAAGGAAACTGATGCAACATCGTTTTCTTCGCGACCACAGCTCAAGAAAAACTCAATCATAGAAATTGATATTCGTGTCCGATATGATGGCGTATAACTTGAGTACACATTGTCGTAGGCCGATAAAACCGCGTGCAATAGCTTCGTTTCGTCGAACTACACGAGTGCAATGCGCGAAGTTTGCGTGTGAACGATTTGTCTTCGAGAAAAAGTCGATTATACATATGCGTTTTTACGACATCGTGGGAATCACTTTTTTCGGCTGCACCTAGGCGAAATCTGGCATCATATTCGGTTTCAGGACGTCGAATAACCAAGGAAACTGATGCAACATCGTTTTTTTCGCGACCACAGCTCACGAAAAACTCAATCATAGAAGTTAATATTCGTGTCCGATATGATGGCATATAACTTGAGTACACATTATCGTAGGCCGATGAAACCGCGTGCAATAGCATCGTTTCGTCGAACTACACGAGTTCAATGCGCAAAGTTTGCGTGTAAACGATTTGTCTCCAAGAAAAAGTCGATTATACATATGCGTTTTCACGACATCGTGGGAATCACTTTTTTTTGGCTGCACCTAGACAAAATCTGGCATCATATTCGGTTTCAGCACGCCGAATAACCAAGGAAACTGATGCGACATCGTTTTCTTCGCCACCACAGCTCACGAAAAACTCAATCATAGAGATTGATATTCGTGTCGGATATGATGGCAGATAACTTGAGTACACATTGTCGTAGGCCTATAAAACCGCGTGCAATAGCTTCGTCGCGTCGAACCACATGAGTGAAATGCACGAATTTTGCGTGGGAACGAGTTGTCTTCGAGAAATCCTCTATTATACATATGCGTGTAGTATCGGGAAAATTTTAGAGGTAGTATTATAAAAAATGGGAGTCTATCGAATATGGCAGACAGATGTCTACGGCATTTAAGATATTCTATTAAGATGTAGGATTAAGTTGTGAACCTAGTTTTATGATTTCATTGAAGTAGAGTCCACGCACTCTGACTAATGGCGCCTGGGCCATTAGCTGGCCCACTCCGCCACGTTTGGGGAATTTCCCAGAGACGGATAATGACGAACAGGGCCCCATAACGGCGGTGGGGGAAGAGGCCAAGTTGGAGGAATCGGGGGTGCGAAAGGTAATTTTTAAGATTAGCGGTCAGTTGGAAATCGTGGAGTAGAGTAGTTATACGGCAGAACATGGAAGTTTCGGCGACGTCCCCATATGAGGCATTAGACGTACAAGTTTAGATAATTATAAATTCTCGTAGAAGTGTAAACATTTGTATTTGTGGTGAGTCTTCTAATATCAGAAAGACTGTAAATATTTCTTAGAAATTAAAGTGTTACTTAAATAAAATTCTAGCGGCTTTATCCATTGACAAGTATCCCACATGCGTTTTTACGACATCGTGGGAATGACTTTTTTTTGGCTGCACCTAGGCGAAATCTGGCCTCATATTCGGTTTCAGCACGTCGAACAACCATGGAAACTGATGCATCATCGTTTCCTTCGTAACCACAGCTCACGAAAAACTCAATCATAGAAGTTTATTTTCGGGTTCGATATGATGACATATTACGTAAGTACACATTGTCGTATGCCGATAAAACCGCGTTCAATGGCTTCGTCTCGTCGAACTACACGAGTTCAATGCTCGAAGTTTGCGTGGGAACAACTTGTCTTCGAGAAAAAGTCGATTATACATATGCGTTTTTACGACATCGTGGGAATCATTTTCTTTTTGCTGCACCTAGACAAAATCTGGCATCGTATTCGGTTTCAGCACGTCGAATAACCAAGGAAACTGATGCAACATCGTTTTCTTCGCGACCACAGCTCAAGAAAAACTCAATCATAGAAATTGATATTCGTGTCCGATATGATGGCGTATAACTTGAGTACACATTGCCCCAGGCCGATGAAACCGCGTGCAATAGCTTCGTCTCGTCGAACTAGACGAGTGCAATGCGTGGAGTTTGCGTGTGAACGATTTGTCTTCGAGAAAAAGTCGATTATATTGCAAGTCTCGTTCTCAATGATAATTATTGTAGTCATGCTTGTCATGCTTAATATCACAACGTTCAACGCTAAAAATTTTATATTTTGGCGCCATCCGCCATTTTATCCCTATATTTCATCCTCCACCACCTTCATATTGTTTTGTTGTGCCGAAGTATCGACACGTTCATCGTTAACTCTTCACATCGTTTTATTAAACTAAACATAAAAAACAACGTTTTATTCTACTGGAATATGCCAGAGCATAAAAAGAAAAGGTCGAGGTCCAGGTCACGGTCATCAGATCGTCGACATAAAAGACGCAAAGTCGACCAAATGCAGCTACAATTGGATAACCTCACAAAGGCGGTTGAGGGCTTGGTCCGAGCCCAAAACAACCAACCTCAAGCTTTGCCACCAAATAATGGGGCCCAGCTACCTAATATTGAGGTTTCAAATACTAAGATTGCTGGTAAGTAAATTCCATACGAGTTTTTTCCTTAGGAAAAGGTATTGCCCATTTATTCCATACGAAATTTGGGAGTCAGTGTCCATACGAGACTGACATGCACAACAAGTGCTCTAATACCTTTCCATAGTATTTTTAAAAAATACGAGTTTTTTCCTGAGTAAAAGGTATTGCCCATTTATTCCATACGAAATTTGGGAGTCAGTGTCCATACGAGACTGACATGCACAACAAGTGCTCCAATACCTTCCCATAGTCCTTCTTCTTCTCTGCTCGCCTCTCCATGTCGTTTTTTGTCTAAAAATTACAGACAACAAAGAGGATAAAGAGAATATCCCGGAAGCTGCGAACACCAACTCTGAAACGAACATGAGAGATGACCTCAAGGGTCCAGCGACAGATTTTTCCCTAGACGCAACGGACAAGGATAACATCCTTAAAGTTTTGGGAGTAGACTTGAATGAGTCAAAATTTAAAAAAGTCAAATTTCACGCCGAATTGAAAAATACCTGGTCCAAATGGGTGAAGCAGGGACTCCCGGAGAAAAACAAGACTGAAATTCTAGAGTCATACAACCGAAAAGGGGATCTGTTCACAGAGGCTCCCAAGGTGAATTTGGAGATACTCCCTCTTCTCTCTGATGTGGCAAAAAAGCGTGACCAACATTTTTCAGAGACACAAAATTGTATCGGTTCAGCGTTGATTGCACTAGGCGGCGCAATTTCCATGCTCATCGACCCCCCAGATGATGGACTAGATGAAGACATCTTTACCGATTACTTGAGCCAGGCGGGACAGCTATTAACAGACGTATTCTTTCAGCAGTCTGTAGCTCGGAAATCATTCATCACCCCTCAACTCAATAAATCAATAAAACCGGCGGTTGAGGCGATGATTTCTGACGAATGGCTCTATGGGAATGATTTAAAAGATAAAGTGAAGGATGTCAAAGAAATCGCCAAAGCTTGCGAACAGATTAAGGAGAAACCCCAGCCTAAAACTATCATGAGATCACAGGTCCAGGGAAACTCGAGGTACCCGTCTACGAACTCTCGTCAGACGGGGTACCATCAGAAATCTCGGAAGTTCCTATTCAAGAAGAGGTCGAATCAAGGTGCATCCTCCAGCTCAGCCAAGATGAGCTCTCGGACGACAACCCAATCTTCATCAAAGAAGTAACGCAGGTACGGAAACCAGCTGGACGCCTGAGTTTCTTTATAGACAACTGGCGAAAAATCACCTCGGATAAATATATTTTGAGTTATCTGGAAGGATATCGAATTCCATTTACTCATAAACCCTATCAGTTGAATCCTCCAAAGGCACATGTCTTTTCTAATGAAGAAATGGAACAGTTGCGAATAGAAATTGATAAATTATTATCAAAAGGGGCCATTGAAGAATGTACTCCGTGTGAGGATCAATTCATCTCTTCTTACTTTCTTGTCCCAAAACCTGACGGATCGTATCGTTTTATTTTCAATTTAAAAAACTTGAACAAATTCATTGTTGCTCCGCATTTTAAACTTGAAGATATCAGGGCCGCTATGAATCTCTTATCACCCAACGATTTTATGGGAACGGTGGATCTTCAAGATGCCTACTTTGTAGTACCCATGTATAAACACCACAGAAAATTTCTCAGGTTTGAATTTGAAGGAACACATTTTGAGTTCACGTGCCTCCCATTCGGACTTTGCACTAGTCCCTACATTTTCACCAAAATAATGAAACCTGTAGTCAATGTATTGAGATCGAAAGGTTTTTTATTAGTACTGTATCTAGATGATTTTTTATTTATGAACAGTGCAAAAGACACATGCGAACTGCAAATATCTAAAGCATCGAAATTTCTGGAAGATTTAGGTTTCTTGATAAATTGGGAAAAAAGTTCTGTGATTGGAAAACAAAAATGCAAATACTTAGGTTTCGTGATTGACTCAGTAGATTATTCACTAAATTTAACTGACAAAAAGATGAAACAAATATCTCTTTTAGCTTCTTCTTTCCACGTAGGAAAAAGTTACAAAATTCGTGATTTTGCCAAATTTTTAGGAGTGATAACCGCAGCTTGCCCCGCTGTAGGTTATGGTTTCATCCACTGCAAGATCCTAGAGCGACAGAAATTTCTAGCCCTAAAATTTAATGGTGGGGATTATGACGCAAGTTTATACATAAGGGATTGTATGCTTAACGATCTTAATTGGTGGAAACAGAACGCCCACATTGGCCGCAATCCAATTAGAAAAAATAATTTCAGCATAGAAATTTTCTCAGATGCTTCATTGTCAGGTTGGGGGTGTTATTGCAATAATGTATCTGCTCACGGTTTTTGGGATGAGGAAGAAAAGAATAAGCATATAAATTACCTGGAATTGCTCGCCGCCTTTTACGCATTAAAATGTTTTGCGTTCGATTTATCTAAGTGCGAAATTTTGCTCCGACTGGACAATACAACCGCAATTTCGTATATAAACAGAGCGGGCGGTGTACAATTCCCACATTTAAGTAATTTAGCTAGAAGTATTTGGGAGTGGTGCGAATTAAGAAATCTGTGGATAAAGGCCTCATACATTAGTTCAGCGAGTAATAGTGATGCTGATAAAGCTTCACGCATTGTAAGGGTCGAAACTGAATGGGAAATTTCTCAATCTTATTTTGAGATAATTGAAAAACGTTTCGGTTGTTTTTCAGTAGATTTATTCGCTTCCAGAATTAATAAAAAATGTAAAAAATTTTTCTCTCGTTTTCCGGATCCTGAAGCCCATTCAGTTGACGCCTTCACTGTCGACTGGAACAGTGAGTTCTTTTATGCATTCCCTCCATTTTCAATGATTCTCCGCACATTGAGAAAAATTCTAAATGACAAAGCCACAGGTGTACTTGTAGTACCATTATGGCCAACGCAGCCATGGTATCCTCTTTTCCAATCTCTTCTTACTGAATTACCTATAACTTTCTCACCTGATAACTGCTTATTAAAATCTCCTTATAGGAACGAGATACACCCATTGGCATCCCGCCTTTCCCTGGTGGCAGGGAAATTGTCCGGTCAGCGTTCTTAAAGAAAGGAGTACCGGAAGACTCCCTAGATGTTATGGTCAACTCCGTCACTAACTCAACTCTCAAGCAATATAATTGCAGTCTCAAGCACTGGTGGGACTATGTACACAAAAATAATCTGGACATTCATGACACAAATTCTTCAGAAATTATTGCATTTTTGACATTTAAACTCCGCATGGGAGCTAGTTATAGTACTCTGAACACGGCGCGATCGGCAATTTCTCTGATTTCGATTTCTGATAATAATAAGGATGGCTTAATTTCACGTTTTATGAAAGGTGTCTTCAAACAAAAACCGACCACGCCAAGATACACTACAACTTGGGATGTCACACCGGTCCTGGAGTATTTGAATAAATTATATCCTCTGAAGGACCTAAAACTGAAAGATGCCGCTGAAAAGGTGATAACATTGCTAGCTCTGACAACAGCGCAGAGATTTCAAACCCTAAGTGTCATAAATATTGACAATATTTCAATTTCTGATACTAGCATAAGTATCAAAATTACAGACCCTCTCAAAACGTCATGTCCAAGATCTTTTCAGCCTGACTTGATCCTACCTTTCTTCCGAGAGAAACCAGGACTGTGTGTGGCATCTGCTATTTTAGATTATATCGATATTACAAAAGAATTACGAGATCCAGAAATGAAAAAGTTATTTATTACAACTAAAAAGCCATTCACAGAAGTATGTACACAAACTTTAGGTCATTGGGTCAAATCTCTTTTAGGCAAAGCAGGGATTGACACTAAAATATTCTCTGCTTATAGCACCAAACACGCTGCAGTGTCTGCTGCTCATCAAAGAGGCGTTGACATAGCTGTTATTAGGCGTACTGCTGGATGGTCCACCGGGTCTGAGATGTTTTCCAAGTTTTATAATAGACCCATCCAGCCCCGCAATGACCAATTTGCTTGTACAATTTTGGGTAAAAAATTTTTAGGCTTGAAAAATAAATAATGTCATTCTCTAAAAGTGCATTATCTCGAATTATCACAGCCTTTAAAACCCTACAATAATTATCATTGAGAACGAGACTTGCAATATAATTGAAAGATCAAACGAGCCCGCGGAAGGCGGGCGAAGTTTGATCAAAATTATATGAAAAGTCTCGTTCGAAGATGATAATTCTCCCACCCGGAATTATTCCCAAAAAAAAAAAAAAAAAAAAAAAAAAAAAAAACATCTTCCCATTATCATCTTCAGATTACCGTGATAATCCGGAAAATCGTTACGCCAAAACAATATGAAGGTGGTGGAGGATGAAATATAGGGATAAAATGGCGGATGGCGCCAAAATATAAAATTTTTAGCGTTGAACGTTGTGATATTAAGCATGACAAGCATGACTACAATAATTATCATCTTCGAACGAGACTTTTCATATAATTTTGATCAAACTTCGCCCGCCTTCGGCGGGCTCGTTTGATCTTTCAATTATACATATGCGTTTTCACGACATCGTGGGAATGACTTTTTTTTGGCTGCACCTAGGTGAAATCTGGCATCATATTCGGTTTCAGCACGTCGAAGAACCATGGAAACTGATGCATCATCGTTTCCTTCGTAACCACAGCTCACGAAAAACTCAATCATAGAAGTTTATTTTCGGGTTCGATATGATGGCAGATTACGTGAGTACACATTGTCGTATGCCGATAAAACCGCGTTCAATGGCTTCGTCTCGTCCAACTACACGAGTTCAACGGTCGAAGTTTGCGTGGGAACAACTTGTCTTCGAGAAAAAGTCCATTATACATATGTGTTTTTACGACATCGTGGGAATCATTTTTTTTGGCTGCACCTGGACGAAATCTGGCGTCATATTCGGTTTCAGCACGTCGAAGAACCATGGAAACTGATGCATCATCGTTTCCTTCGCAACCACAGCTCACGAAAAACTCAATCATAGAAGTTAATATTCGTGTCCGATAGGATGGCATATAACTTGAGTACACATTGTCGTAGGCCGATAAAACCGCGTGCAATAGCTTCGTTTCGTCGAACTACACGAGTGCAATGCGCGAAGTTTGCGTGTGAACGATTTGTCTTCGAGAAAAAGTCGATTATACATATGCGTTTTTACGACATCGTGGGAATCACTTTTTTTCGGCTGCACCTAGGCGAAATCTGGCATCATATTCGGTTTCAGGACGTCGAATAACCAAGGAAACTGATGCAACATCGTTTTTTTCGCGACCACAGCTCACGAAAAACTCAATCATAGAAGTTAATATTCGTGTCCGATATGATGGCATATAACTTGAGTACACATTATCGTAGGCCGATGAAACCGCGTGCAATAGCATCGTTTCGTCGAACTACACGAGTTCAATGCGCAAAGTTTGCGTGTAAACGATTTGTCTCCAAGAAAAAGTCGATTATACATATGCGTTTTCACGACATCGTGGGAATGACTTTTTTTTGGCTGCACCTAGGTGAAATCTGGCATCATATTCGGTTTCAGCACGTCGAAGAACCATGGAAACTGATGCATCATCGTTTCCTTCGTAACCACAGCTCACGAAAAACTCAATCATAGAAGTTTATTTTCGGGTTCGATATGATGGCAGATAACTTGAGTACACATTGTCGTAGGCCTATAAAACCGCGTGCAATAGCTTCGTCGCGTCGAACCACATGAGTGAAATGCACGAATTTTGCGTGGGAACGAGTTGTCTTCGAGAAATCCTCTATTATACATATGCGTGTAGTATCGGGAAAATTTTAGAGGTAGTATTATAAAAAATGGGAGTCTATCGAATATGGCAGACAGATGTCTACGGCATTTAAGATATTCTATTAAGATGTAGGATTAAGTTGTGAACCTAGTTTTATGATTTCATTGAAGTAGAGTCCACGCACTCTGACTAATGGCGCCTGGGCCATTAGCTGGCCCACTCCGCCACGTTTGGGGAATTTCCCAGAGACGGATAATGACGAACAGGGCCCCATAACGGCGGTGGGGGAAGAGGCCAAGTTGGAGGAATCGGGGGTGCGAAAGGTAATTTTTAAGATTAGCGGTCAGTTGGAAATCGTGGAGTAGAGTAGTTATACGGCAGAACATGGAAGTTTCGGCGACGTCCCCATATGAGGCATTAGACGTACAAGTTTAGATAATTATAAATTCTCGTAGAAGTGTAAACATTTGTATTTGTGGTGAGTCTTCTAATATCAGAAAGACTGTAAATATTTCTTAGAAATTAAAGTGTTACTTAAATAAAATTCTAGCGGCTTTATCCATTGACAAGTATCCCACATGCGTTTTTACGACATCGTGGGAATGACTTTTTTTTGGCTGCACCTAGGCGAAATCTGGCCTCATATTCGGTTTCAGCACGTCGAACAACCATGGAAACTGATGCATCATCGTTTCCTTCGTAACCACAGCTCACGAAAAACTCAATCATAGAAGTTTATTTTCGGGTTCGATATGATGACATATTACGTAAGTACACATTGTCGTATGCCGATAAAACCGCGTTCAATGGCTTCGTCTCGTCGAACTACACGAGTTCAATGCTCGAAGTTTGCGTGGGAACAACTTGTCTTCGAGAAAAAGTCGATTATACATATGCGTTTTTACGACATCGTGGGAATCATTTTCTTTTTGCTGCACCTAGACAAAATCTGGCATCGTATTCGGTTTCAGCACGTCGAATAACCAAGGAAACTGATGCAACATCGTTTTCTTCGCGACCACAGCTCAAGAAAAACTCAATCATAGAAATTGATATTCGTGTCCGATATGATGGCGTATAACTTGAGTACACATTGCCCCAGGCCGATGAAACCGCGTGCAATAGCTTCGTCTCGTCGAACTAGACGAGTGCAATGCGTGGAGTTTGCGTGTGAACGATTTGTCTTCGAGAAAAAGTCGATTATATTGCAAGTCTCGTTCTCAATGATAATTATTGTAGTCATGCTTGTCATGCTTAATATCACAACGTTCAACGCTAAAAATTTTATATTTTGGCGCCATCCGCCATTTTATCCCTATATTTCATCCTCCACCACCTTCATATTGTTTTGTTGTGCCGAAGTATCGACACGTTCATCGTTAACTCTTCACATCGTTTTATTAAACTAAACATAAAAAACAACGTTTTATTCTACTGGAATATGCCAGAGCATAAAAAGAAAAGGTCGAGGTCCAGGTCACGGTCATCAGATCGTCGACATAAAAGACGCAAAGTCGACCAAATGCAGCTACAATTGGATAACCTCACAAAGGCGGTTGAGGGCTTGGTCCGAGCCCAAAACAACCAACCTCAAGCTTTGCCACCAAATAATGGGGCCCAGCTACCTAATATTGAGGTTTCAAATACTAAGATTGCTGGTAAGTAAATTCCATACGAGTTTTTTCCTTAGGAAAAGGTATTGCCCATTTATTCCATACGAAATTTGGGAGTCAGTGTCCATACGAGACTGACATGCACAACAAGTGCTCTAATACCTTTCCATAGTATTTTTAAAAAATACGAGTTTTTTCCTGAGTAAAAGGTATTGCCCATTTATTCCATACGAAATTTGGGAGTCAGTGTCCATACGAGACTGACATGCACAACAAGTGCTCCAATACCTTCCCATAGTCCTTCTTCTTCTCTGCTCGCCTCTCCATGTCGTTTTTTGTCTAAAAATTACAGACAACAAAGAGGATAAAGAGAATATCCCGGAAGCTGCGAACACCAACTCTGAAACGAACATGAGAGATGACCTCAAGGGTCCAGCGACAGATTTTTCCCTAGACGCAACGGACAAGGATAACATCCTTAAAGTTTTGGGAGTAGACTTGAATGAGTCAAAATTTAAAAAAGTCAAATTTCACGCCGAATTGAAAAATACCTGGTCCAAATGGGTGAAGCAGGGACTCCCGGAGAAAAACAAGACTGAAATTCTAGAGTCATACAACCGAAAAGGGGATCTGTTCACAGAGGCTCCCAAGGTGAATTTGGAGATACTCCCTCTTCTCTCTGATGTGGCAAAAAAGCGTGACCAACATTTTTCAGAGACACAAAATTGTATCGGTTCAGCGTTGATTGCACTAGGCGGCGCAATTTCCATGCTCATCGACCCCCCAGATGATGGACTAGATGAAGACATCTTTACCGATTACTTGAGCCAGGCGGGACAGCTATTAACAGACGTATTCTTTCAGCAGTCTGTAGCTCGGAAATCATTCATCACCCCTCAACTCAATAAATCAATAAAACCGGCGGTTGAGGCGATGATTTCTGACGAATGGCTCTATGGGAATGATTTAAAAGATAAAGTGAAGGATGTCAAAGAAATCGCCAAAGCTTGCGAACAGATTAAGGAGAAACCCCAGCCTAAAACTATCATGAGATCACAGGTCCAGGGAAACTCGAGGTACCCGTCTACGAACTCTCGTCAGACGGGGTACCATCAGAAATCTCGGAAGTTCCTATTCAAGAAGAGGTCGAATCAAGGTGCATCCTCCAGCTCAGCCAAGATGAGCTCTCGGACGACAACCCAATCTTCATCAAAGAAGTAACGCAGGTACGGAAACCAGCTGGACGCCTGAGTTTCTTTATAGACAACTGGCGAAAAATCACCTCGGATAAATATATTTTGAGTTATCTGGAAGGATATCGAATTCCATTTACTCATAAACCCTATCAGTTGAATCCTCCAAAGGCACATGTCTTTTCTAATGAAGAAATGGAACAGTTGCGAATAGAAATTGATAAATTATTATCAAAAGGGGCCATTGAAGAATGTACTCCGTGTGAGGATCAATTCATCTCTTCTTACTTTCTTGTCCCAAAACCTGACGGATCGTATCGTTTTATTTTCAATTTAAAAAACTTGAACAAATTCATTGTTGCTCCGCATTTTAAACTTGAAGATATCAGGGCCGCTATGAATCTCTTATCACCCAACGATTTTATGGGAACGGTGGATCTTCAAGATGCCTACTTTGTAGTACCCATGTATAAACACCACAGAAAATTTCTCAGGTTTGAATTTGAAGGAACACATTTTGAGTTCACGTGCCTCCCATTCGGACTTTGCACTAGTCCCTACATTTTCACCAAAATAATGAAACCTGTAGTCAATGTATTGAGATCGAAAGGTTTTTTATTAGTACTGTATCTAGATGATTTTTTATTTATGAACAGTGCAAAAGACACATGCGAACTGCAAATATCTAAAGCATCGAAATTTCTGGAAGATTTAGGTTTCTTGATAAATTGGGAAAAAAGTTCTGTGATTGGAAAACAAAAATGCAAATACTTAGGTTTCGTGATTGACTCAGTAGATTATTCACTAAATTTAACTGACAAAAAGATGAAACAAATATCTCTTTTAGCTTCTTCTTTCCACGTAGGAAAAAGTTACAAAATTCGTGATTTTGCCAAATTTTTAGGAGTGATAACCGCAGCTTGCCCCGCTGTAGGTTATGGTTTCATCCACTGCAAGATCCTAGAGCGACAGAAATTTCTAGCCCTAAAATTTAATGGTGGGGATTATGACGCAAGTTTATACATAAGGGATTGTATGCTTAACGATCTTAATTGGTGGAAACAGAACGCCCACATTGGCCGCAATCCAATTAGAAAAAATAATTTCAGCATAGAAATTTTCTCAGATGCTTCATTGTCAGGTTGGGGGTGTTATTGCAATAATGTATCTGCTCACGGTTTTTGGGATGAGGAAGAAAAGAATAAGCATATAAATTACCTGGAATTGCTCGCCGCCTTTTACGCATTAAAATGTTTTGCGTTCGATTTATCTAAGTGCGAAATTTTGCTCCGACTGGACAATACAACCGCAATTTCGTATATAAACAGAGCGGGCGGTGTACAATTCCCACATTTAAGTAATTTAGCTAGAAGTATTTGGGAGTGGTGCGAATTAAGAAATCTGTGGATAAAGGCCTCATACATTAGTTCAGCGAGTAATAGTGATGCTGATAAAGCTTCACGCATTGTAAGGGTCGAAACTGAATGGGAAATTTCTCAATCTTATTTTGAGATAATTGAAAAACGTTTCGGTTGTTTTTCAGTAGATTTATTCGCTTCCAGAATTAATAAAAAATGTAAAAAATTTTTCTCTCGTTTTCCGGATCCTGAAGCCCATTCAGTTGACGCCTTCACTGTCGACTGGAACAGTGAGTTCTTTTATGCATTCCCTCCATTTTCAATGATTCTCCGCACATTGAGAAAAATTCTAAATGACAAAGCCACAGGTGTACTTGTAGTACCATTATGGCCAACGCAGCCATGGTATCCTCTTTTCCAATCTCTTCTTACTGAATTACCTATAACTTTCTCACCTGATAACTGCTTATTAAAATCTCCTTATAGGAACGAGATACACCCATTGGCATCCCGCCTTTCCCTGGTGGCAGGGAAATTGTCCGGTCAGCGTTCTTAAAGAAAGGAGTACCGGAAGACTCCCTAGATGTTATGGTCAACTCCGTCACTAACTCAACTCTCAAGCAATATAATTGCAGTCTCAAGCACTGGTGGGACTATGTACACAAAAATAATCTGGACATTCATGACACAAATTCTTCAGAAATTATTGCATTTTTGACATTTAAACTCCGCATGGGAGCTAGTTATAGTACTCTGAACACGGCGCGATCGGCAATTTCTCTGATTTCGATTTCTGATAATAATAAGGATGGCTTAATTTCACGTTTTATGAAAGGTGTCTTCAAACAAAAACCGACCACGCCAAGATACACTACAACTTGGGATGTCACACCGGTCCTGGAGTATTTGAATAAATTATATCCTCTGAAGGACCTAAAACTGAAAGATGCCGCTGAAAAGGTGATAACATTGCTAGCTCTGACAACAGCGCAGAGATTTCAAACCCTAAGTGTCATAAATATTGACAATATTTCAATTTCTGATACTAGCATAAGTATCAAAATTACAGACCCTCTCAAAACGTCATGTCCAAGATCTTTTCAGCCTGACTTGATCCTACCTTTCTTCCGAGAGAAACCAGGACTGTGTGTGGCATCTGCTATTTTAGATTATATCGATATTACAAAAGAATTACGAGATCCAGAAATGAAAAAGTTATTTATTACAACTAAAAAGCCATTCACAGAAGTATGTACACAAACTTTAGGTCATTGGGTCAAATCTCTTTTAGGCAAAGCAGGGATTGACACTAAAATATTCTCTGCTTATAGCACCAAACACGCTGCAGTGTCTGCTGCTCATCAAAGAGGCGTTGACATAGCTGTTATTAGGCGTACTGCTGGATGGTCCACCGGGTCTGAGATGTTTTCCAAGTTTTATAATAGACCCATCCAGCCCCGCAATGACCAATTTGCTTGTACAATTTTGGGTAAAAAATTTTTAGGCTTGAAAAATAAATAATGTCATTCTCTAAAAGTGCATTATCTCGAATTATCACAGCCTTTAAAACCCTACAATAATTATCATTGAGAACGAGACTTGCAATATAATTGAAAGATCAAACGAGCCCGCGGAAGGCGGGCGAAGTTTGATCAAAATTATATGAAAAGTCTCGTTCGAAGATGATAATTCTCCCACCCGGAATTATTCCCAAAAAAAAAAAAAAAAAAAAAAAAAAAAAAAACATCTTCCCATTATCATCTTCAGATTACCGTGATAATCCGGAAAATCGTTACGCCAAAACAATATGAAGGTGGTGGAGGATGAAATATAGGGATAAAATGGCGGATGGCGCCAAAATATAAAATTTTTAGCGTTGAACGTTGTGATATTAAGCATGACAAGCATGACTACAATAATTATCATCTTCGAACGAGACTTTTCATATAATTTTGATCAAACTTCGCCCGCCTTCGGCGGGCTCGTTTGATCTTTCAATTATACATATGCGTTTTCACGACATCGTGGGAATGACTTTTTTTTGGCTGCACCTAGGTGAAATCTGGCATCATATTCGGTTTCAGCACGTCGAAGAACCATGGAAACTGATGCATCATCGTTTCCTTCGTAACCACAGCTCACGAAAAACTCAATCATAGAAGTTTATTTTCGGGTTCGATATGATGGCAGATTACGTGAGTACACATTGTCGTATGCCGATAAAACCGCGTTCAATGGCTTCGTCTCGTCCAACTACACGAGTTCAACGGTCGAAGTTTGCGTGGGAACAACTTGTCTTCGAGAAAAAGTCCATTATACATATGTGTTTTTACGACATCGTGGGAATCATTTTTTTTGGCTGCACCTGGACGAAATCTGGCGTCATATTCGGTTTCAGCACGTCGAAGAACCATGGAAACTGATGCATCATCGTTTCCTTCGCAACCACAGCTCACGAAAAACTCAATCATAGAAGTTAATATTCGTGTCCGATAGGATGGCATATAACTTGAGTACACATTGTCGTAGGCCGATAAAACCGCGTGCAATAGCTTCGTTTCGTCGAACTACACGAGTGCAATGCGCGAAGTTTGCGTGTGAACGATTTGTCTTCGAGAAAAAGTCGATTATACATATGCGTTTTTACGACATCGTGGGAATCACTTTTTTTCGGCTGCACCTAGGCGAAATCTGGCATCATATTCGGTTTCAGGACGTCGAATAACCAAGGAAACTGATGCAACATCGTTTTTTTCGCGACCACAGCTCACGAAAAACTCAATCATAGAAGTTAATATTCGTGTCCGATATGATGGCATATAACTTGAGTACACATTATCGTAGGCCGATGAAACCGCGTGCAATAGCATCGTTTCGTCGAACTACACGAGTTCAATGCGCAAAGTTTGCGTGTAAACGATTTGTCTCCAAGAAAAAGTCGATTATACATATGCGTTTTCACGACATCGTGGGAATGACTTTTTTTTGGCTGCACCTAGGTGAAATCTGGCATCATATTCGGTTTCAGCACGTCGAAGAACCATGGAAACTGATGCATCATCGTTTCCTTCGTAACCACAGCTCACGAAAAACTCAATCATAGAAGTTTATTTTCGGGTTCGATATGATGGCAGATTACGTGAGTACACATTGTCGTATGCCGATAAAACCGCGTTCAATGGCTTCGTCTCGTCCAACTACACGAGTTCAACGGTCGAAGTTTGCGTGGGAACAACTTGTCTTCGAGAAAAAGTCCATTATACATATGTGTTTTTACGACATCGTGGGAATCATTTTTTTTGGCTGCACCTGGACGAAATCTGGCGTCATATTCGGTTTCAGCACGTCGAAGAACCATGGAAACTGATGCATCATCGTTTCCTTCGCAACCACAGCTCACGAAAAACTCAATCATAGAAGTTAATATTCGTGTCCGATAGGATGGCATATAACTTGAGTACACATTGTCGTAGGCCGATAAAACCGCGTGCAATAGCTTCGTTTCGTCGAACTACACGAGTGCAATGCGCGAAGTTTGCGTGTGAACGATTTGTCTTCGAGAAAAAGTCGATTATACATATGCGTTTTTACGACATCGTGGGAATCACTTTTTTTCGGCTGCACCTAGGCGAAATCTGGCATCATATTCGGTTTCAGGACGTCGAATAACCAAGGAAACTGATGCAACATCGTTTTTTTCGCGACCACAGCTCACGAAAAACTCAATCATAGAAGTTAATATTCGTGTCCGATATGATGGCATATAACTTGAGTACACATTATCGTAGGCCGATGAAACCGCGTGCAATAGCATCGTTTCGTCGAACTACACGAGTTCAATGCGCAAAGTTTGCGTGTAAACGATTTGTCTCCAAGAAAAAGTCGATTATACATATGCGTTTTTACGACATCGTGGGAATCACTTTTTTTCGGCTGCACCTAGGTGAAATCTCGCATCATATTCGGTTTCAGCACGTCGAAGAACCATGGAAACTGATGCATCATCGTTTCCTTCGTAACCACAGCTCACGAAAAACTCAATCATAGAAGTTTATTTTCGGGTTCGATATGATGGCATATTACGTGAGTACACATTGTCGTATGCCGATAAAACCGCGTTCAATGGCTTCGACTCGTCGAACTACACGAGTTCAATGGTCGAAGTTTGCGTGGGAACAAATTGTCTTCGAGAAAAAGTCGATTATACATATGCGTTTTTACGACATCGTGGGAATCATTTTCTTTTTGCTGCACCTAGACAAAATCTGGCATCGTATTCGGTTTCAGCACGTCGAATAACCAAGGAAACTGATGCAACATCGTTTTCTTCGCGACCACAGCTCAAGAAAAACTCAATCATAGAAATTGATATTCGTGTCCGATATGATGGCGTATAACTTGAGTACACATTGCCGTAGGCCGATGAAACCGCGTGCAATAGCTTCGTCTCGTCGAACTACACGAGTGCAATGCGTGGAGTTTCCGTGTGAACGATTTGTCTTCGAGAAAAAGTCGATTATACATATGCGTTTTCACGACATCGTGGGAATGACTTTTTTTTGGCTGCACCTAGGTGAAATCTGGCATCATATTCGGTTTCAGCACGTCGAAGAACCATGGAAACTGATGCATCATCGTTTCCTTCGTAACCACAGCTCACGAAAAACTCAATCATAGAAGTTTATTTTCGCGTTCGATATGATGGCAGATTACGTGAGTACACATTGTCGTATGCCGATAAAACCGCGTTCAATGGCTTCGTCTCGTCCAACTACACGAGTTCAACGGTCGAAGTTTGCGTGGGAACAACTTGTCTTCGAGAAAAAGTCCATTATACATATGTGTTTTTACGACATCGTGGGAATCATTTTTTTTGGCTGCACCTGGACGAAATCTGGCGTCATATTCGGTTTCAGCACGTCGAAGAACCATGGAAACTGATGCATCATCGTTTCCTTCGCAACCACAGCTCACGAAAAACTCAATCATAGAGATTGATATTCGTGTCGGATATGATGGCAGATAACTTGAGTACACATTGTCGTAGGTCGATGAAACCGCGTGCAATATCTTCTTCTCGTCGAACTACACGAGTGCAGTGCGCGGAGTTTGCGTGTGAACGATTTGTCGTCGAGAAATCCTCCATTATACATATGCGTGTAGTATCGGGAAAATTTTAGAGGTAGTATTATAAAAAATGGGAGTCTATCGAATATGGCAGACAGATGTCTACGGCATTTAAGATATTCTATTAAGCTGTAGGATTACGTTGTGAACCTAGTTTTATGATTTCATTGAAGTAGAGTCCACGCACTCTGACTAATGGCGCCTGGGCCATTAGCTGGCACACTCCGCCACGTTTGGGGAATTTCCCAGAGACGGATAATGACGAACAGGGCCCCATAACGGCGGTGGGGGAAGAGGCCAAGTTGGAGGAATCGGGGGTGCGAAAGGTAATTTTTAAGATTAGCGGTCAGTTGGAAATCGTGGAGTAGAGTAGTTATACGGCAGAACATGGAAGTTTCGGCGACGTCCCCATCTGAGGCATTAGACGTACAAGTTTAGATAATTATAAATTCTCGTAGAAGTGTAAACATTTGTATTCGTGGTGAGTCTTCTAATATCAGAAAGACTGTAAATATTTCTTAGAAATTAAAGTGTTACTTAAATAAAATTCTAGCGGCTTTATCCATTGACAAGTATCCCACATGCGTTTTTACGACATCGTGGGAATGACTTTTTTTTGGCTGCACCTAGGTGAAATCTCGCATCATATTCGGTTTCAGCACGTCGAAGAACCATGGAAACTGATGCATCATCGTTTCCTTCGTAACCACAGCTCACGAAAAACTCAATCATAGAAGTTAATATTCGTGTCCGATATGATGGCATATAACTTGAGTACACATTATCGTAGGCCGATGAAACCGCGTGCAATAGCATCGTTTCGTCGAACTACACGAGTTTAATGCGCAAAGTTTGCGTGTAAACGATTTGTCTCCAAGAAAAAGTCGATTATACATATGCGTTTTTACGACATCGTGGGAATCACTTTTTTTCGGCTGCACCTAGGCGAAATCTGGCATCATATTCGGTTTCAGCACGCCGAATAACCAAGTAAACTGATGCGACATCGTTTTCTTCGCCACCACAGCTCACGAAAAACTCAATCATAGAGATTGATATTCGGGTTCGATATGACGGCATATAACGTGAGTACACATTGTCGTAGGCCTATAAAACCGCGTGCAATAGCTTCGTCGCGTCGAACCACATGAGTGAAATGCACGAATTTTGCGTGGGAACGAGTTGTCTTCGAGAAATCCTCTATTATACATATGCGTGTAGTATCGGGAAAATTTTAGAGGTAGTATTATAAAAAATGGGAGTCTATCGAATATGGCAGACAGATGTCTACAGCATTTAAGATATTCTATTAAGATGTAGGATTAAGTTGTGAACCTCGTTTTATTATTTCATTGAAGTAGAGTGCCCGCACTCTCACTAATGGCGCCTGGGCCATTAGCTGGCCCACTTCGCCACGTCTGGGGAATTTCCCAGAGACCGATAATGGCGAACAGGGCCCCATAACGGCGGTGGGGGAAGAGACCAAGTTGGAGGAATCGGGGGTGCGAAAGGTAATTTTTAAGATTAGCAGTCAGTTGGAAATCGTGGAGTAGAGTAGTTATACGGTAGAACATAGAAGTTTCGGCGATGTCCCCATATGAGGCATTAGACGTACAAGTTTAGATAATTATAAATTCTCGTAGACGTCTAAACATTTGTATTTGTGGTGAGTCTTCTAATATCAGAAAGACTGTAAATAGTTCTTAGAAATTAAAGTGTTACTTAAATAAAATTCTAGCGGCTTTATCTTTTTACAAGTATCCCACATGCGTTTTTACGACATCGTGGGAATGACTTTTTTTTGGCTGCACCTAGGTGAAATCTCGCATCATATTCGGTTTCAGCACGTCGAAGAACCATGGAAACTGATGCATCATCGTTTCCTTCGTAACCACAGCTCACGAAAAACTCAATCATAGAAGTTTATTTTCGGGTTCGATATGATGGCATATTACGTGAGTACACATTGTCGTATGCCGATAAAACCGCGTTCAATGGCTTCGACTCGTCGAACTACACGAGTTCAATGGTCGAAGTTTGCGTGGGAACAAATTGTCTTCGAGAAAAAGTCGATTATACATATGCGTTTTTACGACATCGTGGGAATCATTTTCTTTTTGCTGCACCTAGACAAAATCTGGCATCGTATTCGGTTTCAGCACGTCGAATAACCAAGGAAACTGATGCAACATCGTTTTCTTCGCGACCACAGCTCAAGAAAAACTCAATCATAGAAATTGATATTCGTGTCCGATATGATGGCGTATAACTTGAGTACACATTGCCGTAGGCCGATGAAACCGCGTGCAATAGCTTCGTCTCGTCGAACTACACGAGTGCAATGCGTGGAGTTTCCGTGTGAACGATTTGTCTTCGAGAAAAAGTCGATTATACATATGCGTTTTCACGACATCGTGGGAATGACTTTTTTTTGGCTGCACCTAGGTGAAATCTGGCATCATATTCGGTTTCAGCACGTCGAAGAACCATGGAAACTGATGCATCATCGTTTCCTTCGTAACCACAGCTCACGAAAAACTCAATCATAGAAGTTTATTTTCGCGTTCGATATGATGGCAGATTACGTGAGTACACATTGTCGTATGCCGATAAAACCGCGTTCAATGGCTTCGTCTCGTCCAACTACACGAGTTCAACGGTCGAAGTTTGCGTGGGAACAACTTGTCTTCGAGAAAAAGTCCATTATACATATGTGTTTTTACGACATCGTGGGAATCATTTTTTTTGGCTGCACCTGGACGAAATCTGGCGTCATATTCGGTTTCAGCACGTCGAAGAACCATGGAAACTGATGCATCATCGTTTCCTTCGCAACCACAGCTCACGAAAAACTCAATCATAGAGATTGATATTCGTGTCGGATATGATGGCAGATAACTTGAGTACACATTGTCGTAGGTCGATGAAACCGCGTGCAATATCTTCTTCTCGTCCAACTACACGAGTGCAGTGCGCGGAGTTTGCGTGTGAACGATTTGTCGTCGAGAAATCCTCCATTATACATATGCGTGTAGTATCGGGAAAATTTTAGAGGTAGTATTATAAAAAATGGGAGTCTATCGAATATGGCAGACAGATGTCTACGGCATTTAAGATATTCTATTAAGCTGTAGGATTACGTTGTGAACCTAGTTTTATGATTTCATTGAAGTAGAGTCCACGCACTCTGACTAATGGCGCCTGGGCCATTAGCTGGCCCACTCCGCCACGTTTGGGGAATTTCCCAGAGACGGATAATGACGAACAGGGCCCCATAACGGCGGTGGGGGAAGAGGCCAAGTTGGAGGAATCGGGGGTGCGAAAGGTAATTTTTAAGATTAGCGGTCAGTTGGAAATCGTGGAGTAGAGTAGTTATACGGCAGAACATGGAAGTTTCGGCGACGTCCCCATCTGAGGCATTAGACGTACAAGTTTAGATAATTATAAATTCTCGTAGAAGTGTAAACATTTGTATTCGTGGTGAGTCTTCTAATATCAGAAAGACTGTAAATATTTCTTAGAAATTAAAGTGTTACTTAAATAAAATTCTAGCGGCTTTATCCATTGACAAGTATCCCACATGCGTTTTTACGACATCGTGGGAATGACTTTTTTTTGGCTGCACCTAGGTGAAATCTCGCATCATATTCGGTTTCAGCACGTCGAAGAACCATGGAAACTGATGCATCATCGTTTCCTTCGTAACCACAGCTCACGAAAAACTCAATCATAGAAGTTAATATTCGTGTCCGATATGATGGCATATAACTTGAGTACACATTATCGTAGGCCGATGAAACCGCGTGCAATAGCATCGTTTCGTCGAACTACACGAGTTTAATGCGCAAAGTTTGCGTGTAAACGATTTGTCTCCAAGAAAAAGTCGATTATACATATGCGTTTTTACGACATCGTGGGAATCACTTTTTTTCGGCTGCACCTAGGCGAAATCTGGCATCATATTCGGTTTCAGCACGCCGAATAACCAAGTAAACTGATGCGACATCGTTTTCTTCGCCACCACAGCTCACGAAAAACTCAATCATAGAGATTGATATTCGGGTTCGATATGACGGCATATAACGTGAGTACACATTGTCGTAGGCCTATAAAACCGCGTGCAATAGCTTCGTCGCGTCGAACCACATGAGTGAAATGCACGAATTTTGCGTGGGAACGAGTTGTCTTCGAGAAATCCTCTATTATACATATGCGTGTAGTATCGGGAAAATTTTAGAGGTAGTATTATAAAAAATGGGAGTCTATCGAATATGGCAGACAGATGTCTACAGCATTTAAGATATTCTATTAAGATGTAGGATTAAGTTGTGAACCTCGTTTTATTATTTCATTGAAGTAGAGTGCCCGCACTCTCACTAATGGCGCCTGGGCCATTAGCTGGCCCACTTCGCCACGTCTGGGGAATTTCCCAGAGACCGATAATGGCGAACAGGGCCCCATAACGGCGGTGGGGGAAGAGACCAAGTTGGAGGAATCGGGGGTGCGAAAGGTAATTTTTAAGATTAGCAGTCAGTTGGAAATCGTGGAGTAGAGTAGTTATACGGTAGAACATAGAAGTTTCGGCGATGTCCCCATATGAGGCATTAGACGTACAAGTTTAGATAATTATAAATTCTCGTAGACGTCTAAACATTTGTATTTGTGGTGAGTCTTCTAATATCAGAAAGACTGTAAATAGTTCTTAGAAATTAAAGTGTTACTTAAATAAAATTCTAGCGGCTTTATCTTTTTACAAGTATCCCACATGCGTTTTTACGACATCGTGGGAATGACTTTTTTTTGGCTGCACCTAGGTGAAATCTCGCATCATATTCGGTTTCAGCACGTCGAAGAACCATGGAAACTGATGCATCATCGTTTCCTTCGTAACCACAGCTCACGAAAAACTCAATCATAGAAGTTTATTTTCGGGTTCGATATGATGGCATATTACGTGAGTACACATTGTCGTATGCCGATAAAACCGCGTTCAATGGCTTCGACTCGTCGAACTACACGAGTTCAATGCTCGAAGTTTGCGTGGGAACAACTTGTCTTCGAGAAAAAGTCGATTATACATATGCGTTTTTACGAAATCGTGGGAATCATTTTCTTTTTGCTGCACCTAGACAAAATCTGGCATCGTATTTGGTTTCAGCACGTCGAATAACCAAGGAAACTGATGCAACATCGTTTTCTTCGCGACCACAGCTCAAGAAAAACTCAATCATAGAAGTTTATTTTCGGGTTCGATATGATGGCATATTACGTGAGTACACATTGTCGTATGCCGATGAAACCGCGTTCAATGGCTTCGTCTCGTCGAACTACACGAGTTCAATGCTCGCAGTTTGCGTGGGAACAACTTGTCTTCGAGAAAAAGTCGATTATACATATGCGTTTTTACGACATCGTGGGAATCATTTTCTTTTTGCTGCACCTAGACAAAATCTGGCATCGTATTCGGTTTCAGCACGTCGAATAACCAAGGAAACTGATGCAACATCGTTTTCTTCGCGACCACAGCTCAAGAAAAACTCAATCATAGAAATTGATATTCGTGTCCGATATGATGGCGTATAACTTGAGTACACATTGCCCCAGGCCGATGAAACCGCGTGCAATAGCTTCGTCTCGTCGAACTAGACGAGTGCAATGCGTGGAGTTTGCGTGTGAACGATTTGTCTTCGAGAAAAAGTCGATTATACATATGCGTTTTCACGACATCGTGGGAATGACTTTTTTTTGGCTGCACCTAGGTGAAATCTGGCATCATATTCGGTTTCAGCACGTCGAAGAACCATGGAAACTGATGCATCATCGTTTCCTTCGTAACCACAGCTCACGAAAAACTCAATCATAGAAGTTTATTTTCGGGTTCGATATGATGGCAGATTACGTGAGTACACATTGTCGTATGCCGATAAAACCGCGTTCAATGGCTTCGTCTCGTCCAACTACACGAGTTCAACGGTCGAAGTTTGCGTGGGAACAACTTGTCTTCGAGAAAAAGTCCGTTATACATATGTGTTTTTACGACATCGTGGGAATCATTTTTTTTGGCTGCACCTGGACGAAATCTGGCGTCATATTCGGTTTCAGCACGTCGAAGAACCATGGAAACTGATGCATCATCGTTTCCTTCGCAACCACAGCTCACGAAAAACTCAATCATAGAAGTTAATATTCGTGTCCGATAGGATGGCATATAACTTGAGTACACATTGTCGTAGGCCGATAAAACCGCGTGCAATAGCTTCGTTTCGTCGAACTACACGAGTGCAATGCGCGAAGTTTGCGTGTGAACGATTTGTCTTCGAGAAAAAGTCGATTATACATATGCGTTTTTACGACATCGTGGGAATCACTTTTTTTCGGCTGCACCTAGGCGAAATCTGGCATCATATTCGGTTTCAGGACGTCGAATAACCAAGGAAACTGATGCAACATCGTTTTTTTCGCGACCACAGCTCACGAAAAACTCAATCATAGAAGTTAATATTCGTGTCCGATATGATGGCATATAACTTGAGTACACATTATCGTAGGCCGATGAAACCGCGTGCAATAGCATCGTTTCGTCGAACTACACGAGTTCAATGCGCAAAGTTTGCGTGTAAACGATTTGTCTCCAAGAAAAAGTCGATTATACATATGCGTTTTTACGACATCGTGGGAATCACTTTTTTTCGGCTGCACCTAGGTGAAATCTCGCATCATATTCGGTTTCAGCACGTCGAAGAACCATGGAAACTGATGCATCATCGTTTCCTTCGTAACCACAGCTCACGAAAAACTCAATCATAGAAGTTTATTTTCGGGTTCGATATGATGGCATATTACGTGAGTACACATTGTCGTATGCCGATAAAACCGCGTTCAATGGCTTCGACTCGTCGAACTACACGAGTTCAATGGTCGAAGTTTGCGTGGGAACAAATTGTCTTCGAGAAAAAGTCGATTATACATATGCGTTTTTACGACATCGTGGGAATCATTTTCTTTTTGCTGCACCTAGACAAAATCTGGCATCGTATTCGGTTTCAGCACGTCGAATAACCAAGGAAACTGATGCAACATCGTTTTCTTCGCGACCACAGCTCAAGAAAAACTCAATCATAGAAATTGATATTCGTGTCCGATATGATGGCGTATAACTTGAGTACACATTGCCGTAGGCCGATGAAACCGCGTGCAATAGCTTCGTCTCGTCGAACTACACGAGTGCAATGCGTGGAGTTTGCGTGTGAACGATTTGTCTTCGAGAAAAAGTCGATTATACATATGCGTTTTCACGACATCGTGGGAATGACTTTTTTTTGGCTGCACCTAGGTGAAATCTGGCATCATATTCGGTTTCAGCACGTCGAAGAACCATGGAAACTGATGCATCATCGTTTCCTTCGTAACCACAGCTCACGAAAAACTCAATCATAGAAGTTTATTTTCGCGTTCGATATGATGGCAGATTACGTGAGTACACATTGTCGTATGCCGATAAAACCGCGTTCAATGGCTTCGTCACGTCCAACTACACGAGTTCAACGGTCGAAGTTTGCGTGGGAACAACTTGTCTTCGAGAAAAAGTCCATTATACATATGTGTTTTTACGACATCGTGGGAATCATTTTTTTTGGCTGCACCTGGACGAAATCTGGCGTCATATTCGGTTTCAGCACGTCGAAGAACCATGGAAACTGATGCATCATCGTTTCCTTCGTAACCACAGCTCACGAAAAACTCAATCATAGAAGTTTATTTTCGGGTTCGATATGATGGCATATTACGTGAGTACACATTGTCGTATGCCGATAAAACCGCGTTCAATGGCTTCGACTCGTCGAACTACACGAGTTCAATGCTCGAAGTTTGCGTGGGAACAACTTGTCTTCGAGAAAAAGTCGATTATACATATGCGTTTTTACGAAATCGTGGGAATCATTTTCTTTTTGCTGCACCTAGACAAAATCTGGCATCGTATTTGGTTTCAGCACGTCGAATAACCAAGGAAACTGATGCAACATCGTTTTCTTCGCGACCACAGCTCAAGAAAAACTCAATCATAGAAGTTTATTTTCGGGTTCGATATGATGGCATATTACGTGAGTACACATTGTCGTATGCCGATGAAACCGCGTTCAATGGCTTCGTCTCGTCGAACTACACGAGTTCAATGCTCGAAGTTTGCGTGGGAACAACTTGTCTTCGAGAAAAAGTCGATTATACATATGCGTTTTTACGACATCGTGGGAATCATTTTCTTTTTGCTGCACCTAGACAAAATCTGGCATCGTATTCGGTTTCAGCACGTCGAATAACCAAGGAAACTGATGCAACATCGTTTTCTTCGCGACCACAGCTCAAGAAAAACTCAATCATAGAAATTGATATTCGTGTCCGATATGATGGCGTATAACTTGAGTACACATTGCCCCAGGCCGATGAAACCGCGTGCAATAGCTTCGTCTCGTCGAACTAGACGAGTGCAATGCGTGGAGTTTGCGTGTGAACGATTTGTCTTCGAGAAAAAGTCGATTATACATATGCGTTTTCACGACATCGTGGGAATGACTTTTTTTTGGCTGCACCTAGGTGAAATCTGGCATCATATTCGGTTTCAGCACGTCGAAGAACCATGGAAACTGATGCATCATCGTTTCCTTCGTAACCACAGCTCACGAAAAACTCAATCATAGAAGTTTATTTTCGGGTTCGATATGATGGCAGATTACGTGAGTACACATTGTCGTATGCCGATAAAACCGCGTTCAATGGCTTCGTCTCGTCCAACTACACGAGTTCAACGGTCGAAGTTTGCGTGGGAACAACTTGTCTTCGAGAAAAAGTCCGTTATACATATGTGTTTTTACGACATCGTGGGAATCATTTTTTTTGGCTGCACCTGGACGAAATCTGGCGTCATATTCGGTTTCAGCACGTCGAAGAACCATGGAAACTGATGCATCATCGTTTCCTTCGCAACCACAGCTCACGAAAAACTCAATCATAGAAGTTAATATTCGTGTCCGATAGGATGGCATATAACTTGAGTACACATTGTCGTAGGCCGATAAAACCGCGTGCAATAGCTTCGTTTCGTCGAACTACACGAGTGCAATGCGCGAAGTTTGCGTGTGAACGATTTGTCTTCGAGAAAAAGTCGATTATACATATGCGTTTTTACGACATCGTGGGAATCACTTTTTTTCGGCTGCACCTAGGCGAAATCTGGCATCATATTCGGTTTCAGGACGTCGAATAACCAAGGAAACTGATGCAACATCGTTTTTTTCGCGACCACAGCTCACGAAAAACTCAATCATAGAAGTTAATATTCGTGTCCGATATGATGGCATATAACTTGAGTACACATTATCGTAGGCCGATGAAACCGCGTGCAATAGCATCGTTTCGTCGAACTACACGAGTTCAATGCGCAAAGTTTGCGTGTAAACGATTTGTCTCCAAGAAAAAGTCGATTATACATATGCGTTTTTACGACATCGTGGGAATCACTTTTTTTCGGCTGCACCTAGGTGAAATCTCGCATCATATTCGGTTTCAGCACGTCGAAGAACCATGGAAACTGATGCATCATCGTTTCCTTCGTAACCACAGCTCACGAAAAACTCAATCATAGAAGTTTATTTTCGGGTTCGATATGATGGCATATTACGTGAGTACACATTGTCGTATGCCGATAAAACCGCGTTCAATGGCTTCGACTCGTCGAACTACACGAGTTCAATGGTCGAAGTTTGCGTGGGAACAAATTGTCTTCGAGAAAAAGTCGATTATACATATGCGTTTTTACGACATCGTGGGAATCATTTTCTTTTTGCTGCACCTAGACAAAATCTGGCATCGTATTCGGTTTCAGCACGTCGAATAACCAAGGAAACTGATGCAACATCGTTTTCTTCGCGACCACAGCTCAAGAAAAACTCAATCATAGAAATTGATATTCGTGTCCGATATGATGGCGTATAACTTGAGTACACATTGCCGTAGGCCGATGAAACCGCGTGCAATAGCTTCGTCTCGTCGAACTACACGAGTGCAATGCGTGGAGTTTGCGTGTGAACGATTTGTCTTCGAGAAAAAGTCGATTATACATATGCGTTTTCACGACATCGTGGGAATGACTTTTTTTTGGCTGCACCTAGGTGAAATCTGGCATCATATTCGGTTTCAGCACGTCGAAGAACCATGGAAACTGATGCATCATCGTTTCCTTCGTAACCACAGCTCACGAAAAACTCAATCATAGAAGTTTATTTTCGCGTTCGATATGATGGCAGATTACGTGAGTACACATTGTCGTATGCCGATAAAACCGCGTTCAATGGCTTCGTCACGTCCAACTACACGAGTTCAACGGTCGAAGTTTGCGTGGGAACAACTTGTCTTCGAGAAAAAGTCCATTATACATATGTGTTTTTACGACATCGTGGGAATCATTTTTTTTGGCTGCACCTGGACGAAATCTGGCGTCATATTCGGTTTCAGCACGTCGAAGAACCATGGAAACTGATGCATCATCGTTTCCTTCGTAACCACAGCTCACGAAAAACTCAATCATAGAAGTTTATTTTCGGGTTCGATATGATGGCATATTACGTGAGTACACATTGTCGTATGCCGATAAAACCGCGTTCAATGGCTTCGACTCGTCGAACTACACGAGTTCAATGCTCGAAGTTTGCGTGGGAACAACTTGTCTTCGAGAAAAAGTCGATTATACATATGCGTTTTTACGAAATCGTGGGAATCATTTTCTTTTTGCTGCACCTAGACAAAATCTGGCATCGTATTTGGTTTCAGCACGTCGAATAACCAAGGAAACTGATGCAACATCGTTTTCTTCGCGACCACAGCTCAAGAAAAACTCAATCATAGAAGTTTATTTTCGGGTTCGATATGATGGCATATTACGTGAGTACACATTGTCGTATGCCGATGAAACCGCGTTCAATGGCTTCGTCTCGTCGAACTACACGAGTGCAATGCGTGGAGTTTGCGTGTGAACGATTTGTCTTCGAGAAAAAGTCGATTATACATATGCGTTTTCACGACATCGTGGGAATGACTTTTTTTTGGCTGCACCTAGGTGAAATCTGGCATCATATTCGGTTTCAGCACGTCGAAGAACCATGGAAACTGATGCATCATCGTTTCCTTCGTAACCACAGCTCACGAAAAACTCAATCATAGAAGTTTATTTTCGCGTTCGATATGATGGCAGATTACGTGAGTACACATTGTCGTATGCCGATAAAACCGCGTTCAATGGCTTCGTCACGTCCAACTACACGAGTTCAACGGTCGAAGTTTGCGTGGGAACAACTTGTCTTCGAGAAAAAGTCCATTATACATATGTGTTTTTACGACATCGTGGGAATCATTTTTTTTGGCTGCACCTGGACGAAATCTGGCGTCATATTCGGTTTCAGCACGTCGAAGAACCATGGAAACTGATGCATCATCGTTTCCTTCGTAACCACAGCTCACGAAAAACTCAATCATAGAAGTTTATTTTCGGGTTCGATATGATGGCATATTACGTGAGTACACATTGTCGTATGCCGATAAAACCGCGTTCAATGGCTTCGACTCGTCGAACTACACGAGTTCAATGCTCGAAGTTTGCGTGGGAACAACTTGTCTTCGAGAAAAAGTCGATTATACATATGCGTTTTTACGAAATCGTGGGAATCATTTTCTTTTTGCTGCACCTAGACAAAATCTGGCATCGTATTTGGTTTCAGCACGTCGAATAACCAAGGAAACTGATGCAACATCGTTTTCTTCGCGACCACAGCTCAAGAAAAACTCAATCATAGAAGTTTATTTTCGGGTTCGATATGATGGCATATTACGTGAGTACACATTGTCGTATGCCGATGAAACCGCGTTCAATGGCTTCGTCTCGTCGAACTACACGAGTTCAATGCTCGAAGTTTGCGTGGGAACAACTTGTCTTCGAGAAAAAGTCGATTATACATATGCGTTTTTACGACATCGTGGGAATCATTTTCTTTTTGCTGCACCTAGACAAAATCTGGCATCGTATTCGGTTTCAGCACGTCGAATAACCAAGGAAACTGATGCAACATCGTTTTCTTCGCGACCACAGCTCAAGAAAAACTCAATCATAGAAATTGATATTCGTGTCCGATATGATGGCGTATAACTTGAGTACACATTGCCCCAGGCCGATGAAACCGCGTGCAATAGCTTCGTCTCGTCGAACTAGACGAGTGCAATGCGTGGAGTTTGCGTGTGAACGATTTGTCTTCGAGAAAAAGTCGATTATACATATGCGTTTTCACGACATCGTGGGAATGACTTTTTTTTGGCTGCACCTAGGTGAAATCTGGCATCATATTCGGTTTCAGCACGTCGAAGAACCATGGAAACTGATGCATCATCGTTTCCTTCGTAACCACAGCTCACGAAAAACTCAATCATAGAAGTTTATTTTCGGGTTCGATATGATGGCAGATTACGTGAGTACACATTGTCGTATGCCGATAAAACCGCGTTCAATGGCTTCGTCTCGTCCAACTACACGAGTTCAACGGTCGAAGTTTGCGTGGGAACAACTTGTCTTCGAGAAAAAGTCCGTTATACATATGTGTTTTTACGACATCGTGGGAATCATTTTTTTTGGCTGCACCTGGACGAAATCTGGCGTCATATTCGGTTTCAGCACGTCGAAGAACCATGGAAACTGATGCATCATCGTTTCCTTCGCAACCACAGCTCACGAAAAACTCAATCATAGAAGTTAATATTCGTGTCCGATAGGATGGCATATAACTTGAGTACACATTGTCGTAGGCCGATAAAACCGCGTGCAATAGCTTCGTTTCGTCGAACTACACGAGTGCAATGCGCGAAGTTTGCGTGTGAACGATTTGTCTTCGAGAAAAAGTCGATTATACATATGCGTTTTTACGACATCGTGGGAATCACTTTTTTTCGGCTGCACCTAGGCGAAATCTGGCATCATATTCGGTTTCAGGACGTCGAATAACCAAGGAAACTGATGCAACATCGTTTTTTTCGCGACCACAGCTCACGAAAAACTCAATCATAGAAGTTAATATTCGTGTCCGATATGATGGCATATAACTTGAGTACACATTATCGTAGGCCGATGAAACCGCGTGCAATAGCATCGTTTCGTCGAACTACACGAGTTCAATGCGCAAAGTTTGCGTGTAAACGATTTGTCTCCAAGAAAAAGTCGATTATACATATGCGTTTTTACGACATCGTGGGAATCACTTTTTTTCGGCTGCACCTAGGTGAAATCTCGCATCATATTCGGTTTCAGCACGTCGAAGAACCATGGAAACTGATGCATCATCGTTTCCTTCGTAACCACAGCTCACGAAAAACTCAATCATAGAAGTTTATTTTCGGGTTCGATATGATGGCATATTACGTGAGTACACATTGTCGTATGCCGATAAAACCGCGTTCAATGGCTTCGACTCGTCGAACTACACGAGTTCAATGGTCGAAGTTTGCGTGGGAACAAATTGTCTTCGAGAAAAAGTCGATTATACATATGCGTTTTTACGACATCGTGGGAATCATTTTCTTTTTGCTGCACCTAGACAAAATCTGGCATCGTATTCGGTTTCAGCACGTCGAATAACCAAGGAAACTGATGCAACATCGTTTTCTTCGCGACCACAGCTCAAGAAAAACTCAATCATAGAAATTGATATTCGTGTCCGATATGATGGCGTATAACTTGAGTACACATTGCCGTAGGCCGATGAAACCGCGTGCAATAGCTTCGTCTCGTCGAACTACACGAGTGCAATGCGTGGAGTTTGCGTGTGAACGATTTGTCTTCGAGAAAAAGTCGATTATACATATGCGTTTTCACGACATCGTGGGAATGACTTTTTTTTGGCTGCACCTAGGTGAAATCTGGCATCATATTCGGTTTCAGCACGTCGAAGAACCATGGAAACTGATGCATCATCGTTTCCTTCGTAACCACAGCTCACGAAAAACTCAATCATAGAAGTTTATTTTCGCGTTCGATATGATGGCAGATTACGTGAGTACACATTGTCGTATGCCGATAAAACCGCGTTCAATGGCTTCGTCTCGTCCAACTACACGAGTTCAACGGTCGAAGTTTGCGTGGGAACAACTTGTCTTCGAGAAAAAGTCCATTATACATATGTGTTTTTACGACATCGTGGGAATCATTTTTTTTGGCTGCACCTGGACGAAATCTGGCGTCATATTCGGTTTCAGCACGTCGAAGAACCATGGAAACTGATGCATCATCGTTTCCTTCGTAACCACAGCTCACGAAAAACTCAATCATAGAAGTTTATTTTCGGGTTCGATATGATGGCATATTACGTGAGTACACATTGTCGTATGCCGATAAAACCGCGTTCAATGGCTTCGACTCGTCGAACTACACGAGTTCAATGCTCGAAGTTTGCGTGGGAACAACTTGTCTTCGAGAAAAAGTCGATTATACATATGCGTTTTTACGAAATCGTGGGAATCATTTTCTTTTTGCTGCACCTAGACAAAATCTGGCATCGTATTTGGTTTCAGCACGTCGAATAACCAAGGAAACTGATGCAACATCGTTTTCTTCGCGACCACAGCTCAAGAAAAACTCAATCATAGAAGTTTATTTTCGGGTTCGATATGATGGCATATTACGTGAGTACACATTGTCGTATGCCGATGAAACCGCGTTCAATGGCTTCGTCTCGTCGAACTACACGAGTTCAATGCTCGAAGTTTGCGTGGGAACAACTTGTCTTCGAGAAAAAGTCGATTATACATATGCGTTTTTACGACATCGTGGGAATCATTTTCTTTTTGCTGCACCTAGACAAAATCTGGCATCGTATTCGGTTTCAGCACGTCGAATAACCAAGGAAACTGATGCAACATCGTTTTCTTCGCGACCACAGCTCAAGAAAAACTCAATCATAGAAATTGATATTCGTGTCCGATATGATGGCGTATAACTTGAGTACACATTGCCCCAGGCCGATGAAACCGCGTGCAATAGCTTCGTCTCGTTGAACTACACGAGTGCAATGCGTGGAGTTTGCGTGTGAACGATTTGTCTTCGAGAAAAAGTCGATTATACATATGCGTTTTCACGACATCGTGGGAATGACTTTTTTTTGGCTGCACCTAGGTGAAATCTGGCATCATATTCGGTTTCAGCACGTCGAAGAACCATGGAAACTGATGCATCATCGTTTCCTTCGTAACCACAGCTCACGAAAAACTCAATCATAGAAGTTTATTTTCGGGTTCGATATGATGGCAGATTACGTGAGTACACATTGTCGTATGCCGATAAAACCGCGTTCAATGGCTTCGTCTCGTCCAACTACACGAGTTCAACGGTCGAAGTTTGCGTGGGAACAACTTGTCTTCGAGAAAAAGTCCATTATACATATGTGTTTTTACGACATCGTGGGAATCATTTTTTTTGGCTGCACCTGGACGAAATCTGGCGTCATATTCGGTTTCAGCACGTCGAAGAACCATGGAAACTGATGCATCATCGTTTCCTTCGCAACCACAGCTCACGAAAAACTCAATCATAGAAGTTAATATTCGTGTCCGATAGGATGGCATATAACTTGAGTAGACATTGTCGTAGGCCGATAAAACCGCGTGCAATAGCTTCGTTTCGTCGAACTACACGAGTGCAATGCGCGAAGTTTGCGTGTGAACGATTTGTCTTCGAGAAAAAGTCGATTATACATATGCGTTTTTACGACATCGTGGGAATCACTTTTTTTCGGCTGCACCTAGGCGAAATCTGGCATCATATTCGGTTTCAGGACGTCGAATAACCAAGGAAACTGATGCAACATCGTTTTTTTCGCGACCACAGCTCACGAAAAACTTAATCATAGAAGTTAATATTCGTGTCCGATATGATGGCATATAACTTGAGTACACATTATCGTAGGCCGATGAAACCGCGTGCAATAGCATCGTTTCGTCGAACTACACGAGTTCAATGCGCAAAGTTTGCGTGTAAACGATTTGTCTCCAAGAAAAATTCGATTATACATATGCGTTTTTACGACATCGTGGGAATCACTTTTTGTCGGCTGCACCTAGGCGAAATCTGGCATCATATTCGGTTTCAGCACGCCGAATAACCAAGTAAACTGATGCGACATCGTTTTCTTCGCCACCACAGCTCACGAAAAACTCAATCATAGAGATTGATATTCGGGTTCGATATGACGGCATATAACGTGAGTACACATTGTCGTAGGCCTATAAAACCGCGTGCAATAGCTTCGTCGCGTCGAACCACATGAGTGAAATGCACGAATTTTGCGTGGGAACGAGTTGTCTTCGAGAAATCCTCTATTATACATATGCGTGTAGTATCGGGAACATTTTAGAGGTAGTATTATAAAAAATGGGAGTCTATCGAATATGGCAGACAGATGTCTACAGCATTTAAGATATTCTATTAAGATGTAGGATTAAGTTGTGAACCTCGTTTTATTATTTCATTGAAGTAGAGTGCCCGCACTCTCACTAATGGCGCCTGGGCCATTAGCTGGCCCACTTCGCCACGTCTGGGGAATTTCCCAGAGACCGATAATGGCGAACAGGGCCCCATAACGGCGGTGGGGGAAGAGGCCAAGTTGGAGGAATCGGGGGTGCGAAAGGTAATTTTTAAGATTAGCAGTCAGTTGGAAATCGTGGAGTAGAGTAGTTATACGGTAGAACATAGAAGTTTCGGCGACGTCCCCATATGAGGCATTAGACGTACAAGTTTAGATAATTATAAATTCTCGTAGACGTCTAAACATTTGTATTTGTGGTGAGTCTTCTAATATCAGAAAGACTGTAAATAGTTCTTAGAAATTAAAGTGTTACTTAAATAAAATTCTAGCGGCTTTATCTTTTTACAAGTATCCCACATGCGTTTTTACGACATCGTGGGAATGACTTTTTTTTGGCTGCACCTAGGTGAAATCTCGCATCATATTCGGTTTCAGCACGTCGAAGAACCATGGAAACTGATGCATCATCGTTTCCTTCGTAACCACAGCTCACGAAAAACTCAATCATAGAAGTTTATTTTCGGGTTCGATATGATGGCATATTACGTGAGTACACATTGTCGTATGCCGATAAAACCGCGTTCAATGGCTTCGACTCGTCGAACTACACGAGTTCAATGGTCGAAGTTTGCGTGGGAACAAATTGTCTTCGAGAAAAAGTCGATTATACATATGCGTTTTTACGACATCGTGGGAATCATTTTCTTTTTGCTGCACCTAGACAAAATCTGGCATCGTATTCGGTTTCAGCACGTCGAATAACCAAGGAAACTGATGCAACATCGTTTTCTTCGCGACCACAGCTCACGAAAAACTCAATCATAGAAGTTTATTTTCGGGTTCGATATGATGGCAGATTACGTGAGTACACATTGTCGTATGCCGATAAAACCGCGTTCAATGGCTTCGTCTCGTCCAACTACACGAGTTCAACGGTCGAAGTTTGCGTGGGAACAACTTGTCTTCGAGAAAAAGTCCATTATACATATGTGTTTTTACGACATCGTGGGAATCATTTTTTTTGGCTGCACCTGGACGAAATCTGGCGTCATATTCGGTTTCAGCACGTCGAAGAACCAAGGAAACTGATGCAACATCGTTTTTTTCGCGACCACAGCTCACGAAAAACTCAATCATAGAAGTTAATATTCGTGTCCGATATGATGGCATATAACTTGAGTACACATTATCGTAGGCCGATGAAACCGCGTGCAATAGCATCGTTTCGTCGAACTACACGAGTTCAATGCGCAAAGTTTGCGTGTAAACGATTTGTCTCCAAGAAAAAGTCGATTATACATATGCGTTTTCACGACATCGTGGGAATCACTTTTTTTTTGGCTGCACCTAGACAAAATCTGGCATCATATTCGGTTTCAGCACGCCGAATAACCAAGGAAACTGATGCGACATCGTTTTCTTCGCCACCACAGCTCACGAAAAACTCAATCATAGAGATTGATATTCGGGTTCGATATGACGGCATATAACGTGAGTACACATTGTCGTAGGCCTATAAAACCGCGTGCAATAGCTTCGTCGCGTCGAACCACATGAGTGAAATGCACGAATTTTGCGTGGGAACGAGTTGTCTTCGAGAAATCCTCTATTATACATATGCGTGTAGTATCGGGAAAATTTTAGAGGTAGTATTATAAAAAATGGGAGTCTATCGAATATGGCAGACGGATGTCTACAGCATTTAAGATATTCTATTAAGATGTAGGATTAAGTTGTGAACCTCGTTTTATTATTTCATTGAAGTAGAGTGCCCGCACTCTCACTAATGGCGCCTGGGCCATTAGCTGGCCCACTTCGCCACGTCTGGGGAATTTCCCAGAGACCGATAATGGCGAACAGGGCCCCATAACGGCGGTGGGGGAAGAGGCCAAGTTGGAGGAATCGGGGGTGCGAAAGGTAATTTTTAAGATTAGCAGTCAGTTGGAAATCGTGGAGTAGAGTAGTTATACGGTAGAACATAGAAGTTTCGCCGACGTCCCCATATGAGGCATTGGACGTACAAGTTTAGATAATTATAAATTCTCGTAGACGTGTAAACATTTGTATTTGTGGTGAGTCTTCTAATATCAGAAAGACTGTAAATAGTTCTTAGAAATTAAAGTGTTACTTAAATAAAATTCTAGCGGCTTTATCTTTTTACAAGTATCCCACATGCGTTTTTACGACATCGTGGGAATGACTTTTTTTTGGCTGCACCTAGGTGAAATCTCGCATCATATTCGGTTTCAGCACGTCGAAGAACCATGGAAACTGATGCATCATCGTTTCCTTCGTAACCACAGCTCACGAAAAACTCAATCATAGGAGTTTATTTTCGGGTTCGATATGATGGCATATTAGGTGAGTACACATTGTCGTATGCCGATAAAACCGCGTTCAATGGCTTCGACTCGTCGAACTACACGAGTTCAATGGTCGAAGTTTGCGTGGGAACAAATTGTCTTCGAGAAAAAGTCGATTATACATATGCGTTTTTACGACATCGTGGGAATCATTTTCTTTTTGCTGCACCTAGACAAAATCTGGCATCGTATTCGGTTTCAGCACGTCGAATAACCAAGGAAACTGACGCAACATCGTTTTCTTCGCGACCACAGCTCAAGAAAAACTCAATCATAGAAATTGATATTCGTGTCCGATATGATGGCGTATAACTTGAGTACACATTGCCGTAGGCCGATGAAACCGCGTGCAATAGCTTCGTCTCGTCGAACTACACGAGTGCAATGCGTGGAGTTTGCGTGTGAACGATTTGTCTTCGAGAAAAAGTCGATTATACATATGCGTTTTCACGACATCGTGGGAATGACTTTTTTTTGGCTGCACCTAGGTGAAATCTGGCATCATATTCGGTTTCAGCACGTCGAAGAACCATGGAAACTGATGCATCATCGTTTCCTTCGTAACCACAGCTCACGAAAAACTCAATCATAGAAGTTTATTTTCGGGTTCGATATGATGGCAGATTACGTGAGTACACATTGTCGTATGCCGATAAAACCGCGTTCAATGGCTTCGTCTCGTCCAACTACACGAGTTCAACGGTCGAAGTTTGCGTGGGAACAACTTGTCTTCGAGAAAAAGTCCATTATACATATGTGTTTTTACGACATCGTGGGAATCATTTTTTTTGGCTGCACCTGGACGAAATCTGGCGTCATATTCGGTTTCAGCACGTCGAAGAACCATGGAAACTGATGCATCATCGTTTCCTTCGCAACCACAGCTCACGAAAAACTCAATCATAGAAGTTAATATTCGTGTCCGATAGGATGGCATATAACTTGAGTAGACATTGTCGTAGGCCGATAAAACCGCGTGCAATAGCTTCGTTTCGTCGAACTACACGAGTGCAATGCGCGAAGTTTGCGTGTGAACGATTTGTCTTCGAGAAAAAGTCGATTATACATATGCGTTTTTACGACATCGTGGGAATCACTTTTTTTCGGCTGCACCTAGGCCAAATCTGGCATCATATTCGGTTTCAGGACGTCGAATAACCAAGGAAACTGATGCAACATCGTTTTTTTCGCGACCACAGCTCACGAAAAACTCAATCATAGAAGTTAATATTCGTGTCCGATATGATGGCATATAACTTGAGTACACATTATCGTAGGCCGATGAAACCGCGTGCAATAGCATCGTTTCGTCGAACTACACGAGTTCAATGCGCAAAGTTTGCGTGTAAACGATTTGTCTCCAAGAAAAAGTCGATTATACATATGCGTTTTTACGACATCGTGGGAATCACTTTTTGTCGGCTGCACCTAGGCGAAATCTGGCATCATATTCGGTTTCAGCACGCCGAATAACCAAGTAAACTGATGCGACATCGTTTTCTTCGCCACCACAGCTCACGAAAAACTCAATCATAGAGATTGATATTCGGGTTCGATATGACGGCATATAACGTGAGTACACATTGTCGTAGGCCTATAAAACCGCGTGCAATAGCTTCGTCGCGTCGAACCACATGAGTGAAATGCATGAATTTTGCGTGGGAACGAGTTGTCTTCGAGAAATCCTCTATTATACATATGCGTGTAGTATCGGGAACATTTTAGAGGTAGTATTATAAAAAATGGGAGTCTATCGAATATGGCAGACAGATGTCTACAGCATTTAAGATATTCTATTAAGATGTAGGATTAAGTTGTGAACCTCGTTTTATTATTTCATTGAAGTAGAGTGCCCGCACTCTCACTAATGGCGCCTGGGCCATTAGCTGGCCCACTTCGCCACGTCTGGGGAATTTCCCAGAGACCGATAATGGCGAACAGGGTCCCATAACGGCGGTGGGGGAAGAGGCCAAGTTGGAGGAATCCGGGGTGCGAAAGGTAATTTTTAAGATTAGCAGTCAGTTGGAAATCGTGGAGTAGAGTAGTTATACGGTAGAACATAGAAGTTTCGGCGACGTCCCCATATGAGGCATTAGACGTACAAGTTTAGATAATTATAAATTCTCGTAGACGTCTAAACATTTGTATTTGTGGTGAGTCTTCTAATATCAGAAAGACTGTAAATAGTTCTTAGAAATTAAAGTGTTACTTAAATAAAATTCTAGCGGCTTTATCTTTTTACAAGTATCCCACATGCGTTTTTACGACATCGTGGGAATGACTTTTTTTTGGCTGCACCTAGGTGAAATCTCGCATCATATTCGGTTTCAGCACGTCGAAGAACCATGGAAACTGATGCATCATCGTTTCCTTCGTAACCACAGCTCACGAAAAACTCAATCATAGAAGTTTATTTTCGGGTTCGATATGATGGCATATTACGTGAGTACACATTGTCGTATGCCGATAAAACCGCGTTCAATGGCTTCGACTCGTCGAACTACACGAGTTCAATGGTCGAAGTTTGCGTGGGAACAAATTGTCTTCGAGAAAAAGTCGATTATACATATGCGTTTTTACGACATCGTGGGAATCATTTTCTTTTTGCTGCACCTAGACAAAATCTGGCATCGTATTCGGTTTCAGCACGTCGAATAACCAAGGAAACTGATGCAACATCGTTTTCTTCGCGACCACAGCTCAAGAAAAACTCAATCATAGAAATTGATATTCGTGTCCGATATGATGGCGTATAACTTGAGTACACATTGCCGTAGGCCGATGAAACCGCGTGCAATAGCTTCGTCTCGTCGAACTACACGAGTGCAATGCGTGGAGTTTGCGTGTGAACGATTTGTCTTCGAGAAAAAGTCGATTATACATATGCGTTTTCACGACATCGTGGGAATGACTTTTTTTTGGCTGCACCTAGGTGAAATCTGGCATCATATTCGGGTTCAGCACGTCGAAGAACCATGGAAACTGATGCATCATCGTTTCCTTCGTAACCACAGCTCACGAAAAACTCAATCATAGAAGTTTATTTTCGGGTTCGATATGATGGCAGATTACGTGAGTACACATTGTCGTATGCCGATAAAACCGCGTTCAATGGCTTCGTCTCGTCCAACTACACGAGTTCAACGGTCGAAGTTTGCGTGGGAACAACTTGGCTTCGAGAAAAAGTCCATTATACATATGTGTTTTTACGACATCGTGGGAATCATTTTTTTTGGCTGCACCTGGACGAAATCTGGCGTCATATTCGGTTTCAGCACGTCGAAGAACCAAGGAAACTGATGCAACATCGTTTTTTTCGCGACCACAGCTCACGAAAAACTCAATCATAGAAGTTAATATTCGTGTCCGATATGATGGCATATAACTTGAGTACACATTATCGTAGGCCGATGAAACCGCGTGCAATAGCATCGTTTCGTCGAACTACACGAGTTCAATGCGCAAAGTTTGCGTGTAAACGATTTGTCTCCAAGAAAAAGTCGATTATACATATGCGTTTTCACGACATCGTGGGAATCACTTTTTTTTTGGCTGCACCTAGACAAAATCTGGCATCATATTCGGTTTCAGCACGCCGAATAACCAAAGAAACTGATGCGACATCGTTTTCTTCGCCACCACAGCTCACGAAAAACTCAATCATAGAGATTGATATTCGGGTTCGATATGACGGCATATAACGTGAGTACACATTGTCGTAGGCCTATAAAACCGCGTGCAATAGCTTCGTCGCGTCGAACCACATGAGTGAAATGCACGAATTTTGCGTGGGAACGAGTTGTCTTCGAGAAATCCTCTATTATACATATGCGTGTAGTATCGGGAAAATTTTAGAGGTAGTATTATAAAAAATGGGAGTCTATCGAATATGGCAGACGGATGTCTACAGCATTTAAGATATTCTATTAAGATGTAGGATTAAGTTGTGAACCTCGTTTTATTATTTCATTGAAGTAGAGTGCCCGCACTCTCACTAATGGCGCCTGGGCCATTAGCTGGCCCACTTCGCCACGTCTGGGGAATTTCCCAGAGACCGATAATGGCGAACAGGGCCCCATAACGGCGGTGGGGGAAGAGGCCAAGTTGGAGGAATCGGGGGTGCGAAAGGTAATTTTTAAGATTAGCAGTCAGTTGGAAATCGTGGAGTAGAGTAGTTATACGGTAGAACATAGAAGTTTCGCCGACGTCCCCATATGAGGCATTGGACGTACAAGTTTAGATAATTATAAATTCTCGTAGACGTGTAAACATTTGTATTTGTGGTGAGTCTTCTAATATCAGAAAGACTGTAAATAGTTCTTAGAAATTAAAGTGTTACTTAAATAAAATTCTAGCGGCTTTATCTTTTTACAAGTATCCCACATGCGTTTTTACGACATCGTGGGAATGACTTTTTTTTGGCTGCACCTAGGTGAAATCTCGCATCATATTCGGTTTCAGCACGTCGAAGAACCATGGAAACTGATGCATCATCGTTTCCTTCGTAACCACAGCTCACGAAAAACTCAATCATAGAAGTTTATTTTCGGGTTCGATATGATGGCATATTACGTGAGTACACATTGTCGTATGCCGATAAAACCGCGTTCAATGGCTTCGACTCGTCGAACTACACGAGTTCAATGGTCGAAGTTTGCGTGGGAACAAATTGTCTTCGAGAAAAAGTCGATTATACATATGCGTTTTTACGACATCGTGGGAATCATTTTCTTTTTGCTGCACCTAGGCAAAATGTGGCATCGTATTCGGTTTCAGCACGTCGAATAACCAAGGAAACTGATGCAACATCGTTTTCTTCGCGACCACAGCTCAAGAAAAACTCAATCATAGAAATTGATATTCGTGTCCGATATGATGGCGTATAACTTGAGTACACATTGCCGTAGGCCGATGAAACCGCGTGCAATAGCTTCGTTTCGTCGAACTACACGAGTGCAATGCTCTAAGTTTGCGTGGGAACAACTTGTCTTCGAGAAAAAGTCCATTATATATATGCGTTTTTACGACATCGTGGGAATCATTTTTTTTTGGCTGCACCTGGACGAAATCTGGCGTCATATTCGGTTTCAGCACGTCGAATAACCAAGGGAAATGATGCAATATCGTGTTCTTCGCGACCAATGCACACGAAAAACTCAATCATAGCGATTGATATTCGGGTTCGATATGATGGCATATAACTTGAGTACACATTGTCGTAGGCCGATGAAACCGCGTGCAATAGCTTCGTCTCGTCGAACTACACGAGTGCAATGCGTGGAGTTTGCGTGTGAACGATTTGTCTTCGAGAAAAAGTCGATTATACATATGCGTTTTCACGACATCGTGGGAATGACTTTTTTTTGGCTGCACCTAGGTGAAATCTGGCATCATATTCGGTTTCAGCACGTCGAAGAACCATGGAAACTGATGCATCATCGTTTCCTTCGTAACCACAGCTCACGAAAAACTCAATCATAGAAGTTTATTTTCGGGTTCGATATGATGGCATATAACTTGAGTACACATTGTCGTAGGCCGATAAAACCGCGTGCAATAGCTTCGTTTCGTCGAACTACACGAGTGCAATGCGCGAAGTTTGCGTGTGAACGATTTGTCTTCGAGAAAAAGTCGATTATACATATGCGTTTTTACGACATCGTGGGAATCACTTTTTTTCGGCTGCACCTAGGCGAAATCTGGCATCATATTCGGTTTCAGGACGTCGAATAACCAAGGAAACTGATGCAACATCGTTTTTTTCGCGACCACAGCTCACGAAAAACTCAATCATAGAAGTTAATATTCGTGTCCGATATGATGGCATACAACTTGAGTACACATTATCGTAGGCCGATGAAACCGCGTGCAATAGCATCGTTTCGTCGAACTACACGAGTTCAATGCGCAAAGTTTGCGTGTAAACGATTTGTCTCCAAGAAAAAGTCGATTATACATATGCGTTTTCACGACATCGTGGGAATCACTTTTTTTTTGGCTGCACCTAGACAAAATCTGGCATCATATTCGGTTTCAGCACGCCGAATAACCAAGGAAACTGATGCGACATCGTTTTCCTCGCCACCACAGCTAACGAAAAACTCAATCATAGAGATTGATATTCGGGTTCGATATGACGGCATATAACGTGAGTACACATTGTCGTAGGCCTATAAAACCGCGTGCAATAGCTTCGTCGCGTCGAACAACATGAGTGAAATGCACGAATTTTGCGTGGGAACGAGTTGTCTTCGAGAAATCCTCTATTATACATATGCGTGTAGTATCGGGAAAATTTTAGAGGTAGTATTATAAAAAATGGGAGTCTATCGAATATGGCAGACGGATGTCTACAGCATTTAAGATATTCTATTAAGATGTAGGATTAAGTTGTGAACCTCGTTTTATTATTTCATTGAAGTAGAGTGCCCGCACTCTCACTAATGGCGCCTGGGCCATTAGCTGGCCCACTTCGCCACGTCTGGGGAATTTCCCAGAGACCGATAATGGCGAACAGGGCCCCATAACGGCGGTGGGGGAAGAGGCCAAGTTGGAGGAATCGGGGGTGCGAAAGGTAATTTTTAAGATTAGCAGTCAGTTGGAAATCGTGGAGTAGAGTAGTTATACGGTAGCACATAGAAGTTTCGCCGACGTCCCCATATGAGGCATTGGACGTACAAGTTTAGATAATTATAAATTCTCGTAGACGTGTAAACATTTGTATTTGTGGTGAGTCTTCTAATATCAGAAAGACTGTAAATATTTCTTAGAAATTAAAGTGTTACTTAAATAAAATTCTAGCGGCTTTATCCATTGACAAGTATCCCACATGCGTTTTTACGACATCGTGGGAATGACTTTTTTTTGGCTGCACCTAGGCGAAATCTGGCATCATATTCGGTTTCAGCACGTCGAACAACCATGGAAACTGATGCATCATCGTTTCCTTCGTAACCACAGCTCACGAAAAACTCAATCATAGAAGTTTATTTTCGGGTTCGATATGATGGCATATTACGTGAGTACACATTGTCGTATGCCGATAAAACCGCGTTCAATGGCTTCGTCTCGTCGAACTACACGAGTTCAATGCTCGAAATTTGCGCGGGAACAACTTGTCTTCGAGAAAAAGTCGATTATACATATGCGTTTTTACGACATCGTGGGAATCATTTTCTTTTTGCTGCACCTAGACAAAATCTGGCATCGTATTCGGTTTCAGCACGTCGAATAACCAAGGAAACTGATGCAACATCGGTTTCTTCGCGACCACAGCTCAAGAAAAACTCAATCATAGAAATTGATATTCGTGTCCGATATGATGGCGTATAACTTGAGTACACATTGCCCCAGGCCGATGAAACCGCATGCAATAGCTTCGTCTCGTCGAACTACACGAGTGCAATGCGTGGAGTTTGCGTGTGAACGATTTGTCTTCGAGAAAAAGTCGATTATACATATGCGTTTTCACGACATCGTGGGAATGACTTTTTTTTGGCTGCACCTAGGTGAAATCTGGCATCATATTCGGTTTCAGCACGTCGAAGAACCATGGAAACTGATGCATCATCGTTTCCTTCGTAACCACAGCTCACGAAAAACTCAATCATAGAAGTTTATTTTCGCGTTCGATATGATGGCAGATTACGTGAGTACACATTGTAGTATGCCGATAAAACCGCGTTCAATGGCTTCGTCTCGTCCAACTACACGAGTTCAACGGTCGAAGTTTGCGTGGGAACAACTTGTCTTCGAGAAAAAGTCCATTATACATATGTGTTTTTACGACATCGTGGGAATCATTTTTTTTGGCTGCACCTGGACGAAATCTGGCGTCATATTCGGTTTCAGCACGTCGAAGAACCATGGAAACTGAAGCATCATCGTTTCCTTCGCAACCACAGCTCACGAAAAACTCAATCATAGAAGTTAATATTCGTGTCCGATAGGATGGCATATAACTTGAGTACACATTGTCGTAGGCCGATAAAACCGCGTGCAATAGCTTTGTTTCGTCGAACTACACGAGTGCAATGCGCGAAGTTTGCGTGTGAACGATTTGTCTTCGAGAAAAAGTCGATTATACATATGCGTTTTTACGACATCGTGGGAATCACTTTTTTCGGCTGCACCTAGGCGAAATCTGGCATCATATTCGGTTTCAGGACGTCGAATAACCAAGGAAACTGATGCAACATCGTTTTTTTCGCGACCACAGCTCACGAAAAACTCAATCATAGAAGTTAATATTCGTGTCCGATATGATGGCATATAACTTGAGTACACATTATCGTAGGCCGATGAAACCGCGTGCAATAGCATCGTTTCGTCGAACTACACGAGTTCAATGCGCAAAGTTTGCGTGTAAACGATTTGTCTCCAAGAAAAAGTCGATTATACATAAGCGTTTTCACGACATCGTGGGAATCACTTTTTTTTGGCTGCACCTAGACAAAATCTGGCATCATATTCGGTTTCAGCACGCCGAATAACCAAGGAAACTGATGCGACATCGTTTTCTTCGCCTCCACAGCTCACGAAAAACTCAATCATAGAGATTGATATTCGTGTCGGATATGATGGCAGATAACTTGAGTACACATTGTCGTAGGTCGATGAAACCGCGTGCAATATCTTCTTCTCGTCGAACTACACGAGTTCAATGCTCGAAGTTTGCGTGGGAACAACTTGTCTTCGAGAAAAAGTCGATTATACATATGCGTTTTTACGACATCGTGGGAATCATTTTCTTTTTGCTGCACCTAGACAAAATCTGGCATCGTATTTGGTTTCAGCACGTCGAATAACCAAGGAAACTGATGCAACATCGTTTTCTTCGCGACCACAGCTCAAGAAAAACTCAATCATAGAAGTTTATTTTCGGGTTCGATATGATGGCATATTACGTGAGTACACATTGTCGTATGCCGATGAAACCGCGTTCAATGGCTTCGTCTCGTCGAACTACACGAGTTCAATGCTCGAAGTTTGCGTGGGAACAACTTGTCTTCGAGAAAAAGTCGATTATACATATGCGTTTTTACGACATCGTGGGAATCATTTTCTTTTTGCTGCACCTAGACAAAATCTGGCATCGTATTCGGTTTCAGCACGTCGAATAACCAAGGAAACTGATGCAACATCGTTTTCTTCGCGACCAATGCTCACGAAAAACTCAATCATAGAGATTGATATTCGGGTTCGATATGATGGCATATAACTTGAGTACACATTGTCGTAGGCCGATGAAACCGCGTTCAATGGCTTCGTCTCGTCCAACTACACGAGTTCAACGGTCGAAGTTTGCGTGGGAACAACTTGTCTTCGAGAAAAAGTCCATTATACATATGTGTTTTTACGACATCGTGGGAATCATTTTCTTTTTGCTGCACCTAGACAAAATCTGGCATCGTATTCGGTTTCAGCACGTCGAATAACCAAGGAAACTGATGCAACATCGTTTTCTTCGCGACCAATGCTCACGAAAAACTCAATCATAGAGATTGATATTCGGGTTCGATATGATGGCATATAACTTGAGTACACATTGTCGTAGGCCGATGAAACCGCGTTCAATGGCTTCGTCTCGTCGAACTACACGAGTTCAATGCTCGAAGTTTGCGTGGGAACAACTTGTCTTCGAGAAAAAGTCGATTATACATATGCGTTTTTACGACATCGTGGGAATCATTTTCGTTTTACTGCACCTAGACAAAATCTGGCATCGTATTCGGTTTCAGCACGTCGAATAACCAAGGAAACTGATGCAACATCGTTTTCTTCGCGACCACAGCTCAAGAAAAACTCAATCATAGAAATTGATATTCGTGTCCGATATGATGGCGTATAACTTGAGTACACATTGCCCCAGGCCGATGAAACCGCGTGCAATAGCTTCGTCTCGTCGAACTACACGAGTGCAATGCGTGGAGTTTGCGTGTGAACGATTTGTCTTCGAGAAAAAGTCGATTATACATATGCGTTTTCACGACATCGTGGGAATGACTTTTTTTTGGCTGCACCTAGGTGAAATCTGGCATCATATTCGGTTTCAGCACGTCGAAGAACCATGGAAACTGATGCATCATCGTTTCCTTCGTAACCACAGCTCACGAAAAACTCAATCATAGAAGTTTATTTTCGGGTTCGATACGATGGCAGATTACGTGAGTACACATTGTCGTATGCCGATAAAACCGCGTTCAATGGCTTCGTCTCGTCCAACTACACGAGTTCAACGGTCGAAGTTTGCGTGGGAACAACTTGTCTTCGAGAAAAAGTCCATTATACATATGTGTTTTTACGACATCGTGGGAATCATTTTTTTTGGCTGCACCTGGACGAAATCTGGCGTCATATTCGGTTTCAGCACGTCGAAGAACCAAGGAAACTGATGCAACATCGTTTTTTTCGCGACCACAGCTCACGAAAAACTCAATCATAGAAGTTAATATTCGTGTCCGATATGATGGCATATAACTTGAGTACACATTATCGTAGGCCGATGAAACCGCGTGCAATAGCATCGTTTCGTCGAACTACACGAGTTCAATGCGCAAAGTTTGCGTGTAAACGATTTGTCTCCAAGAAAAAGTCGATTATACATATGCGTTTTTACGACATCGTGGGAATCACTTTTTTTCGGCTGCACCTAGGCGAAATCTGGCATCATATTCGGTTTCAGCACGCCGAATAACCAAGTAAACTGATGCGACATCGTTTTCTTCGCCACCACAGCTCACGAAAAACTCAATCATAGAGATTGATATTCGGGTTCGATATGACGGCATATAACGTGAGTACACATTGTCGTAGGCCTATAAAACCGGGTGCAATAGCTTCGTCGCGTCGAACCACATGAGTGAAATGCACGAATTTTGCGTGGGAACGAGTTGTCTTCGAGAAATCCTCTATTATACATATGCGTGTAGTATCGGGAAAATTTTAGAGGTAGTATTATAAAAAATGGGAGTCTATCGAATATGGCAGACGGATGTCTACAGCATTTAAGATATTCTATTAAGATGTAGGATTAAGTTGTGAACCTCGTTTTATTATTTCATTGAAGTAGAGTGCCCGCACTCTCACTAATGGCGCCTGGGCCATTAGCTGGCCCACTTCGCCACGTCTGGGGAATTTCCCAGAGACCGATAATGGCGAACAGGGCCCCATAACGGCGGTGGGGGAAGAGGCCAAGTTGGAGGAATCGGGGGTGCGAAAGGTAATTTTTAAGATTAGCAGTCAGTTGGAAATCGTGGAGTAGAGTAGTTATACGGTAGAACATAGAAGTTTCGCCGACGTCCCCATATGAGGCATTGGACGTACAAGTTTAGATAATTATAAATTCTCGTAGACGTGTAAACATTTGTATTTGTGGTGAGTCTTCTAATATCAGAAAGACTGTAAATAGTTCTTAGAAATTAAAGTGTTACTTAAATAAAATTCTAGCGGCTTTATCTTTTTACAAGTATCCCACATGCGTTTTTACGACATCGTGGGAATGACTTTTTTTTGGCTGCACCTAGGTGAAATCTCGCATCATATTCGGTTTCAGCACGTCGAAGAACCATGGAAACTGATGCATCATCGTTTCCTTCGTAACCACAGCTCACGAAAAACTCAATCATAGAAGTTTATTTTCGGGTTCGATATGATGGCATATTACGTGAGTACACATTGTCGTATGCCGATAAAACCGCGTTCAATGGCTTCGACTCGTCGAACTACACGAGTTCAATGGTCGAAGTTTGCGTGGGAACAAATTGTCTTCGAGAAAAAGTCGATTATACATATGCGTTTTTACGACATCGTGGGAATCATTTTCTTTTTGCTGCACCTAGGCAAAATGTGGCATCGTATTCGGTTTCAGCACGTCGAATAACCAAGGAAACTGATGCAACATCGTTTTCTTCGCGACCACAGCTCAAGAAAAACTCAATCATAGAAATTGATATTCGTGTCCGATATGATGGCGTATAACTTGAGTACACATTGCCGTAGGCCGATGAAACCGCGTGCAATAGCTTCGTTTCGTCGAACTACACGAGTGCAATGCTCTAAGTTTGCGTGGGAACAACTTGTCTTCGAGAAAAAGTCCATTATATATATGCGTTTTTACGACATCGTGGGAATCATTTTTTTTTGGCTGCACCTGGACGAAATCTGGCGTCATATTCGGTTTCAGCACGTCGAATAACCAAGGGAAATGATGCAATATCGTGTTCTTCGCGACCAATGCACACGAAAAACTCAATCATAGCGATTGATATTCGGGTTCGATATGATGGCATATAACTTGAGTACACATTGTCGTAGGCCGATGAAACCGCGTGCAATAGCTTCGTCTCGTCGAACTACTCGAGTGCAATGCGTGGAGTTTGCGTGTGAACGATTTGTCTTCGAGAAAAAGTCGATTATACATATGCGTTTTCACGACATCGTGGGAATGACTTTTTTTTGGCTGCACCTAGGTGAAATCTGGCATCATATTCGGTTTCAGCACGTCGAAGAACCATGGAAACTGATGCATCATCGTTTCCTTCGTAACCACAGCTCACGAAAAACTCAATCATAGAAGTTTATTTTCGGGTTCGATATGATGGCATATAACTTGAGTACACATTGTCGTAGGCCGATAAAACCGCGTGCAATAGCTTCGTTTCGTCGAACTACACGAGTGCAATGCGCGAAGTTTGCGTGTGAACGATTTGTCTTCGAGAAAAAGTCGATTATACATATGCGTTTTTACGACATCGTGGGAATCACTTTTTTTCGGCTGCACCTAGGCGAAATCTGGCATCATATTCGGTTTCAGGACGTCGAATAACCAAGGAAACTGATGCAACATCGTTTTTTTCGCGACCACAGCTCACGAAAAACTCAATCATAGAAGTTAATATTCGTGTCCGATATGATGGCATACAACTTGAGTACACATTATCGTAGGCCGATGAAACCGCGTGCAATAGCATCGTTTCGTCGAACTACACGAGTTCAATGCGCAAAGTTTGCGTGTAAACGATTTGTCTCCAAGAAAAAGTCGATTATACATAATCGACTTTCCGGGGGGTCGGGGTCGGGGTTTCGATGCATAATCGGAAGGTCCCGGGTTCAAATCCCGGTCTGGACTATCCATTTTTTCAGTAATTTTTCTTGCAAAATTATGGAGAATTATCCTGTTCCCCTTCCTACCTCATCCAAAAAATCCTATCCAACGATTTCCTTTGACGTCACAAGAAATGTGGAACGCTATATAAACTTCCCGTCTTGTTGATAAAAATGATTGCCGAATGAAGGACGGCGGTGCTCCATATAGGCAAGAAAAAGTGAATAGAAGAAATGGCTAGGAGCCGGATAGCTCAGTTGGGAGAGCACCCGATGCATAATCGGAAGGTCCCGGGTTCAAATCCCGGTCTGGACTATCCATTTTTTCAGTAATTTTTCTTGCAAAATTATGGAGAATTATCCTGTTCCCCTTCCTACCTCATCCAAAAAATCCTATCCAACGATTTCCTTTGACGTCACAAGAAATGTGGAACGCTATATAAACTTCCCGTCTTGTTGACACGAGTTCAATGCTCGAAGTTTGCGTGGGAACAACTTGTCTTCGAGAAAAAGTCGATTATACATATGCGTTTTTACGACATCGTGGGAATCATTTTCTTTTTGCTGCACCTAGACAAAATCTGGCATCGTATTCGGTTTCAGCACGTCGAATAACCAAGGAAACTGATGCAACATCGTTTTCTTCGCGACCACAGCTCAAGAAAAACTCAATCATAGAAATTGATATTCGTGTCCGGTATGATGGCGTATAACTTGAGTACACATTGCCCCAGGCCGATGAAACCGCGTGCAATAGCTTCGTCTCGTCGAACTAGACGAGTGCAATGCGTGGAGTTTGCGTGTGAACGATTTGTCTTCGAGAAAAAGTCGATTATACATATGCGTTTTCACGACATCGTGGGAATGACTTTTTTTTGGCTGCACCTAGGTGAAATCTGGCATCATATTCGGTTTCAGCACGTCGAAGAACCATGGAAACTGATGCATCATCGTTTCCTTCGTAACCACAGCTCACGAAAAACTCAATCATAGAAGTTTATTTTCGGGTTCGATATGATGGCAGATTACGTGAGTACACATTGTCGTATGCCGATAAAACCGCGTTCAATGGCTTCGTCTCGTCCAACTACACGAGTTCAACGGTCGAAGTTTGCGTGGGAACAACTTGTCTTCGAGAAAAAGTCCGTTATACATATGTGTTTTTACGACATCGTGGGAATCATTTTTTTTGGCTGCACCTGGACGAAATCTGGCGTCATATTCGGTTTCAGCACGTCGAAGAACCATGGAAACTGATGCATCATCGTTTCCTTCGCAACCACAGCTCACGAAAAACTCAATCATAGAAGTTAATATTCGTGTCCGATAGGATGGCATATAACTTGAGTACACATTGTCGTAGGCCGATAAAACCGCGTGCAATAGCTTCGTTTCGTCGAACTACACGAGTGCAATGCGCGAAGTTTGCGTGTGAACGATTTGTCTTCGAGAAAAAGTCGATTATACATATGCGTTTTTACGACATCGTGGGAATCACTTTTTTTCGGCTGCACCTAGGCGAAATCTGGCATCATATTCGGTTTCAGGACGTCGAATAACCAAGGAAACTGATGCAACATCGTTTTTTTCGCGACCACAGCTCACGAAAAACTCAATCATAGAAGTTAATATTCGTGTCCGATATGATGGCATATAACTTGAGTACACATTATCGTAGGCCGATGAAACCGCGTGCAATAGCATCGTTTCGTCGAACTACACGAGTTCAATGCGCAAAGTTTGCGTGTAAACGATTTGTCTCCAAGAAAAAGTCGATTATACATATGCGTTTTTACGACATCGTGGGAATCACTTTTTTTCGGCTGCACCTAGGTGAAATCTCGCATCATATTCGGTTTCAGCACGTCGAAGAACCATGGAAACTGATGCATCATCGTTTCCTTCGTAACCACAGCTCACGAAAAACTCAATCATAGAAGTTTATTTTCGGGTTCGATATGATGGCATATTACGTGAGTACACATTGTCGTATGCCGATAAAACCGCGTTCAATGGCTTCGACTCGTCGAACTACACGAGTTCAATGGTCGAAGTTTGCGTGGGAACAAATTGTCTTCGAGAAAAAGTCGATTATACATATGCGTTTTTACGACATCGTGGGAATCATTTTCTTTTTGCTGCACCTAGACAAAATCTGGCATCGTATTCGGTTTCAGCACGTCGAATAACCAAGGAAACTGATGCAACATCGTTTTCTTCGCGACCACAGCTCAAGAAAAACTCAATCATAGAAATTGATATTCGTGTCCGATATGATGGCGTATAACTTGAGTACACATTGCCGTAGGCCGATGAAACCGCGTGCAATAGCTTCGTCTCGTCGAACTACACGAGTGCAATGCGTGGAGTTTGCGTGTGAACGATTTGTCTTCGAGAAAAAGTCGATTATACATATGCGTTTTCACGACATCGTGGGAATGACTTTTTTTTGGCTGCACCTAGGTGAAATCTGGCATCATATTCGGTTTCAGCACGTCGAAGAACCATGGAAACTGATGCATCATCGTTTCCTTCGTAACCACAGCTCACGAAAAACTCAATCATAGAAGTTTATTTTCGCGTTCGATATGATGGCAGATTACGTGAGTACACATTGTCGTATGCCGATAAAACCGCGTTCAATGGCTTCGTCACGTCCAACTACACGAGTTCAACGGTCGAAGTTTGCGTGGGAACAACTTGTCTTCGAGAAAAAGTCCATTATACATATGTGTTTTTACGACATCGTGGGAATCATTTTTTTTGGCTGCACCTGGACGAAATCTGGCGTCATATTCGGTTTCAGCACGTCGAAGAACCATGGAAACTGATGCATCATCGTTTCCTTCGTAACCACAGCTCACGAAAAACTCAATCATAGAAGTTTATTTTCGGGTTCGATATGATGGCATATTACGTGAGTACACATTGTCGTATGCCGATAAAACCGCGTTCAATGGCTTCGACTCGTCGAACTACACGAGTTCAATGCTCGAAGTTTGCGTGGGAACAACTTGTCTTCGAGAAAAAGTCGATTATACATATGCGTTTTTACGAAATCGTGGGAATCATTTTCTTTTTGCTGCACCTAGACAAAATCTGGCATCGTATTTGGTTTCAGCACGTCGAATAACCAAGGAAACTGATGCAACATCGTTTTCTTCGCGACCACAGCTCAAGAAAAACTCAATCATAGAAGTTTATTTTCGGGTTCGATATGATGGCATATTACGTGAGTACACATTGTCGTATGCCGATGAAACCGCGTTCAATGGCTTCGTCTCGTCGAACTACACGAGTTCAATGCTCGAAGTTTGCGTGGGAACAACTTGTCTTCGAGAAAAAGTCGATTATACATATGCGTTTTTACGACATCGTGGGAATCATTTTCTTTTTGCTGCACCTAGACAAAATCTGGCATCGTATTCGGTTTCAGCACGTCGAATAACCAAGGAAACTGATGCAACATCGTTTTCTTCGCGACCACAGCTCAAGAAAAACTCAATCATAGAAATTGATATTCGTGTCCGATATGATGGCGTATAACTTGAGTACACATTGCCCCAGGCCGATGAAACCGCGTGCAATAGCTTCGTCTCGTCGAACTAGACGAGTGCAATGCGTGGAGTTTGCGTGTGAACGATTTGTCTTCGAGAAAAAGTCGATTATACATATGCGTTTTCACGACATCGTGGGAATGACTTTTTTTTGGCTGCACCTAGGTGAAATCTGGCATCATATTCGGTTTCAGCACGTCGAAGAACCATGGAAACTGATGCATCATCGTTTCCTTCGTAACCACAGCTCACGAAAAACTCAATCATAGAAGTTTATTTTCGGGTTCGATATGATGGCATATTACGTGAGTACACATTGTCGTATGCCGATAAAACCGCGTTCAATGGCTTCGACTCGTCGAACTACACGAGTTCAATGGTCGAAGTTTGCGTGGGAACAAATTGTCTTCGAGAAAAAGTCGATTATACATATGCGTTTTTACGACATCGTGGGAATCATTTTCTTTTTGCTGCACCTAGGCAAAATGTGGCATCGTATTCGGTTTCAGCACGTCGAATAACCAAGGAAACTGATGCAACATCGTTTTCTTCGCGACCACAGCTCAAGAAAAACTCAATCATAGAAATTGATATTCGTGTCCGATATGATGGCGTATAACTTGAGTACACATTGCCGTAGGCCGATGAAACCGCGTGCAATAGCTTCGTTTCGTCGAACTACACGAGTGCAATGCTCTAAGTTTGCGTGGGAACAACTTGTCTTCGAGAAAAAGTCCATTATATATATGCGTTTTTACGACATCGTGGGAATCATTTTTTTTTGGCTGCACCTGGACGAAATCTGGCGTCATATTCGGTTTCAGCACGTCGAATAACCAAGGGAAATGATGCAATATCGTGTTCTTCGCGACCAATGCACACGAAAAACTCAATCATAGCGATTGATATTCGGGTTCGATATGATGGCATATAACTTGAGTACACATTGTCGTAGGCCGATGAAACCGCGTGCAATAGCTTCGTTTCGTCGAACTACACGAGTGCAATGCGCGAAGTTTGCGTGTGAACGATTTGTCTTCGAGAAAAAGTCGATTATACATATGCGTTTTTACGACATCGTGGGAATCACTTTTTTTCGGCTGCACCTAGGCGAAATCTGGCATCATATTCGGTTTCAGGACGTCGAATAACCAAGGAAACTGATGCAACATCGTTTTTTTCGCGACCACAGCTCACGAAAAACTCAATCATAGAAGTTAATATTCGTGTCCGATATGATGGCATACAACTTGAGTACACATTATCGTAGGCCGATGAAACCGCGTGCAATAGCATCGTTTCGTCGAACTACACGAGTTCAATGCGCAAAGTTTGCGTGTAAACGATTTGTCTCCAAGAAAAAGTCGATTATACATAATCGACTTTCCGGGGGGTCGGGGTCGGGGTTTCGATGCATAATCGGAAGGTCCCGGGTTCAAATCCCGGTCTGGACTATCCATTTTTTCAGTAATTTTTCTTGCAAAATTATGGAGAATTATCCTGTTCCCCTTCCTACCTCATCCAAAAAATCCTATCCAACGATTTCCTTTGACGTCACAAGAAATGTGGAACGCTATATAAACTTCCCGTCTTGTTGATAAAAATGATTGCCGAATGAAGGACGGCGGTGCTCCATATAGGCAAGAAAAAGTGAATAGAAGAAATGGCTAGGAGCCGGATAGCTCAGTTGGGAGAGCACCCGATGCATAATCGGAAGGTCCCGGGTTCAAATCCCGGTCTGGACTATCCATTTTTTCAGTAATTTTTCTTGCAAAATTATGGAGAATTATCCTGTTCCCCTTCCTACCTCATCCAAAAAATCCTATCCAACGATTTCCTTTGACGTCACAAGAAATGTGGAACGCTATATAAACTTCCCGTCTTGTTGACACGAGTTCAATGCTCGAAGTTTGCGTGGGAACAACTTGTCTTCGAGAAAAAGTCGATTATACATATGCGTTTTTACGACATCGTGGGAATCATTTTCTTTTTGCTGCACCTAGACAAAATCTGGCATCGTATTCGGTTTCAGCACGTCGAATAACCAAGGAAACTGATGCAACATCGTTTTCTTCGCGACCACAGCTCAAGAAAAACTCAATCATAGAAATTGATATTCGTGTCCGATATGATGGCGTATAACTTGAGTACACATTGCCCCAGGCCGATGAAACCGCGTGCAATAGCTTCGTCTCGTCGAACTAGACGAGTGCAATGCGTGGAGTTTGCGTGTGAACGATTTGTCTTCGAGAAAAAGTCGATTATACATATGCGTTTTCACGACATCGTGGGAATGACTTTTTTTTGGCTGCACCTAGGTGAAATCTGGCATCATATTCGGTTTCAGCACGTCGAAGAACCATGGAAACTGATGCATCATCGTTTCCTTCGTAACCACAGCTCACGAAAAACTCAATCATAGAAGTTTATTTTCGGGTTCGATATGATGGCAGATTACGTGAGTACACATTGTCGTATGCCGATAAAACCGCGTTCAATGGCTTCGTCTCGTCCAACTACACGAGTTCAACGGTCGAAGTTTGCGTGGGAACAACTTGTCTTCGAGAAAAAGTCCGTTATACATATGTGTTTTTACGACATCGTGGGAATCATTTTTTTTGGCTGCACCTGGACGAAATCTGGCGTCATATTCGGTTTCAGCACGTCGAAGAACCATGGAAACTGATGCATCATCGTTTCCTTCGCAACCACAGCTCACGAAAAACTCAATCATAGAAGTTAATATTCGTGTCCGATAGGATGGCATATAACTTGAGTACACATTGTCGTAGGCCGATAAAACCGCGTGCAATAGCTTCGTTTCGTCGAACTACACGAGTGCAATGCGCGAAGTTTGCGTGTGAACGATTTGTCTTCGAGAAAAAGTCGATTATACATATGCGTTTTTACGACATCGTGGGAATCACTTTTTTTCGGCTGCACCTAGGCGAAATCTGGCATCATATTCGGTTTCAGGACGTCGAATAACCAAGGAAACTGATGCAACATCGTTTTTTTCGCGACCACAGCTCACGAAAAACTCAATCATAGAAGTTAATATTCGTGTCCGATATGATGGCATATAACTTGAGTACACATTATCGTAGGCCGATGAAACCGCGTGCAATAGCATCGTTTCGTCGAACTACACGAGTTCAATGCGCAAAGTTTGCGTGTAAACGATTTGTCTCCAAGAAAAAGTCGATTATACATATGCGTTTTTACGACATCGTGGGAATCACTTTTTTTCGGCTGCACCTAGGTGAAATCTCGCATCATATTCGGTTTCAGCACGTCGAAGAACCATGGAAACTGATGCATCATCGTTTCCTTCGTAACCACAGCTCACGAAAAACTCAATCATAGAAGTTTATTTTCGGGTTCGATATGATGGCATATTACGTGAGTACACATTGTCGTATGCCGATAAAACCGCGTTCAATGGCTTCGACTCGTCGAACTACACGAGTTCAATGGTCGAAGTTTGCGTGGGAACAAATTGTCTTCGAGAAAAAGTCGATTATACATATGCGTTTTTACGACATCGTGGGAATCATTTTCTTTTTGCTGCACCTAGACAAAATCTGGCATCGTATTCGGTTTCAGCACGTCGAATAACCAAGGAAACTGATGCAACATCGTTTTCTTCGCGACCACAGCTCAAGAAAAACTCAATCATAGAAATTGATATTCGTGTCCGATATGATGGCGTATAACTTGAGTACACATTGCCGTAGGCCGATGAAACCGCGTGCAATAGCTTCGTCTCGTCGAACTACACGAGTGCAATGCGTGGAGTTTGCGTGTGAACGATTTGTCTTCGAGAAAAAGTCGATTATACATATGCGTTTTCACGACATCGTGGGAATGACTTTTTTTTGGCTGCACCTAGGTGAAATCTGGCATCATATTCGGTTTCAGCACGTCGAAGAACCATGGAAACTGATGCATCATCGTTTCCTTCGTAACCACAGCTCACGAAAAACTCAATCATAGAAGTTTATTTTCGCGTTCGATATGATGGCAGATTACGTGAGTACACATTGTCGTATGCCGATAAAACCGCGTTCAATGGCTTCGTCACGTCCAACTACACGAGTTCAACGGTCGAAGTTTGCGTGGGAACAACTTGTCTTCGAGAAAAAGTCCATTATACATATGTGTTTTTACGACATCGTGGGAATCATTTTTTTTGGCTGCACCTGGACGAAATCTGGCGTCATATTCGGTTTCAGCACGTCGAAGAACCATGGAAACTGATGCATCATCGTTTCCTTCGTAACCACAGCTCACGAAAAACTCAATCATAGAAGTTTATTTTCGGGTTCGATATGATGGCATATTACGTGAGTACACATTGTCGTATGCCGATAAAACCGCGTTCAATGGCTTCGACTCGTCGAACTACACGAGTTCAATGCTCGAAGTTTGCGTGGGAACAACTTGTCTTCGAGAAAAAGTCGATTATACATATGCGTTTTTACGAAATCGTGGGAATCATTTTCTTTTTGCTGCACCTAGACAAAATCTGGCATCGTATTTGGTTTCAGCACGTCGAATAACCAAGGAAACTGATGCAACATCGTTTTCTTCGCGACCACAGCTCAAGAAAAACTCAATCATAGAAGTTTATTTTCGGGTTCGATATGATGGCATATTACGTGAGTACACATTGTCGTATGCCGATGAAACCGCGTTCAATGGCTTCGTCTCGTCGAACTACACGAGTTCAATGCTCGAAGTTTGCGTGGGAACAACTTGTCTTCGAGAAAAAGTCGATTATACATATGCGTTTTTACGACATCGTGGGAATCATTTTCTTTTTGCTGCACCTAGACAAAATCTGGCATCGTATTCGGTTTCAGCACGTCGAATAACCAAGGAAACTGATGCAACATCGTTTTCTTCGCGACCACAGCTCAAGAAAAACTCAATCATAGAAATTGATATTCGTGTCCGATATGATGGCGTATAACTTGAGTACACATTGCCCCAGGCCGATGAAACCGCGTGCAATAGCTTCGTCTCGTCGAACTAGACGAGTGCAATGCGTGGAGTTTGCGTGTGAACGATTTGTCTTCGAGAAAAAGTCGATTATACATATGCGTTTTCACGACATCGTGGGAATGACTTTTTTTTGGCTGCACCTAGGTGAAATCTGGCATCATATTCGGTTTCAGCACGTCGAAGAACCATGGAAACTGATGCATCATCGTTTCCTTCGTAACCACAGCTCACGAAAAACTCAATCATAGAAGTTTATTTTCGGGTTCGATATGATGGCAGATTACGTGAGTACACATTGTCGTATGCCGATAAAACCGCGTTCAATGGCTTCGTCTCGTCCAACTACACGAGTTCAACGGTCGAAGTTTGCGTGGGAACAACTTGTCTTCGAGAAAAAGTCCGTTATACATATGTGTTTTTACGACATCGTGGGAATCATTTTTTTTGGCTGCACCTGGACGAAATCTGGCGTCATATTCGGTTTCAGCACGTCGAAGAACCATGGAAACTGATGCATCATCGTTTCCTTCGCAACCACAGCTCACGAAAAACTCAATCATAGAAGTTAATATTCGTGTCCGATAGGATGGCATATAACTTGAGTACACATTGTCGTAGGCCGATAAAACCGCGTGCAATAGCTTCGTTTCGTCGAACTACACGAGTGCAATGCGCGAAGTTTGCGTGTGAACGATTTGTCTTCGAGAAAAAGTCGATTATACATATGCGTTTTTACGACATCGTGGGAATCACTTTTTTTCGGCTGCACCTAGGCGAAATCTGGCATCATATTCGGTTTCAGGACGTCGAATAACCAAGGAAACTGATGCAACATCGTTTTTTTCGCGACCACAGCTCACGAAAAACTCAATCATAGAAGTTAATATTCGTGTCCGATATGATGGCATATAACTTGAGTACACATTATCGTAGGCCGATGAAACCGCGTGCAATAGCATCGTTTCGTCGAACTACACGAGTTCAATGCGCAAAGTTTGCGTGTAAACGATTTGTCTCCAAGAAAAAGTCGATTATACATATGCGTTTTTACGACATCGTGGGAATCACTTTTTTTCGGCTGCACCTAGGTGAAATCTCGCATCATATTCGGTTTCAGCACGTCGAAGAACCATGGAAACTGATGCATCATCGTTTCCTTCGTAACCACAGCTCACGAAAAACTCAATCATAGAAGTTTATTTTCGGGTTCGATATGATGGCATATTACGTGAGTACACATTGTCGTATGCCGATAAAACCGCGTTCAATGGCTTCGACTCGTCGAACTACACGAGTTCAATGGTCGAAGTTTGCGTGGGAACAAATTGTCTTCGAGAAAAAGTCGATTATACATATGCGTTTTTACGACATCGTGGGAATCATTTTCTTTTTGCTGCACCTAGACAAAATCTGGCATCGTATTCGGTTTCAGCACGTCGAATAACCAAGGAAACTGATGCAACATCGTTTTCTTCGCGACCACAGCTCAAGAAAAACTCAATCATAGAAATTGATATTCGTGTCCGATATGATGGCGTATAACTTGAGTACACATTGCCGTAGGCCGATGAAACCGCGTGCAATAGCTTCGTCTCGTCGAACTACACGAGTGCAATGCGTGGAGTTTGCGTGTGAACGATTTGTCTTCGAGAAAAAGTCGATTATACATATGCGTTTTCACGACATCGTGGGAATGACTTTTTTTTGGCTGCACCTAGGTGAAATCTGGCATCATATTCGGTTTCAGCACGTCGAAGAACCATGGAAACTGATGCATCATCGTTTCCTTCGTAACCACAGCTCACGAAAAACTCAATCATAGAAGTTTATTTTCGGGTTCGATATGATGGCAGATTACGTGAGTACACATTGTCGTATGCCGATAAAACCGCGTTCAATGGCTTCGTCTCGTCCAACTACACGAGTTCAACGGTCGAAGTTTGCGTGGGAACAACTTGTCTTCGAGAAAAAGTCCATTATACATATGTGTTTTTACGACATCGTGGGAATCATTTTTTTTGGCTGCACCTGGACGAAATCTGGCGTCATATTCGGTTTCAGCACGTCGAAGAACCATGGAAACTGATGCATCATCGTTTCCTTCGCAACCACAGCTCACGAAAAACTCAATCATAGAAGTTAATATTCGTGTCCGATAGGATGGCATATAACTTGAGTAGACATTGTCGTAGGCCGATAAAACCGCGTGCAATAGCTTCGTTTCGTCGAACTACACGAGTGCAATGCGCGAAGTTTGCGTGTGAACGATTTGTCTTCGAGAAAAAGTCGATTATACATATGCGTTTTTACGACATCGTGGGAATCACTTTTTTTCGGCTGCACCTAGGCGAAATCTGGCATCATATTCGGTTTCAGGACGTCGAATAACCAAGGAAACTGATGCAACATCGTTTTTTTCGCGACCACAGCTCACGAAAAACTCAATCATAGAAGTTAATATTCGTGTCCGATATGATGGCATATAACTTGAGTACACATTATCGTAGGCCGATGAAACCGCGTGCAATAGCATCGTTTCGTCGAACTACACGAGTTCAATGCGCAAAGTTTGCGTGTAAACGATTTGTCTCCAAGAAAAAGTCGATTATACATATGCGTTTTTACGACATCGTGGGAATCACTTTTTGTCGGCTGCACCTAGGCGAAATCTGGCATCATATTCGGTTTCAGCACGCCGAATAACCAAGTAAACTGATGCGACATCGTTTTCTTCGCCACCACAGCTCACGAAAAACTCAATCATAGAGATTGATATTCGGGTTCGATATGACGGCATATAACGTGAGTACACATTGTCGTAGGCCTATAAAACCGCGTGCAATAGCTTCGTCGCGTCGAACCACATGAGTGAAATGCACGAATTTTGCGTGGGAACGAGTTGTCTTCGAGAAATCCTCTATTATACATATGCGTGTAGTATCGGGAACATTTTAGAGGTAGTATTATAAAAAATGGGAGTCTATCGAATATGGCAGACAGATGTCTACAGCATTTAAGATATTCTATTAAGATGTAGGATTAAGTTGTGAACCTCGTTTTATTATTTCATTGAAGTAGAGTGCCCGCACTCTCACTAATGGCGCCTGGGCCATTAGCTGGCCCACTTCGCCACGTCTGGGGAATTTCCCAGAGACCGATAATGGCGAACAGGGCCCCATAACGGCGGTGGGGGAAGAGGCCAAGTTGGAGGAATCGGGGGTGCGAAAGGTAATTTTTAAGATTAGCAGTCAGTTGGAAATCGTGGAGTAGAGTAGTTATACGGTAGAACATAGAAGTTTCGGCGACGTCCCCATATGAGGCATTAGACGTACAAGTTTAGATAATTATAAATTCTCGTAGACGTCTAAACATTTGTATTTGTGGTGAGTCTTCTAATATCAGAAAGACTGTAAATAGTTCTTAGAAATTAAAGTGTTACTTAAATAAAATTCTAGCGGCTTTATCTTTTTACAAGTATCCCACATGCGTTTTTACGACATCGTGGGAATGACTTTTTTTTGGCTGCACCTAGGTGAAATCTCGCATCATATTCGGTTTCAGCACGTCGAAGAACCATGGAAACTGATGCATCATCGTTTCCTTCGTAACCACAGCTCACGAAAAACTCAATCATAGAAGTTTATTTTCGGGTTCGATATGATGGCATATTACGTGAGTACACATTGTCGTATGCCGATAAAACCGCGTTCAATGGCTTCGACTCGTCGAACTACACGAGTTCAATGGTCGAAGTTTGCGTGGGAACAAATTGTCTTCGAGAAAAAGTCGATTATACATATGCGTTTTTACGACATCGTGGGAATCATTTTCTTTTTGCTGCACCTAGACAAAATCTGGCATCGTATTCGGTTTCAGCACGTCGAATAACCAAGGAAACTGATGCAACATCGTTTTCTTCGCGACCACAGCTCAAGAAAAACTCAATCATAGAAATTGATATTCGTGTCCGATATGATGGCGTATAACTTGAGTACACATTGCCGTAGGCCGATGAAACCGCGTGCAATAGCTTCGTCTCGTCGAACTACACGAGTGCAATGCGTGGAGTTTGCGTGTGAACGATTTGTCTTCGAGAAAAAGTCGATTATACATATGCGTTTTCACGACATCGTGGGAATGACTTTTTTTTGGCTGCACCTAGGTGAAATCTGGCATCATATTCGGGTTCAGCACGTCGAAGAACCATGGAAACTGATGCATCATCGTTTCCTTCGTAACCACAGCTCACGAAAAACTCAATCATAGAAGTTTATTTTCGGGTTCGATATGATGGCAGATTACGTGAGTACACATTGTCGTATGCCGATAAAACCGCGTTCAATGGCTTCGTCTCGTCCAACTACACGAGTTCAACGGTCGAAGTTTGCGTGGGAACAACTTGTCTTCGAGAAAAAGTCCATTATACATATGTGTTTTTACGACATCGTGGGAATCATTTTTTTTGGCTGCACCTGGACGAAATCTGGCGTCATATTCGGTTTCAGCACGTCGAAGAACCAAGGAAACTGATGCAACATCGTTTTTTTCGCGACCACAGCTCACGAAAAACTCAATCATAGAAGTTAATATTCGTGTCCGATATGATGGCATATAACTTGAGTACACATTATCGTAGGCCGATGAAACCGCGTGCAATAGCATCGTTTCGTCGAACTACACGAGTTCAATGCGCAAAGTTTGCGTGCAAACGATTTGTCTCCAAGAAAAAGTCGATTATACATATGCGTTTTCACGACATCGTGGGAATCACTTTTTTTCGGCTGCACCTAGGCGAAATCTGGCATCATATTCGGTTTCAGGACGTCGAATAACCAAGGAAACTGATGCAACATCGTTTTTTTCGCGACCACAGCTCACGAAAAACTCAATCATAGAAGTTAATATTCGTGTCCGATATGATGGCATATAACTTGAGTACACATTATCGTAGGCCGATGAAACCGCGTGCAATAGCATCGTTTCGTCGAACTACACGAGTTCAATGCGCAAAGTTTGCGTGTAAACGATTTGTCTCCAAGAAAAAGTCGATTATACATATGCGTTTTTACGACATCGTGGGAATCACTTTTTTTCGGCTGCACCTAGGTGAAATCTCGCATCATATTCGGTTTCAGCACGTCGAAGAACCATGGAAACTGATGCATCATCGTTTCCTTCGTAACCACAGCTCACGAAAAACTCAATCATAGAAGTTTATTTTCGGGTTCGATATGATGGCATATTACGTGAGTACACATTGTCGTATGCCGATAAAACCGCGTTCAATGGCTTCGACTCGTCGAACTACACGAGTTCAATGGTCGAAGTTTGCGTGGGAACAAATTGTCTTCGAGAAAAAGTCGATTATACATATGCGTTTTTACGACATCGTGGGAATCATTTTCTTTTTGCTGCACCTAGACAAAATCTGGCATCGTATTCGGTTTCAGCACGTCGAATAACCAAGGAAACTGATGCAACATCGTTTTCTTCGCGACCACAGCTCAAGAAAAACTCAATCATAGAAATTGATATTCGTGTCCGATATGATGGCGTATAACTTGAGTACACATTGCCGTAGGCCGATGAAACCGCGTGCAATAGCTTCGTCTCGTCGAACTACACGAGTGCAATGCGTGGAGTTTGCGTGTGAACGATTTGTCTTCGAGAAAAAGTCGATTATACATATGCGTTTTCACGACATCGTGGGAATGACTTTTTTTTGGCTGCACCTAGGTGAAATCTGGCATCATATTCGGTTTCAGCACGTCGAAGAACCATGGAAACTGATGCATCATCGTTTCCTTCGTAACCACAGCTCACGAAAAACTCAATCATAGAAGTTTATTTTCGGGTTCGATATGATGGCAGATTACGTGAGTACACATTGTCGTATGCCGATAAAACCGCGTTCAATGGCTTCGTCTCGTCCAACTACACGAGTTCAACGGTCGAAGTTTGCGTGGGAACAACTTGTCTTCGAGAAAAAGTCCATTATACATATGTGTTTTTACGACATCGTGGGAATCATTTTTTTTGGCTGCACCTGGACGAAATCTGGCGTCATATTCGGTTTCAGCACGTCGAAGAACCATGGAAACTGATGCATCATCGTTTCCTTCGCAACCACAGCTCACGAAAAACTCAATCATAGAAGTTAATATTCGTGTCCGATAGGATGGCATATAACTTGAGTAGACATTGTCGTAGGCCGATAAAACCGCGTGCAATAGCTTCGTTTCGTCGAACTACACGAGTGCAATGCGCGAAGTTTGCGTGTGAACGATTTGTCTTCGAGAAAAAGTCGATTATACATATGCGTTTTTACGACATCGTGGGAATCACTTTTTTTCGGCTGCACCTAGGCGAAATCTGGCATCATATTCGGTTTCAGGACGTCGAATAACCAAGGAAACTGATGCAACATCGTTTTTTTCGCGACCACAGCTCACGAAAAACTCAATCATAGAAGTTAATATTCGTGTCCGATATGATGGCATATAACTTGAGTACACATTATCGTAGGCCGATGAAACCGCGTGCAATAGCATCGTTTCGTCGAACTACACGAGTTCAATGCGCAAAGTTTGCGTGTAAACGATTTGTCTCCAAGAAAAAGTCGATTATACATATGCGTTTTTACGACATCGTGGGAATCACTTTTTGTCGGCTGCACCTAGGCGAAATCTGGCATCATATTCGGTTTCAGCACGCCGAATAACCAAGTAAACTGATGCGACATCGTTTTCTTCGCCACCACAGCTCACGAAAAACTCAATCATAGAGATTGATATTCGGGTTCGATATGACGGCATATAACGTGAGTACACATTGTCGTAGGCCTATAAAACCGCGTGCAATAGCTTCGTCGCGTCGAACCACATGAGTGAAATGCACGAATTTTGCGTGGGAACGAGTTGTCTTCGAGAAATCCTCTATTATACATATGCGTGTAGTATCGGGAACATTTTAGAGGTAGTATTATAAAAAATGGGAGTCTATCGAATATGGCAGACAGATGTCTACAGCATTTAAGATATTCTATTAAGATGTAGGATTAAGTTGTGAACCTCGTTTTATTATTTCATTGAAGTAGAGTGCCCGCACTCTCACTAATGGCGCCTGGGCCATTAGCTGGCCCACTTCGCCACGTCTGGGGAATTTCCCAGAGACCGATAATGGCGAACAGGGCCCCATAACGGCGGTGGGGGAAGAGGCCAAGTTGGAGGAATCGGGGGTGCGAAAGGTAATTTTTAAGATTAGCAGTCAGTTGGAAATCGTGGAGTAGAGTAGTTATACGGTAGAACATAGAAGTTTCGCCGACGTCCCCATATGAGGCATTGGACGTACAAGTTTAGATAATTATAAATTCTCGTAGACGTGTAAACATTTGTATTTGTGGTGAGTCTTCTAATATCAGAAAGACTGTAAATAGTTCTTAGAAATTAAAGTGTTACTTAAATAAAATTCTAGCGGCTTTATCTTTTTACAAGTATCCCACATGCGTTTTTACGACATCGTGGGGATGACTTTTTTTTGGCTGCACCTAGGTGAAATCTCGCATCATATTCGGTTTCAGCACGTCGAAGAACCATGGAAACTGATGCATCATCGTTTCCTTCGTAACCACAGCTCACGAAAAACTCAATCATAGAAGTTTATTTTCGGGTTCGATATGATGGCATATTACGTGAGTACACATTGTCGTATGCCGATAAAACCGCGTTCAATGGCTTCGACTCGTCGAACTACACGAGTTCAATGGTCGAAGTTTGCGTGGGAACAAATTGTCTTCGAGAAAAAGTCGATTATACATATGCGTTTTTACGACATCGTGGGAATCATTTTCTTTTTGCTGCACCTAGGCAAAATCTGGCATCGTATTCGGTTTCAGCACGTCGAATAACCAAGGAAACTGATGCAACATCGTTTTCTTCGCGACCACAGCTCAAGAAAAACTCAATCATAGAAATTGATATTCGTGTCCGATATGATGGCGTATAACTTGAGTACACATTGCCGTAGGCCGATGAAACCGCGTGCAATAGCTTCGTCTCGTCGAACTACACGAGTGCAATGCGTGGAGTTTGCGTGTGAACGATTTGTCTTCGAGAAAAAGTCGATTATACATATGCGTTTTCACGACATCGTGGGAATGACTTTTTTTTGGCTGCACCTAGGTGAAATCTGGCATCATATTCGGGTTCAGCACGTCGAAGAACCATGGAAACTGATGCATCATCGTTTCCTTCGTAACCACAGCTCACGAAAAACTCAATCATAGAAGTTTATTTTCGGGTTCGATACGATGGCAGATTACGTGAGTACACATTGTCGTATGCCGATAAAACCGCGTTCAATGGCTTCGTCTCGTCCAACTACACGAGTTCAACGGTCGAAGTTTGCGTGGGAACAACTTGTCTTCGAGAAAAAGTCCATTATACATATGTGTTTTTACGACATCGTGGGAATCATTTTTTTTGGCTGCACCTGGACGAAATCTGGCGTCATATTCGGTTTCAGCACGTCGAAGAACCAAGGAAACTGATGCAACATCGTTTTTTTCGCGACCACAGCTCACGAAAAACTCAATCATAGAAGTTAATATTCGTGTCCGATATGATGGCATATAACTTGAGTACACATTATCGTAGGCCGATGAAACCGCGTGCAATAGCATCGTTTCGTCGAACTACACGAGTTCAATGCGCAAAGTTTGCGTGTAAACGATTTGTCTCCAAGAAAAAGTCGATTATACATATGCGTTTTTACGACATCGTGGGAATCACTTTTTTTCGGCTGCACCTAGGCGAAATCTGGCATCATATTCGGTTTCAGCACGCCGAATAACCAAGTAAACTGATGCGACATCGTTTTCTTCGCCACCACAGCTCACGAAAAACTCAATCATAGAGATTGATATTCGGGTTCGATATGACGGCATATAACGTGAGTACACATTGTCGTAGGCCTATAAAACCGGGTGCAATAGCTTCGTCGCGTCGAACCACATGAGTGAAATGCACGAATTTTGCGTGGGAACGAGTTGTCTTCGAGAAATCCTCTATTATACATATGCGTGTAGTATCGGGAAAATTTTAGAGTTAGTATTATAAAAAATGGGAGTCTATCGAATATGGCAGACAGATGTCTACAGCATTTAAGATATTCTATTAAGATGTAGGATTAAGTTGTGAACCTCGTTTTATTATTTCATTGAAGTAGAGTGCCCGCACTCTCACTAATGGCGCCTGGGCCATTAGCTGGCCCACTTCGCCACGTCTGGGGAATTTCCCAGGGACCGATAATGGCGAACAGGGCCCCATAACGGCGGTGGGGGAAGAGGCCAAGTTGGAGGAATCGGGGGTGCGAAAGGTAATTTTTAAGATTAGCAGTCAGTTGGAAATCGTGGAGTAGAGTAGTTATACGGTAGAACATAGAAGTTTCGGCGACGTCCCCATATGAGGCATTAGACGTACAAGTTTAGATAATTATAAATTCTCGTAGACGTCTAAACATTTGTATTTGTGGTGAGTCTTCTAATATCAGAAAGACTGTAAATAGTTCTTAGAAATTAAAGTGTTACTTAAATAAAATTCTAGCGGCTTTATCTTTTTACAAGTATCCCACATGCGTTTTTACGACATCGTGGGAATGACTTTTTTTTGGCTGCACCTAGGTGAAATCTCGCATCATATTCGGTTTCAGCACGTCGAAGAACCATGGAAACTGATGCATCATCGTTTCCTTCGTAACCACAGCTCACGAAAAACTCAATCATAGGAGTTTATTTTCGGGTTCGATATGATGGCATATTACGTGAGTACACATTGTCGTATGCCGATAAAACCGCGTTCAATGGCTTCGACTCGTCGAACTACACGAGTTCAATGGTCGAAGTTTGCGTGGGAACAAATTGTCTTCGAGAAAAAGTCGATTATACATATGCGTTTTTACGACATCGTGGGAATCATTTTCTTTTTGCTGCACCTAGACAAAATCTGGCATCGTATTCGGTTTCAGCACGTCGAATAACCAAGGAAACTGATGCAACATCGTTTTCTTCGCGACCACAGCTCAAGAAAAACTCAATCATAGAAATTGATATTCGTGTCCGATATGATGGCGTATAACTTGAGTACACATTGCCGTAGGCCGATGAAACCGCGTGCAATAGCTTCGTCTCGTCGAACTACACGAGTGCAATGCGTGGAGTTTGCGTGTGAATGATTTGTCTTCGAGAAAAAGTCGATTATACATATGCGTTTTCACGACATGGTGGGAATGACTTTTTTTTGGCTGCACCTAGGTGAAATCTGGCATCATATTCGGGTTCAGCACGTCGAAGAACCAAGGAAACTGATGCATCATCGTTTCCTTCGTAACCACAGCTCACGAAAAACTCAATCATAGAAGTTTATTTTCGGGTTCGATATGATGGCAGATTACGTGAGTACACATTGTCGTATGCCGATAAAACCGCGTTCAATGGCTTCGTCTCGTCCAACTACACGAGTTCAACGGTCGAAGTTTGCGTGGGAACAACTTGTCTTCGAGAAAAAGTCCATTATACATATGCGTTTTTACGACATCGTGGGAATCATTTTTTTTTGGCTGCACCTGGACGAAATCTGGCGTCATATTCGGTTTCAGCACGTCGAATAACCAAGGGAAATGATGCAATATCGTGTTCTTCGCGACCAATGCACACGAAAAACTCAATCATAGCGATTGATATTCGGGTTCGATATGATGGCATATAACTTGAGTACACATTGTCGTAGGCCGATGAAACCGCGTGCAATAGCTTCGTCTCGTCGAACTACACGAGTGCAATGCGTGGAGTTTGCGTGTGAACGATTTGTCTTCGAGAAAAAGTCGATTATACATATGCGTTTTCACGACATCGTGGGAATGACTTTTTTTTGGCTGCACCTAGGTGAAATCTGGCATCATATTCGGTTTCAGCACGTCGAAGAACCATGGAAACTGATGCATCATCGTTTCCTTCGTTACCACAGCTCACGAAAAACTCAATCATAGAAGTTTATTTTCGGGTTCGATATGATGGCATATAACTTGAGTACACATTGTCGTAGGCCGATAAAACCGCGTGCAATAGCTTCGTTTCGTCGAACTACACGAGTGCAATGCGCGAAGTTTGCGTGTGAACGATTTGTCTTCGAGAAAAAGTCGATTATACATATGCGTTTTTACGACATCGTGGGAATCACTTTTTTTCGGCTGCACCTAGGCGAAATCTGGCATCATATTCGGTTTCAGGACGTCGAATAACCAAGGAAACTGATGCAACATCGTTTTTTTCGCGACCACAGCTCACGAAAAACTCAATCATAGAAGTTAATATTCGTGTCCGATATGATGGCATACAACTTGAGTACACATTATCGTAGGCCGATGAAACCGCGTGCAATAGCATCGTTTCGTCGAACTACACGAGTTCAATGCGCAAAGTTTGCGTGTAAACGATTTGTCTCCAAGAAAAAGTCGATTATACATATGCGTTTTCACGACATCGTGGGAATCACTTTTTTTTTGGCTGCACCTAGACAAAATCTGGCATCATATTCGGTTTCAGCACGCCGAATAACCAAGGAAACTGATGCGACATCGTTTTCCTCGCCACCACAGCTAACGAAAAACTCAATCATAGAGATTGATATTCGGGTTCGATATGACGGCATATAACGTGAGTACACATTGTCGTAGGCCTATAAAACCGCGTGCAATAGCTTCGTCGCGTCGAACAACATGAGTGAAATGCACGAATTTTGCGTGGGAACGAGTTGTCTTCGAGAAATCCTCTATTATACATATGCGTGTAGTATCGGGAAAATTTTAGAGGTAGTATTATAAAAAATGGGAGTCTATCGAATATGGCAGACGGATGTCTACAGCATTTAAGATATTCTATTAAGATGTAGGATTAAGTTGTGAACCTCGTTTTATTATTTCATTGAAGTAGAGTGCCCGCACTCTCACTAATGGCGCCTGGGCCATTAGCTGGCCCACTTCGCCACGTCTGGGGAATTTCCCAGAGACCGATAATGGCGAACAGGGCCCCATAACGGCGGTGGGGGAAGAGGCCAAGTTGGAGGAATCGGGGGTGCGAAAGGTAATTTTTAAGATTAGCAGTCAGTTGGAAATCGTGGAGTAGAGTAGTTATACGGTAGCACATAGAAGTTTCGCCGACGTCCCCATATGAGGCATTGGACGTACAAGTTTAGATAATTATAAATTCTCGTAGACGTGTAAACATTTGTATTTGTGGTGAGTCTTCTAATATCAGAAAGACTGTAAATATTTCTTAGAAATTAAAGTGTTACTTAAATAAAATTCTAGCGGCTTTATCCATTGACAAGTATCCCACATGCGTTTTTACGACATCGTGGGAATGACTTTTTTTTGGCTGCACCTAGGCGAAATCTGGCATCATATTCGGTTTCAGCACGTCGAACAACCATGGAAACTGATGCATCATCGTTTCCTTCGTAACCACAGCTCACGAAAAACTCAATCATAGAAGTTTATTTTCGGGTTCGATATGATGGCATATTACGTGAGTACACATTGTCGTATGCCGATAAAACCGCGTTCAATGGCTTCGTCTCGTCGAACTACACGAGTTCAATGCTCGAAATTTGCGCGGGAACAACTTGTCTTCGAGAAAAAGTCGATTATACATATGCGTTTTTACGACATCGTGGGAATCATTTTCTTTTTGCTGCACCTAGACAAAATCTGGCATCGTATTCGGTTTCAGCACGTCGAATAACCAAGGAAACTGATGCAACATCGGTTTCTTCGCGACCACAGCTCAAGAAAAACTCAATCATAGAAATTGATATTCGTGTCCGATATGATGGCGTATAACTTGAGTACACATTGCCCCAGGCCGATGAAACCGCATGCAATAGCTTCGTCTCGTCGAACTACACGAGTGCAATGCGTGGAGTTTGCGTGTGAACGATTTGTCTTCGAGAAAAAGTCGATTATACATATGCGTTTTCACGACATCGTGGGAATGACTTTTTTTTGGCTGCACCTAGGTGAAATCTGGCATCATATTCGGTTTCAGCACGTCGAAGAACCATGGAAACTGATGCATCATCGTTTCCTTCGTAACCACAGCTCACGAAAAACTCAATCATAGAAGTTTATTTTCGCGTTCGATATGATGGCAGATTACGTGAGTACACATTGTCGTATGCCGATAAAACCGCGTTCAATGGCTTCGTCTCGTCCAACTACACGAGTTCAACGGTCGAAGTTTGCGTGGGAACAACTTGTCTTCGAGAAAAAGTCCATTATACATATGTGTTTTTACGACATCGTGGGAATCATTTTTTTTGGCTGCACCTGGACGAAATCTGGCGTCATATTCGGTTTCAGCACGTCGAAGAACCATGGAAACTGAAGCATCATCGTTTCCTTCGCAACCACAGCTCACGAAAAACTCAATCATAGAAGTTAATATTCGTGTCCGATAGGATGGCATATAACTTGAGTACACATTGTCGTAGGCCGATAAAACCGCGTGCAATAGCTTTGTTTCGTCGAACTACACGAGTGCAATGCGCGAAGTTTGCGTGTGAACGATTTGTCTTCGAGAAAAAGTCGATTATACATATGCGTTTTTGCGACATCGTGGGAATCACTTTTTTCGGCTGCACCTAGGCGAAATCTCGCATCATATTCGGTTTCAGCACGTCGAAGAACCATGGAAACTGATGCATCATCGTTTCCTTCGTAACCACAGCTCACGAAAAACTCAATCATAGAAGTTTATTTTCGGGTTCGATATGATGGCATATTACGTGAGTACACATTGTCGTATGCCGATAAAACCGCGTTCAATGGCTTCGTCTCGTCCAACTACACGAGTTCAACGGTCGAAGTTTGCGTGGGAACAACTTGTCTTCGAGAAAAAGTCCATTATACATATGTGTTTTTACGACATCGTGGGAATCATTTTTTTTGGCTGCACCTGGACGAAATCTATCGTCATATTCGGTTTCAGCACGTCGAAGAACCAAGGAAACTGATGCAACATCGTTTTTTTCGCGACCACAGCTCACGAAAAACTCAATCATAGAAGTTAATATTCGTGTCCGATATGATGGCATATAACTTGAGTACACATTATCGTAGGCCGATGAAACCGCGTGCAATAGCATCGTTTCGTCGAACTACACGAGTTCAATGCGCAAAGTTTGCGTGTAAACGATTTGTCTCCAAGAAAAAGTCGATTATACATATGCGTTTTCACGACATCGTGGGAATCACTTTTTTTTTGGCTGCACCTAGACAAAATCTGGCATCATATTCGGTTTCAGCACGCCGAATAACCAAAGAAACTGATGCGACATCGTTTTCTTCGCCACCACAGCTCACGAAAAACTCAATCATAGAGATTGATATTCGGGTTCGATATGACGGCATATAACGTGAGTACACATTGTCGTAGGCCTATAAAACCGCGTGCAATAGCTTCGTCGCGTCGAACCACATGAGTGAAATGCACGAATTTTGCGTGGGAACGAGTTGTCTTCGAGAAATCCTCTATTATACATATGCGTGTAGTATCGGGAAAATTTTAGAGGTAGTATTATAAAAAATGGGAGTCTATCGAATATGGCAGACGGATGTCTACAGCATTTAAGATATTCTATTAAGATGTAGGATTAAGTTGTGAACCTCGTTTTATTATTTCATTGAAGTAGAGTGCCCGCACTCTCACTAATGGCGCCTGGGCCATTAGCTGGCCCACTTCGCCACGTCTGGGGAATTTCCCAGAGACCGATAACGGCGAACAGGGCCCCATAACGGCGGTGGGGGAAGAGGCCAAGTTGGAGGAATCGGGGGTGCGAAAGGTAATTTTTAAGATTAGCAGTCAGTTGGAAATCGTGGAGTAGAGTAGTTATACGGTAGAACATAGAAGTTTCGCCGACGTCCCCATATGAGGCATTGGACGTACAAGTTTAGATAATTATAAATTCTCGTAGACGTGTAAACATTTGTATTTGTGGTGAGTCTTCTAATATCAGAAAGACTGTAAATAGTTCTTAGAAATTAAAGTGTTACTTAAATAAAATTCTAGCGGCTTTATCTTTTTACAAGTATCCCACATGCGTTTTTACGACATCGTGGGAATGACTTTTTTTTGGCTGCACCTAGGTGAAATCTCGCATCATATTCGGTTTCAGCACGTCGAAGAACCATGGAAACTGATGCATCATCGTTTCCTTCGTAACCACAGCTCACGAAAAACTCAATCATAGAAGTTTATTTTCGGGTTCGATATGATGGCATATTACGTGAGTACACATTGTCGTATGCCGATAAAACCGCGTTCAATGGCTTCGACTCGTCGAACTACACGAGTTCAATGGTCGAAGTTTGCGTGGGAACAAATTGTCTTCGAGAAAAAGTCGATTATACATATGCGTTTTTACGACATCGTGGGAATCATTTTCTTTTTGCTGCACCTAGGCAAAATGTGGCATCGTATTCGGTTTCAGCACGTCGAATAACCAAGGAAACTGATGCAACATCGTTTTCTTCGCGACCACAGCTCAAGAAAAACTCAATCATAGAAATTGATATTCGTGTCCGATATGATGGCGTATAACTTGAGTACACATTGCCGTAGGCCGATGAAACCGCGTGCAATAGCTTCGTTTCGTCGAACTACACGAGTGCAATGCTCTAAGTTTGCGTGGGAACAACTTGTCTTCGAGAAAAAGTCCATTATATATATGCGTTTTTACGACATCGTGGGAATCATTTTTTTTTGGCTGCACCTGGACGAAATCTGGCGTCATATTCGGTTTCAGCACGTCGAATAACCAAGGGAAATGATGCAATATCGTGTTCTTCGCGACCAATGCACACGAAAAACTCAATCATAGCGATTGATATTCGGGTTCGATATGATGGCATATAACTTGAGTACACATTGTCGTAGGCCGATGAAACCGCGTGCAATAGCTTCGTCTCGTCGAACTACACGAGTGCAATGCGTGGAGTTTGCGTGTGAACGATTTGTCTTCGAGAAAAAGTCGATTATACATATGCGTTTTCACGACATCGTGGGAATGACTTTTTTTTGGCTGCACCTAGGTGAAATCTGGCATCATATTCGGTTTCAGCACGTCGAAGAACCATGGAAACTGATGCATCATCGTTTCCTTCGTAACCACAGCTCACGAAAAACTCAATCATAGAAGTTTATTTTCGGGTTCGATATGATGGCATATAACTTGAGTACACATTGTCGTAGGCCGATAAAACCGCGTGCAATAGCTTCGTTTCGTCGAACTACACGAGTGCAATGCGCGAAGTTTGCGTGTGAACGATTTGTCTTCGAGAAAAAGTCGATTATACATATGCGTTTTTACGACATCGTGGGAATCACTTTTTTTCGGCTGCACCTAGGCGAAATCTGGCATCATATTCGGTTTCAGGACGTCGAATAACCAAGGAAACTGATGCAACATCGTTTTTTTCGCGACCACAGCTCACGAAAAACTCAATCATAGAAGTTAATATTCGTGTCCGATATGATGGCATACAACTTGAGTACACATTATCGTAGGCCGATGAAACCGCGTGCAATAGCATCGTTTCGTCGAACTACACGAGTTCAATGCGCAAAGTTTGCGTGTAAACGATTTGTCTCCAAGAAAAAGTCGATTATACATATGCGTTTTCACGACATCGTGGGAATCACTTTTTTTTTGGCTGCACCTAGACAAAATCTGGCATCATATTCGGTTTCAGCACGCCGAATAACCAAGGAAACTGATGCGACATCGTTTTCCTCGCCACCACAGCTAACGAAAAACTCAATCATAGAGATTGATATTCGGGTTCGATATGACGGCATATAACGTGAGTACACATTGTCGTAGGCCTATAAAACCGCGTGCAATAGCTTCGTCGCGTCGAACAACATGAGTGAAATGCACGAATTTTGCGTGGGAACGAGTTGTCTTCGAGAAATCCTCTATTATACATATGCGTGTAGTATCGGGAAAATTTTAGAGGTAGTATTATAAAAAATGGGAGTCTATCGAATATGGCAGACGGATGTCTACAGCATTTAAGATATTCTATTAAGATGTAGGATTAAGTTGTGAACCTCGTTTTATTATTTCATTGAAGTAGAGTGCCCGCACTCTCACTAATGGCGCCTGGGCCATTAGCTGGCCCACTTCGCCACGTCTGGGGAATTTCCCAGAGACCGATAATGGCGAACAGGGCCCCATAACGGCGGTGGGGGAAGAGGCCAAGTTGGAGGAATCGGGGGTGCGAAAGGTAATTTTTAAGATTAGCAGTCAGTTGGAAATCGTGGAGTAGAGTAGTTATACGGTAGCACATAGAAGTTTCGCCGACGTCCCCATATGAGGCATTGGACGTACAAGTTTAGATAATTATAAATTCTCGTAGACGTGTAAACATTTGTATTTGTGGTGAGTCTTCTAATATCAGAAAGACTGTAAATATTTCTTAGAAATTAAAGTGTTACTTAAATAAAATTCTAGCGGCTTTATCCATTGACAAGTATCCCACATGCGTTTTTACGACATCGTGGGAATGACTTTTTTTTGGCTGCACCTAGGCGAAATCTGGCATCATATTCGGTTTCAGCACGTCGAACAACCATGGAAACTGATGCATCATCGTTTCCTTCGTAACCACAGCTCACGAAAAACTCAATCATAGAAGTTTATTTTCGGGTTCGATATGATGGCATATTACGTGAGTACACATTGTCGTATGCCGATAAAACCGCGTTCAATGGCTTCGTCTCGTCGAACTACACGAGTTCAATGCTCGAAATTTGCGCGGGAACAACTTGTCTTCGAGAAAAAGTCGATTATACATATGCGTTTTTACGACATCGTGGGAATCATTTTCTTTTTGCTGCACCTAGACAAAATCTGGCATCGTATTCGGTTTCAGCACGTCGAATAACCAAGGAAACTGATGCAACATCGGTTTCTTCGCGACCACAGCTCAAGAAAAACTCAATCATAGAAATTGATATTCGTGTCCGATATGATGGCGTATAACTTGAGTACACATTGCCCCAGGCCGATGAAACCGCATGCAATAGCTTCGTCTCGTCGAACTACACGAGTGCAATGCGTGGAGTTTGCGTGTGAACGATTTGTCTTCGAGAAAAAGTCGATTATACATATGCGTTTTCACGACATCGTGGGAATGACTTTTTTTTGGCTGCACCTAGGTGAAATCTGGCATCATATTCGGTTTCAGCACGTCGAAGAACCATGGAAACTGATGCATCATCGTTTCCTTCGTAACCACAGCTCACGAAAAACTCAATCATAGAAGTTTATTTTCGCGTTCGATATGATGGCAGATTACGTGAGTACACATTGTCGTATGCCGATAAAACCGCGTTCAATGGCTTCGTCTCGTCCAACTACACGAGTTCAACGGTCGAAGTTTGCGTGGGAACAACTTGTCTTCGAGAAAAAGTCCATTATACATATGTGTTTTTACGACATCGTGGGAATCATTTTTTTTGGCTGCACCTGGACGAAATCTGGCGTCATATTCGGTTTCAGCACGTCGAAGAACCATGGAAACTGAAGCATCATCGTTTCCTTCGCAACCACAGCTCACGAAAAACTCAATCATAGAAGTTAATATTCGTGTCCGATAGGATGGCATATAACTTGAGTACACATTGTCGTAGGCCGATAAAACCGCGTGCAATAGCTTTGTTTCGTCGAACTACACGAGTGCAATGCGCGAAGTTTGCGTGTGAACGATTTGTCTTCGAGAAAAAGTCGATTATACATATGCGTTTTTACGACATCGTGGGAATCACTTTTTTCGGCTGCACCTAGGCGAAATCTCGCATCATATTCGGTTTCAGCACGTCGAAGAACCATGGAAACTGATGCATCATCGTTTCCTTCGTAACCACAGCTCACGAAAAACTCAATCATAGAAGTTTATTTTCGGGTTCGATATGATGGCATATTACGTGAGTACACATTGTCGTATGCCGATAAAACCGCGTTCAATGGCTTCGACTCGTCGAACTACACGAGTTCAATGGTCGAAGTTTGCGTGGGAACAAATTGTCTTCGAGAAAAAGTCGATTATACATATGCGTTTTTACGACATCGTGGGAATCATTTTCTTTTTGCTGCACCTAGGCAAAATGTGGCATCGTATTCGGTTTCAGCACGTCGAATAACCAAGGAAACTGATGCAACATCGTTTTCTTCGCGACCACAGCTCAAGAAAAACTCAATCATAGAAATTGATATTCGTGTCCGATATGATGGCGTATAACTTGAGTACACATTGCCGTAGGCCGATGAAACCGCGTGCAATAGCTTCGTTTCGTCGAACTACACGAGTGCAATGCTCTAAGTTTGCGTGGGAACAACTTGTCTTCGAGAAAAAGTCCATTATATATATGCGTTTTTACGACATCGTGGGAATCATTTTTTTTTGGCTGCACCTGGACGAAATCTGGCGTCATATTCGGTTTCAGCACGTCGAATAACCAAGGGAAATGATGCAATATCGTGTTCTTCGCGACCAATGCACACGAAAAACTCAATCATAGCGATTGATATTCGGGTTCGATATGATGGCATATAACTTGAGTACACATTGTCGTAGGCCGATGAAACCGCGTGCAATAGCTTCGTCTCGTCGAACTACACGAGTGCAATGCGTGGAGTTTGCGTGTGAACGATTTGTCTTCGAGAAAAAGTCGATTATACATATGCGTTTTCACGACATCGTGGGAATGACTTTTTTTTGGCTGCACCTAGGTGAAATCTGGCATCATATTCGGTTTCAGCACGTCGAAGAACCATGGAAACTGATGCATCATCGTTTCCTTCGTAACCACAGCTCACGAAAAACTCAATCATAGAAGTTTATTTTCGGGTTCGATATGATGGCATATAACTTGAGTACACATTGTCGTAGGCCGATAAAACCGCGTGCAATAGCTTCGTTTCGTCGAACTACACGAGTGCAATGCGCGAAGTTTGCGTGTGAACGATTTGTCTTCGAGAAAAAGTCGATTATACATATGCGTTTTTACGACATCGTGGGAATCACTTTTTTTCGGCTGCACCTAGGCGAAATCTGGCATCATATTCGGTTTCAGGACGTCGAATAACCAAGGAAACTGATGCAACATCGTTTTTTTCGCGACCACAGCTCACGAAAAACTCAATCATAGAAGTTAATATTCGTGTCCGATATGATGGCATACAACTTGAGTACACATTATCGTAGGCCGATGAAACCGCGTGCAATAGCATCGTTTCGTCGAACTACACGAGTTCAATGCGCAAAGTTTGCGTGTAAACGATTTGTCTCCAAGAAAAAGTCGATTATACATATGCGTTTTCACGACATCGTGGGAATCACTTTTTTTTTGGCTGCACCTAGACAAAATCTGGCATCATATTCGGTTTCAGCACGCCGAATAACCAAGGAAACTGATGCGACATCGTTTTCCTCGCCACCACAGCTAACGAAAAACTCAATCATAGAGATTGATATTCGGGTTCGATATGACGGCATATAACGTGAGTACACATTGTCGTAGGCCTATAAAACCGCGTGCAATAGCTTCGTCGCGTCGAACCACATGAGTGAAATGCACGAATTTTGCGTGGGAACGAGTTGTCTTCGAGAAATCCTCTATTATACATATGCGTGTAGTATCGGGAAAATTTTAGAGGTAGTATTATAAAAAATGGGAGTCTATCGAATATGGCAGACGGATGTCTACAGCATTTAAGATATTCTATTAAGATGTAGGATTAAGTTGTGAACCTCGTTTTATTATTTCATTGAAGTAGAGTGCCCGCACTCTCACTAATGGCGCCTGGGCCATTAGCTGGCCCACTTCGCCACGTCTGGGGAATTTCCCAGAGACCGATAATGGCGAACAGGGCCCCATAACGGCGGTGGGGGAAGAGGCCAAGTTGGAGGAATCGGGGGTGCGAAAGGTAATTTTTAAGATTAGCAGTCAGTTGGAAATCGTGGAGTAGAGTAGTTATACGGTAGCACATAGAAGTTTCGCCGACGTCCCCATATGAGGCATTGGACGTACAAGTTTAGATAATTATAAATTCTCGTAGACGTGTAAACATTTGTATTTGTGGTGAGTCTTCTAATATCAGAAAGACTGTAAATATTTCTTAGAAATTAAAGTGTTACTTAAATAAAATTCTAGCGGCTTTATCCATTGACAAGTATCCCACATGCGTTTTTACGACATCGTGGGAATGACTTTTTTTTGGCTGCACCTAGGCGAAATCTGGCATCATATTCGGTTTCAGCACGTCGAACAACCATGGAAACTGATGCATCATCGTTTCCTTCGTAACCACAGCTCACGAAAAACTCAATCATAGAAGTTTATTTTCGGGTTCGATATGATGGCATATTACGTGAGTACACATTGTCGTATGCCGATAAAACCGCGTTCAATGGCTTCGTCTCGTCGAACTACACGAGTTCAATGCTCGAAATTTGCGTGGGAACAACTTGTCTTCGAGAAAAAGTCGATTATACATATGCGTTTTTACGACATCGTGGGAATCATTTTCTTTTTGCTGCACCTAGACAAAATCTGGCATCGTATTCGGTTTCAGCACGTCGAATAACCAAGGAAACTGATGCAACATCGGTTTCTTCGCGACCACAGCTCAAGAAAAACTCAATCATAGAAATTGATATTCGTGTCCGATATGATGGCGTATAACTTGAGTACACATTGCCCCAGGCCGATGAAACCGCGTGCAATAGCTTCGTCTCGTCGAACTACACGAGTGCAACGCGTGGAGTTTGCGTGTGAACGATTTGTCTTCGAGAAAAAGTCGATTATACATATGCGTTTTCACGACATCGTGGGAATGACTTTTTTTTGGCTGCACCTAGGTGAAATCTGGCATCATATTCGGTTTCAGCACGTCGAAGAACCATGGAAACTGATGCATCATCGTTTCCTTCGTAACCACAGCTCACGAAAAACTCAATCATAGAAGTTTATTTTCGCGTTCGATATGATGGCAGATTACGTGAGTACACATTGTCGTATGCCGATAAAACCGCGTTCAATGGCTTCGTCTCGTCCAACTACACGAGTTCAACGGTCGAAGTTTGCGTGGGAACAACTTGTCTTCGAGAAAAAGTCCATTATACATATGTGTTTTTACGACATCGTGGGAATCATTTTTTTTGGCTGCACCTGGACGAAATCTGGCGTCATATTCGGTTTCAGCACGTCGAAGAACCATGGAAACTGATGCATCATCGTTTCCTTCGCAACCACAGCTCACGAAAAACTCAATCATAGAAGTTAATATTCGTGTCCGATAGGATGGCATATAACTTGAGTACACATTGTCGTAGGCCGATAAAACCGCGTGCAATAGCTTTGTTTCGTCGAACTACACGAGTGCAATGCGCGAAGTTTGCGTGTGAACGATTTGTCTTCGAGAAAAAGTCGATTATACATATGCGTTTTTACGACATCGTGGGAATCACTTTTTTCGGCTGCACCTAGGCGAAATCTGGCATCATATTCGGTTTCAGGACGTCGAATAACCAAGGAAACTGATGCAACATCGTTTTTTTCGCGACCACAGCTCACGAAAAACTCAATCATAGAAGTTAATATTCGTGTCCGATATGATGGCATATAACTTGAGTACACATTATCGTAGGCCGATGAAACCGCGTGCAATAGCATCGTTTCGTCGAACTACACGAGTTCAATGCGCAAAGTTTGCGTGTAAACGATTTGTCTCCAAGAAAAAGTCGATTATACATATGCGTTTTCACGACATCGTGGGAATCACTTTTTTTTGGCTGCACCTAGACAAAATCTGGCATCATATTCGGTTTCAGCACGCCGAATAACCAAGGAAACTGATGCGACATCGTTTTCCTCGCCACCACAGCTAACGAAAAACTCAATCATAGAGATTGATATTCGGGTTCGATATGACGGCATATAACGTGAGTACACATTGTCGTAGGCCTATAAAACCGCGTGCAATAACTTCGTCGCGTCGAACCACATGAGTGAAATGCACGAATTTTGCGTGGGAACGAGTTGTCTTCGAGAAATCCTCTATTATACATATGCGTGTAGTATCGGGAAAATTTTAGAGGTAGTATTATAAAAAATGGGAGTCTATCGAATATGGCAGACGGATGTCTACAGCATTTAAGATATTCTATTAAGATGTAGGATTAAGTTGTGAACCTCGTTTTATTATTTCATTGAAGTAGAGTGCCCGCACTCTCACTAATGGCGCCTGGGCCATTAGCTGGCCCACTTCGCCACGTCTGGGGAATTTCCCAGAGACCGATAATGGCGAACAGGGCCCCATAACGGCGGTGGGGGAAGAGGCCAAGTTGGAGGAATCGGGGGTGCGAAAGGTAATTTTTAAGATTAGCAGTCAGTTGGAAATCGTGGAGTAGAGTAGTTATACGGTAGCACATAGAAGTTTCGCCGACGTCCCCATATGAGGCATTGGACGTACAAGTTTAGATAATTATAAATTCTCGTAGACGTGTAAACATTTGTATTTGTGGTGAGTCTTCTAATATCAGAAAGACTGTAAATATTTCTTAGAAATTAAAGTGTTACTTAAATAAAATTCTAGCGGCTTTATCCATTGACAAGTATCCCACATGCGTTTTTACGACATCGTGGGAATGACTTTTTTTTGGCTGCACCTAGGCGAAATCTGGCATCATATTCGGTTTCAGCACGTCGAACAACCATGGAAACTGATGCATCATCGTTTCCTTCGTAACCACAGCTCACGAAAAACTCAATCATAGAAGTTTATTTTCGGGTTCGATATGATGGCATATTACGTGAGTACACATTGTCGTATGCCGATAAAACCGCGTTCAATGGCTTCGTCTCGTCGAACTACACGAGTTCAATGCTCGAAATTTGCGTGGGAACAACTTGTCTTCGAGAAAAAGTCGATTATACATATGCGTTTTTACGACATCGTGGGAATCATTTTCTTTTTGCTGCACCTAGACAAAATCTGGCATCGTATTCGGTTTCAGCACGTCGAATAACCAAGGAAACTGATGCAACATCGGTTTCTTCGCGACCACAGCTCAAGAAAAACTCAATCATAGAAATTGATATTCGTGTCCGATATGATGGCGTATAACTTGAGTACACATTGCCCCAGGCCGATGAAACCGCGTGCAATAGCTTCGTCTCGTCGAACTACACGAGTGCAATGCGTGGAGTTTGCGTGTGAACGATTTGTCTTCGAGAAAAAGTCGATTATACATATGCGTTTTCACGACATCGTGGGAATGACTTTTTTTTGGCTGCACCTAGGTGAAATCTGGCATCATATTCGGTTTCAGCACGTCGAAGAACCATGGAAACTGATGCATCATCGTTTCCTTCGTAACCACAGCTCACGAAAAACTCAATCATAGAAGTTTATTTTCGCGTTCGATATGATGGCAGATTACGTGAGTACACATTGTCGTATGCCGATAAAACCGCGTTCAATGGCTTCGTCTCGTCCAACTACACGAGTTCAACGGTCGAAGTTTGCGTGGGAACAACTTGTCTTCGAGAAAAAGTCCATTATACATATGTGTTTTTACGACATCGTGGGAATCATTTTTTTTGGCTGCACCTGGACGAAATCTGGCGTCATATTCGGTTTCAGCACGTCGAAGAACCATGGAAACTGATGCATCATCGTTTCCTTCGCAACCACAGCTCACGAAAAACTCAATCATAGAAGTTAATATTCGTGTCCGATAGGATGGCATATAACTTGAGTACACATTGTCGTAGGCCGATAAAACCGCGTGCAATAGCTTTGTTTCGTCGAACTACACGAGTGCAATGCGCGAAGTTTGCGTGTGAACGATTTGTCTTCGAGAAAAAGTCGATTATACATATGCGTTTTTACGACATCGTGGGAATCACTTTTTTCGGCTGCACCTAGGCGAAATCTGGCATCATATTCGGTTTCAGGACGTCGAATAACCAAGGAAACTGATGCAACATCGTTTTTTTCGCGACCACAGCTCACGAAAAACTCAATCATAGAAGTTAATATTCGTGTCCGATATGATGGCATATAACTTGAGTACACATTATCGTAGGCCGATGAAACCGCGTGCAATAGCATCGTTTCGTCGAACTACACGAGTTCAATGCGCAAAGTTTGCGTGTAAACGATTTGTCTCCAAGAAAAAGTCGATTATACATATGCGTTTTCACGACATCGTGGGAATCACTTTTTTTTGGCTGCACCTAGACAAAATCTGGCATCATATTCGGTTTCAGCACGCCGAATAACCAAGGAAACTGATGCGACATCGTTTTCTTCGCCTCCACAGCTCACGAAAAACTCAATCATAGAGATTGATATTCGTGTCGGATATGATGGCAGATAACTTGAGTACACATTGTCGTAGGTCGATGAAACCGCGTGCAATATCTTCTTCTCGTCGAACTACACGAGTGCAGTGCGCGGAGTTTGCGTGTGAACGATTTGTCGTCGAGAAATCCTCCATTATACATATGCGTGTAGTATCGGGAAAATTTTAGAGGTAGTATTATAAAAAATGGGAGTCTATCGAATATGGCAGACAGATGTCTACGGCATTTAAGATATTCTATTAAGCTGTAGGATTACGTTGTGAACCTAGTTTTATGATTTCATTGAAGTAGAGTCCACGCAATCTGACTAATGGCGCCTGGGCCATTAGCTGGCCCACTCCGCCACGTTTGGGGAATTTCCCAGAGACGGATAATGACGAACAGGGCCCCATAACGGCGGTGGGGGAAGAGGCCAAGTTGGAGGAATCGGGGGTGCGAAAGGTAATTTTTAAGATTAGCGGTCAGTTGGAAATCGTGGAGTAGAGTAGTTATACGGCAGAACATGGAAGTTTCGGCGACGTCCCCATCTGAGGCATTAGACGTACAAGTTTAGATAATTATAAATTCTCGTAGAAGTGTAAACATTTGTATTTGTGGTGAGTCTTCTAATATCAGAAAGACTGTAAATATTTCTTAGAAATTAAAGTGTTACTTAAATAAAATTCTAGCGGCTTTATCCATTGACAAGTATCCCACATGCGTTTTTACGACATCGTGGGAATGACTTTTTTTTGGCTGCACCTAGGCGAAATCTGGCATCATATTCGGTTTCAGCACGTCGAACAACCATGGAAACTGATGCATCATCGTTTCCTTCGTAACCACAGCTCACGAAAAACTCAATCATAGAAGTTTATTTTCGGGTTCGATATGATGGCATATTACGTGAGTACACATTGTCGTATGCCGATAAAACCGCGTTCAATGGCTTCGTCTCGTCGAACTACACGAGTTCAATGCTCGAAATTTGCGTGGGAACAACTTGTCTTCGAGAAAAAGTCGATTATACATATGCGTTTTTACGACATCGTGGGAATCATTTTCTTTTTGCTGCACCTAGACAAAATCTGGCATCGTATTCGGTTTCAGCACGTCGAATAACCAAGGAAACTGATGCAACATCGGTTTCTTCGCGACCACAGCTCAAGAAAAACTCAATCATAGAAATTGATATTCGTGTCCGATATGATGGCGTATAACTTGAGTACACATTGCCCCAGGCCGATGAAACCGCGTGCAATAGCTTCGTCTCGTCGAACTACACGAGTGCAACGCGTGGAGTTTGCGTGTGAACGATTTGTCTTCGAGAAAAAGTCGATTATACATATGCGTTTTCACGACATCGTGGGAATGACTTTTTTTTGGCTGCACCTAGGTGAAATCTGGCATCATATTCGGTTTCAGCACGTCGAAGAACCATGGAAACTGATGCATCATCGTTTCCTTCGTAACCACAGCTCACGAAAAACTCAATCATAGAAGTTTATTTTCGCGTTCGATATGATGGCAGATTACGTGAGTACACATTGTCGTATGCCGATAAAACCGCGTTCAATGGCTTCGTCTCGTCCAACTACACGAGTTCAACGGTCGAAGTTTGCGTGGGAACAACTTGTCTTCGAGAAAAAGTCCATTATACATATGTGTTTTTACGACATCGTGGGAATCATTTTTTTTGGCTGCACCTGGACGAAATCTGGCGTCATATTCGGTTTCAGCACGTCGAAGAACCATGGAAACTGATGCATCATCGTTTCCTTCGCAACCACAGCTCACGAAAAACTCAATCATAGAAGTTAATATTCGTGTCCGATAGGATGGCATATAACTTGAGTACACATTGTCGTAGGCCGATAAAACCGCGTGCAATAGCTTTGTTTCGTCGAACTACACGAGTGCAATGCGCGAAGTTTGCGTGTGAACGATTTGTCTTCGAGAAAAAGTCGATTATACATATGCGTTTTTACGACATCGTGGGAATCACTTTTTTCGGCTGCACCTAGGCGAAATCTGGCATCATATTCGGTTTCAGGACGTCGAATAACCAAGGAAACTGATGCAACATCGTTTTTTTCGCGACCACAGCTCACGAAAAACTCAATCATAGAAGTTAATATTCGTGTCCGATATGATGGCATATAACTTGAGTACACATTATCGTAGGCCGATGAAACCGCGTGCAATAGCATCGTTTCGTCGAACTACACGAGTTCAATGCGCAAAGTTTGCGTGTAAACGATTTGTCTCCAAGAAAAAGTCGATTATACATATGCGTTTTCACGACATCGTGGGAATCACTTTTTTTTGGCTGCACCTAGACAAAATCTGGCATCATATTCGGTTTCAGCACGCCGAATAACCAAGGAAACTGATGCGACATCGTTTTCTTCGCCTCCACAGCTCACGAAAAACTCAATCATAGAGATTGATATTCGTGTCGGATATGATGGCAGATAACTTGAGTACACATTGTCGTAGGTCGATGAAACCGCGTGCAATATCTTCTTCTCGTCGAACTACACGAGTGCAGTGCGCGGAGTTTGCGTGTGAACGATTTGTCGTCGAGAAATCCTCCATTATACATATGCGTGTAGTATCGGGAAAATTTTAGAGGTAGTATTATAAAAAATGGGAGTCTATCGAATATGGCAGACAGATGTCTACGGCATTTAAGATATTCTATTAAGCTGTAGGATTACGTTGTGAACCTAGTTTTATTATTTCATTGAAGTAGAGTGCCCGCACTCTCACTAATGGCGCCTGGGCCATTAGCTGGCCCACTTCGCCACGTCTGGGGAATTTCCCAGAGACCGATAATGGCGAACAGGGCCCCATAACGGCGGTGGGGGAAGAGGCCAAGTTGGAGGAATCGGGGGTGCGAAAGGTAATTTTTAAGATTAGCAGTCAGTTGGAAATCGTGGAGTAGAGTAGTTATACGGTAGCACATAGAAGTTTCGCCGACGTCCCCATATGAGGCATTGGACGTACAAGTTTAGATAATTATAAATTCTCGTAGACGTGTAAACATTTGTATTTGTGGTGAGTCTTCTAATATCAGAAAGACTGTAAATATTTCTTAGAAATTAAAGTGTTACTTAAATAAAATTCTAGCGGCTTTATCCATTGACAAGTATCCCACATGCGTTTTTACGACATCGTGGGAATGACTTTTTTTTGGCTGCACCTAGGCGAAATCTGGCATCATATTCGGTTTCAGCACGTCGAACAACCATGGAAACTGATGCATCATCGTTTCCTTCGTAACCACAGCTCACGAAAAACTCAATCATAGAAGTTTATTTTCGGGTTCGATATGATGGCATATTACGTGAGTACACATTGTCGTATGCCGATAAAACCGCGTTCAATGGCTTCGTCTCGTCGAACTACACGAGTTCAATGCTCGAAATTTGCGTGGGAACAACTTGTCTTCGAGAAAAAGTCGATTATACATATGCGTTTTTACGACATCGTGGGAATCATTTTCTTTTTGCTGCACCTAGACAAAATCTGGCATCGTATTCGGTTTCAGCACGTCGAATAACCAAGGAAACTGATGCAACATCGGTTTCTTCGCGACCACAGCTCAAGAAAAACTCAATCATAGAAATTGATATTCGTGTCCGATATGATGGCGTATAACTTGAGTACACATTGCCCCAGGCCGATGAAACCGCGTGCAATAGCTTCGTCTCGTCGAACTACACGAGTGCAATGCGTGGAGTTTGCGTGTGAACGATTTGTCTTCGAGAAAAAGTCGATTATACATATGCGTTTTCACGACATCGTGGGAATGACTTTTTTTTGGCTGCACCTAGGTGAAATCTGGCATCATATTCGGTTTCAGCACGTCGAAGAACCATGGAAACTGATGCATCATCGTTTCCTTCGTAACCACAGCTCACGAAAAACTCAATCATAGAAGTTTATTTTCGCGTTCGATATGATGGCAGATTACGTGAGTACACATTGTCGTATGCCGATAAAACCGCGTTCAATGGCTTCGTCTCGTCCAACTACACGAGTTCAACGGTCGAAGTTTGCGTGGGAACAACTTGTCTTCGAGAAAAAGTCCATTATACATATGTGTTTTTACGACATCGTGGGAATCATTTTTTTTGGCTGCACCTGGACGAAATCTGGCGTCATATTCGGTTTCAGCACGTCGAAGAACCATGGAAACTGATGCATCATCGTTTCCTTCGCAACCACAGCTCACGAAAAACTCAATCATAGAAGTTAATATTCGTGTCCGATAGGATGGCATATAACTTGAGTACACATTGTCGTAGGCCGATAAAACCGCGTGCAATAGCTTTGTTTCGTCGAACTACACGAGTGCAATGCGCGAAGTTTGCGTGTGAACGATTTGTCTTCGAGAAAAAGTCGATTATACATATGCGTTTTTACGACATCGTGGGAATCACTTTTTTCGGCTGCACCTAGGCGAAATCTGGCATCATATTCGGTTTCAGGACGTCGAATAACCAAGGAAACTGATGCAACATCGTTTTTTTCGCGACCACAGCTCACGAAAAACTCAATCATAGAAGTTAATATTCGTGTCCGATATGATGGCATATAACTTGAGTACACATTATCGTAGGCCGATGAAACCGCGTGCAATAGCATCGTTTCGTCGAACTACACGAGTTCAATGCGCAAAGTTTGCGTGTAAACGATTTGTCTCCAAGAAAAAGTCGATTATACATATGCGTTTTCACGACATCGTGGGAATCACTTTTTTTTGGCTGCACCTAGACAAAATCTGGCATCATATTCGGTTTCAGCACGCCGAATAACCAAGGAAACTGATGCGACATCGTTTTCTTCGCCTCCACAGCTCACGAAAAACTCAATCATAGAGATTGATATTCGTGTCGGATATGATGGCAGATAACTTGAGTACACATTGTCGTAGGTCGATGAAACCGCGTGCAATATCTTCTTCTCGTCGAACTACACGAGTGCAGTGCGCGGAGTTTGCGTGTGAACGATTTGTCGTCGAGAAATCCTCCATTATACATATGCGTGTAGTATCGGGAAAATTTTAGAGGTAGTATTATAAAAAATGGGAGTCTATCGAATATGGCAGACAGATGTCTACGGCATTTAAGATATTCTATTAAGCTGTAGGATTACGTTGTGAACCTAGTTTTATGATTTCATTGAAGTAGAGTCCACGCAATCTGACTAATGGCGCCTGGGCCATTAGCTGGCCCACTCCGCCACGTTTGGGGAATTTCCCAGAGACGGATAATGACGAACAGGGCCCCATAACGGCGGTGGGGGAAGAGGCCAAGTTGGAGGAATCGGGGGTGCGAAAGGTAATTTTTAAGATTAGCGGTCAGTTGGAAATCGTGGAGTAGAGTAGTTATACGGCAGAACATGGAAGTTTCGGCGACGTCCCCATCTGAGGCATTAGACGTACAAGTTTAGATAATTATAAATTCTCGTAGAAGTGTAAACATTTGTATTTGTGGTGAGTCTTCTAATATCAGAAAGACTGTAAATATTTCTTAGAAATTAAAGTGTTACTTAAATAAAATTCTAGCGGCTTTATCCATTGACAAGTATCCCACATGCGTTTTTACGACATCGTGGGAATGACTTTTTTTTGGCTGCACCTAGGCGAAATCTGGCATCATATTCGGTTTCAGCACGTCGAACAACCATGGAAACTGATGCATCATCGTTTCCTTCGTAACCACAGCTCACGAAAAACTCAATCATAGAAGTTTATTTTCGGGTTCTATATGATGGCATATTACGTGAGTACACATTGTCGTATGCCGATGAAACCGCGTTCAATGGCTTCGTCTCGTCGAACTACACGAGTTCAATGCTCGAAGTTTGCGTGGGAACAACTTGTCTTCGAGAAAAAGTCGATTATACATATGCGTTTTTACGACATCGTGGGAATCATTTTCTTTTTGCTGCACCTAGACAAAATCTGGCATCGTATTTGGTTTCAGCACGTCGAATAACCAAGGAAACTGATGCAACATCGTTTTCTTCGCGACCACAGCTCAAGAAAAACTCAATCATAGAAGTTTATTTTCGGGTTCGATATGATGGCATATTACGTGAGTACACATTGTCGTATGCCGATGAAACCGCGTTCAATGGCTTCGTCTCGTCGAACTACACGAGTTCAATGCTCGAAGTTTACGTGGGAACAACTTGTCTTCGAGAAAAAGTCGATTATACATATGCGTTTTTACGACATCGTGGGAATCATTTTCTTTTTGCTGCACCTAGACAAAATCTGGCATCGTATTCGGTTTCAGCACGTCGAATAACCAAGGAAACTGATGCAACATCGTTTTCTTCGCGACCAATGCTCACGAAAAACTCAATCATAGAGATTGATATTCGGGTTCGATATGATGGCATATAACTTGAGTACACATTGTCGTAGGCCGATGAAACCGCGTTCAATGGCTTCGTCTCGTCCAACTACACGAGTTCAATGCTCGAAGTTTGCGTGGGAACAACTTGTCTTCGAGAAAAAGTCGATTATACATATGCGTTTTTACGACATCGTGGGAATCATTTTCGTTTTGCTGCACCTAGACAAAATCTGGCATCGTATTCGGTTTCAGCACGTCGAATAACCAAGGAAACTGATGCAACATCGTTTTCTTCGCGACCACAGCTCAAGAAAAACTCAATCATAGAAATTGATATTCGTGTCCGATATGATGGCGTATAACTTGAGTACACATTGCCCCAGGCCGATGAAACCGCGTGCAATAGCTTCGTCTCGTCGAACTACACGAGTGCAATGCGTGGAGTTTGCGTGTGAACGATTTGTCTTCGAGAAAAAGTCGATTATACATATGCGTTTTCACGACATCGTGGGAATGACTTTTTTTTGGCTGCACCTAGGTGAAATCTGGCATCATATTCGGTTTCAGCACGTCGAAGAACCATGGAAACTGATGCATCATCGTTTCCTTCGTAACCACAGCTCACGAAAAACTCAATCATAGAAGTCTATTTTCGGGTTCGATATGATGGCAGATTACGTGAGTACACATTGTCGTATGCCGATAAAACCGCGTTCAATGGCTTCGTCTCGTCCAACTACACGAGTTCAACGGTCGAAGTTTGCGTGGGAACAACTTGTCTTCGAGAAAAAGTCGATTATACATATGCGTTTTTACGACATCGTGGGAATCATTTTCTTTTTGCTGCACCTAGACAAAATCTGGCATCGTATTCGGTTTCAGCACGTCGAATAACCAAGGAAACTGATGCAACATCGTTTTCTTCGCGACCACAGCTCAAGAAAAACTCAATCATAGAAATTGATATTCGTGTCCGATATGATGGCGTATAACTTGAGTACACATTGCCGTAGGCCGATGAAACCGCGTGCAATAGCTTCGTCTCGTCGAACTACACGAGTGCAATGCGTGGAGTTTGCGTGTGAACGATTTGTCTTCGAGAAAAAGTCGATTATACATATGCGTTTTCACGACATCGTGGGAATGACTTTTTTTTGGCTGCACCTAGGTGAAATCTGGCATCATATTCGGGTTCAGCACGTCGAAGAACCATGGAAACTGATGCATCATCGTTTCCTTCGTAACCACAGCTCACGAAAAACTCAATCATAGAAGTTTATTTTCGGGTTCGATATGATGGCAGATTACGTGAGTAGACATTGTCGTATGCCGATAAAACCGCGTTCAATGGCTTCGTCTCGTCCAACTACACGAGTTCAACGGTCGAAGTTTGCGTGGGAACAACTTGTCTTCGAGAAAAAGTCCATTATACATATGTGTTTTTACGACATCGTGGGAATCATTTTTTTTGGCTGCACCTGGACGAAATCTGGCGTCATATTCGGTTTCAGCACGTCGAAGAACCAAGGAAACTGATGCAACATCGTTTTTTTCGCGACCACAGCTCACGAAAAACTCAATCATAGAAGTTAATATTCGTGTCCGATATGATGGCATATAACTTGAGTACACATTATCGTAGGCCGATGAAACCGCGTGCAATAGCATCGTTTCGTCGAACTACACGAGTTCAATGCGCAAAGTTTGCGTGTAAACGATTTGTCTCCAAGAAAAAGTCGATTATACATATGCGTTTTCACGACATCGTGGGAATCACTTTTTTTTTGGCTGCACCTAGACAAAATCTGGCATCATATTCCGTTTCAGCACGCCGAATAACCAAGGAAACTGATGCGACATCGTTTTCTTCGCCACCACAGCTCACGAAAAACTCAATCATAGAGATTGATATTCGGGTTCGATATGACGGCATATAACGTGAGTACACATTGTCGTAGGCCTATAAAACCGCGTGCAATAGCTTCGTCGCGTCGAACCACATGAGTGAAATGCACGAATTTTGCGTGGGAACGAGTTGTCTTCGAGAAATCCTCTATTATACATATGCGTGTAGTATCGGGAAAATTTTAGAGGTAGTATTATAAAAAATGGGAGTCTATCGAATATGGCAGACAGATGTCTACAGCATTTAAGATATTCTATTAAGATGTAGGATTAAGTTGTGAACCTCGTTTTATTATTTCATTGAAGTAGAGTGCCCGCACTCTCACTAATGGCGCCTGGGCCATTAGCTGGCCCACTTCGCCACGTCTGGGGAATTTCCCAGAGACCGATAATGGCGAACAGGGCCCCATAACGGCGGTGGGGGAAGAGGCCAAGTTGGAGGAATCGGGGGTGCGAAAGGTAATTTTTAAGATTAGCAATCAGTTGGAAATCGTGGAGTAGAGTAGTTATACGGTAGAACATAGAAGTTTCGGCGACGTCCCCATATGAGGCATTAGACGTACAAGTTTAGATAATTATAAATTCTCGTAGACGTCTAAACATTTGTATTTGTGGTGAGTCTTCTAATATCAGAAAGACTGTAAATAGTTCTTAGAAATTAAAGTGTTACTTAAATAAAATTCTAGCGGCTTTATCTTTTTACAAGTATCCCACATGCGTTTTTACGACATCGTGGGAATGACTTTTTTTTGGCTGCACCTAGGTGAAATCTCGCATCATATTCGGTTTCAGCACGTCGAAGAACCATGGAAACTGATGCATCATCGTTTCCTTCGTAACCACAGCTCACGAAAAACTCAATCATAGAAGTTTATTTTCGGGTTCGATATGATGGCATATTACGTGAGTACACATTGTCGTATGCCGATAAAACCGCGTTCAATGGCTTCGACTCGTCGAACTACACGAGTTCAATGGTCGAAGTTTGCGTGGGAACAAATTGTCTTCGAGAAAAAGTCGATTATACATATGCGTTTTTACGACATCGTGGGAATCATTTTCTTTTTGCTGCACCTAGACAAAATCTGGCATCGTATTCGGTTTCAGCACGTCGAATAACCAAGGAAACTGATGCAACATCGTTTTCTTCGCGACCACAGCTCAAGAAAAACTCAATCATAGAAATTGATATTCGTGTCCGATATGATGGCGTATAACTTGAGTACACATTGCCGTAGGCCGATGAAACCGCGTGCAATAGCTTCGTCTCGTCGAACTACACGAGTGCAATGCGTGGAGTTTGCGTGTGAACGATTTGTCTTCGAGAAAAAGTCGATTATACATATGCGTTTTCACGACATCGTGGGAATGACTTTTTTTTGGCTGCACCTAGGTGAAATCTGGCATCATATTCGGGTTCAGCACGTCGAAGAACCATGGAAACTGATGCATCATCGTTTCCTTCGTAACCACAGCTCACGAAAAACTCAATCATAGAAGTTTATTTTCGGGTTCGATATGATGGCAGATTACGTGAGTAGACATTGTCGTATGCCGATAAAACCGCGTTCAATGGCTTCGTCTCGTCCAACTACACGAGTTCAACGGTCGAAGTTTGCGTGGGAACAACTTGTCTTCGAGAAAAAGTCCATTATACATATGTGTTTTTACGACATCGTGGGAATCATTTTTTTTGGCTGCACCTGGACGAAATCTGGCGTCATATTCGGTTTCAGCACGTCGAAGAACCAAGGAAACTGATGCAACATCGTTTTTTTCGCGACCACAGCTCACGAAAAACTCAATCATAGAAGTTAATATTCGTGTCCGATATGATGGCATATAACTTGAGTACACATTATCGTAGGCCGATGAAACCGCGTGCAATAGCATCGTTTCGTCGAACTACACGAGTTCAATGCGCAAAGTTTGCGTGTAAACGATTTGTCTCCAAGAAAAAGTCGATTATACATATGCGTTTTCACGACATCGTGGGAATCACTTTTTTTTTGGCTGCACCTAGACAAAATCTGGCATCATATTCCGTTTCAGCACGCCGAATAACCAAGGAAACTGATGCGACATCGTTTTCTTCGCCACCACAGCTCACGAAAAACTCAATCATAGAGATTGATATTCGGGTTCGATATGACGGCATATAACGTGAGTACACATTGTCGTAGGCCTATAAAACCGCGTGCAATAGCTTCGTCGCGTCGAACCACATGAGTGAAATGCACGAATTTTGCGTGGGAACGAGTTGTCTTCGAGAAATCCTCTATTATACATATGCGTGTAGTATCGGGAAAATTTTAGAGGTAGTATTATAAAAAATGGGAGTCTATCGAATATGGCAGACAGATGTCTACAGCATTTAAGATATTCTATTAAGATGTAGGATTAAGTTGTGAACCTCGTTTTATTATTTCATTGAAGTAGAGTGCCCGCACTCTCACTAATGGCGCCTGGGCCATTAGCTGGCCCACTTCGCCACGTCTGGGGAATTTCCCAGAGACCGATAATGGCGAACAGGGCCCCATAACGGCGGTGGGGGAAGAGGCCAAGTTGGAGGAATCGGGGGTGCGAAAGGTAATTTTTAAGATTAGCAATCAGTTGGAAATCGTGGAGTAGAGTAGTTATACGGTAGAACATAGAAGTTTCGGCGACGTCCCCATATGAGGCATTAGACGTACAAGTTTAGATAATTATAAATTCTCGTAGACGTCTAAACATTTGTATTTGTGGTGAGTCTTCTAATATCAGAAAGACTGTAAATAGTTCTTAGAAATTAAAGTGTTACTTAAATAAAATTCTAGCGGCTTTATCTTTTTACAAGTATCCCACATGCGTTTTTACGACATCGTGGGAATGACTTTTTTTTGGCTGCACCTAGGTGAAATCTCGCATCATATTCGGTTTCAGCACGTCGAAGAACCATGGAAACTGATGCATCATCGTTTCCTTCGTAACCACAGCTCACGAAAAACTCAATCATAGAAGTTTATTTTCGGGTTCGATATGATGGCATATTACGTGAGTACACATTGTCGTATGCCGATAAAACCGCGTTCAATGGCTTCGACTCGTCGAACTACACGAGTTCAATGGTCGAAGTTTGCGTGGGAACAAATTGTCTTCGAGAAAAAGTCGATTATACATATGCGTTTTTACGACATCGTGGGAATCATTTTCTTTTTGCTGCACCTAGACAAAATCTGGCATCGTATTCGGTTTCAGCACGTCGAATAACCAAGGAAACTGATGCAACATCGTTTTCTTCGCGACCACAGCTCAAGAAAAACTCAATCATAGAAATTGATATTCGTGTCCGATATGATGGCGTATAACTTGAGTACACATTGCCGTAGGCCGATGAAACCGCGTGCAATAGCTTCGTCTCGTCGAACTACACGAGTGCAATGCTCTAAATTTGCGTGGGAACAACTTGTCTTCGAGAAAAAGTCCATTATATATATGCGTTTTTACGACATCGTGGGAATCATTTTTTTTTGGCTGCACCTGGACGAAATCTGGCGTCATATTCGGTTTCAGCACGTCGAATAACCAAGGGAAATGATGCAATATCGTGTTCTTCGCGACCAATGCTCACGAAAAACTCAATCATAGAGATTGATATTCGGGTTCGATATGATGGCATATAACTTGAGTACACATTGTCGTAGGCCGATGAAACCGTGTGCAATAGCTTCGTCTCGTCGAACTACACGAGTTCAATGCGCAAAGTTTGCGTGTAAACGATTTGTCTCCAAGAAAAAGTCGTTTATACATATGCGTTTTCACGACATCGTGGGAATCACTTTTTTTGGCTGCACCTAGACAAAATCTGGCATCATATTCGGTTTCAGCACGCCGAATAACCAAGGAAACTGATGCGACATCGTTTTCTTCGCCACCACAGCTCACGAAAAGCTCAATCATAGAGATTGATATTCGGGTTCGATATGACGGCATATAACGTGAGTACACATTGTCGTAGGCCTATAAAACCGCGTGCAATAGCTTCGTCGCGTCGAACCACATGAGTGAAATGCACGAATTTTGCGTGGGAACGAGTTGTCTTCGAGAAATCCTCTATTATACATATGCGTGTAGTATCGGGAAAATTTTAGAGGTAGTATTATAAAAAATGGGAGTCTATCGAATATGGCAGACAGATGTCTACAGCATTTAAGAGATTCTATTAAGATGTAGGATTAAGTTGTGAACCTCGTTTTATTATTTCATTGAAGTAGAGTGCCCGCACTCTCACTAATGGCGCCTGGGCCATTAGCTGGCCCACTTCGCCACGTCTGGGGAATTTCCCAGAGACCGATAATGGCGAACAGGGCCCCATAACGGCGGTGGGGGAAGAGGCCAAGTTGGAGGAATCGGGGGTGCGAAAGGTAATTTTTAAGATTAGCAGTCAGTTGGAAATCGTGGAGTAGAGTAGTTATACGGTAGAACATAGAAGTTTCGGCGACGTCCCCATATGAGGCATTAGACGTACAAGTTTAGATAATTATAAATTCTCGTAGACGTCTAAACATTTGTATTTGTGGTGAGTCTTCTAATATCAGAAAGACTGTAAATAGTTCTTAGAAATTAAAGTGTTACTTAAATAAAATTCTAGCGGCTTTATCTTTTTACAAGTATCCCACATGCGTTTTTACGACATCGTGGGAATGACTTTTTTTTGGCTGCACCTAGGTGAAATCTCGCATCATATTCGGTTTCAGCACGTCGAAGAACCATGGAAACTGATGCATCATCGTTTCCTTCGTAACCACAGCTCACGAAAAACTCAATCATAGAAGTTTATTTTCGGGTTCGATATGATGGCATATTACGTGAGTACACATTGTCGTATGCCGATAAAACCGCGTTCAATGGCTTCGACTCGTCGAACTACACGAGTTCAATGGTCGAAGTTTGCGTGGGAACAAATTGTCTTCGAGAAAAAGTCGATTATACATATGCGTTTTTACGACATCGTGGGAATCATTTTCTTTTTGCTGCACCTAGACAAAATCTGGCATCGTATTCGGTTTCAGCACGTCGAATAACCAAGGACACTGATGCAACATCGTTTTCTTCGCGACCACAGCTCAAGAAAAACTCAATCATAGAAATTGATATTCGTGTCCGATATGATGGCGTATAACTTCAGTACACATTGCCGTAGGCCGATGAAACCGCGTGCAATAGCTTCGTCTCGTCGAACTACACGAGTGCAATGCGTGGAGTTTGCGTGTGAACGATTTGTCTTCGAGAAAAAGTCGATTATACATATGCGTTTTCACGACATCGTGGGAATGACTTTTTTTTGGCTGCACCTAGGTGAAATCTGGCATCATATTCGGGTTCAGCACGTCGAAGAACCATGGAAACTGATGCATCATCGTTTCCTTCGTAACCACAGCTCACGAAAAACTCAATCATAGAAGTTTATTTTCGGGTTCGATATGATGGCAGATTACGTGAGTAGACATTGTCGTATGCCGATAAAACCGCGTTCAATGGCTTCGTCTCGTCCAACTACACGAGTTCAACGGTCGAAGTTTGCGTGGGAACAACTTGTCTTCGAGAAAAAGTCCATTATACATATGTGTTTTTACGACATCGTGGGAATCATTTTTTTTGGCTGCACCTGGACGAAATCTGGCGTCATATTCGGTTTCAGCACGTCGAAGAACCAAGGAAACTGATGCAACATCGTTTTTTTCGCGACCACAGCTCACGAAAAACTCAATCATAGAAGTTAATATTCGTGTCCGATATGATGGCATATAACTTGAGTACACATTATCGTAGGCCGATGAAACCGCGTGCAATAGCATCGTTTCGTCGAACTACACGAGTTCAATGCGCAAAGTTTGCGTGTAAACGATTTGTCTCCAAGAAAAAGTCGATTATACATATGCGTTTTCACGACATCGTGGGAATCACTTTTTTTTTGGCTGCACCTAGACAAAATCTGGCATCATATTCCGTTTCAGCACGCCGAATAACCAAGGAAACTGATGCGACATCGTTTTCTTCGCCACCACAGCTCACGAAAAACTCAATCATAGAGATTGATATTCGGGTTCGATATGACGGCATATAACGTGAGTACACATTGTCGTAGGCCTATAAAACCGCGTGCAATAGCTTCGTCGCGTCGAACCACATGAGTGAAATGCACGAATTTTGCGTGGGAACGAGTTGTCTTCGAGAAATCCTCTATTATACATATGCGTGTAGTATCGGGAAAATTTTAGAGGTAGTATTATAAAAAATGGGAGTCTATCGAATATGGCAGACAGATGTCTACAGCATTTAAGATATTCTATTAAGATGTAGGATTAAGTTGTGAACCTCGTTTTATTATTTCATTGAAGTAGAGTGCCCGCACTCTCACTAATGGCGCCTGGGCCATTAGCTGGCCCACTTCGCCACGTCTGGGGAATTTCCCAGAGACCGATAATGGCGAACAGGGCCCCATAACGGCGGTGGGGGAAGAGGCCAAGTTGGAGGAATCGGGGGTGCGAAAGGTAATTTTTAAGATTAGCAATCAGTTGGAAATCGTGGAGTAGAGTAGTTATACGGTAGAATGTTGGAATATAGCCTCAGTCTTTTGAGACTTGATTTTTATGAGTCTATGCTTTCAAAAAATGCATCAACATGAGGAGAGAGAGAGAGAGATCTCTAGACATAAACATAGGCCATGAGATCATGTGGCAAGGGAACTGGGGATCCTTTGTCACATTATGACGATCTTTCTTTTTGGCCTGGTTGACCATTTTAGTCTGCTGTGGCATGTCGAAGGGCACAGACAGTTTTTCCTCGTGGTATTTTTCTTTCAATAAATATATTATAAAAGTTAAGTCCACTGTATTAAAAAGTTATTTATCTGTCCCCCATATTCCATTAGGTTATGGGCCCAGAGCACATCGTGTATTAACTGTGTATTTTTCTGAAAAACAATCTTAGTGATAAGTCGGACTGAAAAGTGAAGTGACGTGAAAGTGATTAGGATTTAAAAATTATACAGGAGTGTAAGTGACAATGTCAAAATCGAAGGATAGAAGAAATATTGAACAGTTTGATGGAAGCAAGTACATTCCATGGAAACATAGAATCCGAAATTTATTAGATGAATTAAATGTGCTTCAAGTGATTGATCAAGATCCTCCTAATCCTATCACTAGACGATGGAAGAAAAAGGAGAAGAAGGCAAGGACAACGATAGTTGAATATTTGTCAAACTCCTATCTCAAGTATGACACACCAGGATGCACTGCAAAATCTATTCTAGAAAGTTTAGATGCTGTTTATGAAAGAAAGACATCAACAAGTGAAGTGTCAATTCGAAATCGGTTGAATCGTCTGCAAATGAAAAGCGATGCAACCTTAAAAGACCATTTTGAAGAGTTTGATGACCTTGTCACAGAACTAGTAGCTGCAGGAGTGTACATGAGAGAAGGTGAAAAAGTGTCATATCTTCTTGAAAGTTTAACTCCAGTGTTTGAAACAATTTCGACAGTGATTGGGGCAATGAAAGACAGTGAAATTACATTGGATGACGTGAAATCGAAGCTCCTCGACCAAGAGACAAGGATGAAAAGAAGAAATGACGATACAAGTGTAAAAGTGTTACATATCCGAAAAGAGACTCCACGTGAAAACGATAAAGACCATTTAAAACATTACAAAGGATTTCATCGGAGAAATAACAGACGAGGGAAAGGCCCAAGATTATCATCATCATTCCGACACCGCAGGGATGCACCACATGTTACGTGTCACCACTGCGGACGAAAAGGTCACAAAATAAGGGACTGCTATTACTACAAACGATCCCAAAACCACCAGAACAAAGCAGCCCATACAATTCAGGCAACACGCACAACCACAAAAGACAATATCTCTGGATTGGCGTTCATGACTGGAGAATATCAAGTGACTGACAGTGACAAACTAAAATTTATTTTGGATTCGGGTGCAACCGATCATCTTATTAATGATGACAGTAGGTTCTCGAGTGTGATTGAGTTAAATCCACCACTCAAAATCTCTGTCGCTAAAAGTGGCGCATTCATCACAGCCACAAAACGAGGAAACATCAAGGTGATGACAAACATGGGAGTTAAATGCACCATCGATGACGTCCTGTACTGCCCAGAGGTTCCCTACAACTTGCTATCAGTGAGGAGAATGCAGCAAAAAGGGTTGAGTATCACATTTGACGAGAAAGGTGTGGAGATACGCAAAAATGGTAAAACGATGATGTACGGTAAGCTCACAAATAATTTAATTGCATTAGATTTTAAAATAACGGAAACGGTGAATTCCAATAAGATGCAAGTATTGAACGCAAATACTAATAATTATCATTTATGGCATCAGCGTTTGGGCCACATCGGTAAAGGAAAATTTATAGAATTACAGAATAAACAAATGTTTGAAGATGTGAGTCATATTAAAAAAGTTATTCCGAGTGACGATTTATGTGAGGCTTGTATAAACGGAAAACAGTCTCGATTGTCCTTCAAGAAAACAAAAAATAAAAGTCACATAAATCGACCCTTGTTTATTGTACATACCGATGTATGTGGTCCAATAACTCCTCCTACGATTAATAATCAAAATTATTTTATAACTTTTATTGATGAATTCACGCATTATACTGTAACGTATTTGATGACGCATAAGTCAGACGTGTTCACATTTTTCAGGGATTTTATTGCAAAGAGTGAAGTTCATTTTAACGTTAAGCTCGTAAATATATATTGCGATAATGGTAAAGAGTACCTGTCAAACCAGATGAAAGATTTTTGTATAGAAAGAGGAATTAGCTATCATTTGACTGTTCCATATACTCCTCAATTAAATGGCGTTGCGGAACGTATGAATCGAACGATCGTCGAGAGAGCCCGTGCAATGTTAAATGGTGCAGCTCTGAGTAAAGAATTTTGGGGAGAAGCCGTTTTAACGGCAACATATTTAATTAATCTTACTCCAACAAAAGCTATACAGTTGTGTAAAACACCATTTGAATTGTGGCATAGTAAAAAGCCCAAATTAGAGTATCTGAGAGTTTTCGGATCGACAGTTTACGTACATAATAAAAATAGAAAAAGGAAATTTGATGAAAAATCGTGGAAGGGTATTCTTGTCGGTTTTGAATCCAACGGATACAAAGTTTGGAATGTTGAGACTCAGAAGTTTGTAAAAGTAAGAGATGTGATAATTGATGAGGTAAATTACGTGACATCTCGGCCAGTGTCAAAAGAAAATCCGCCACCTCGCCACACTGATGATTTTGATGTGATGTCAGAACCAGTTGAAAGGCGATGTGAACCTGATAATGAGAAATCAGGAGGCGTTGACATGAGTATACCTGGTACTAACCGACCGGAGGCAACTCATAGAAATGAAACTGATAATGAGAAATTTGAAAGTGATGTTGGTTTGAATATACCTGGCAGCCATAAGCCAGATGCAATTCAAAGACAACGATCTGAAGGTGAGAAATCAGATGAGCAAGGTGTAAGTCAATTTGACAATAACAAAGCTCAAAGATGTAAATCTGATAATGTAAGTGGTTCAGATCCACTGGAGCCGATTGATCAGAACGTAATAGAAAATCCTAATAAATCTGCAGATGAAGCAGATAGTCTCCATCAAACCGACAAGAAAATTAAAATTAGAAGAAGCGAAAGAATTCAGAAACAACCGCGTATTTCGTATGATGAAACCGAAACGCCAGATGATTACCTCTTGTGTGCTCAGTCTATTGTTTATAAAATACCCACAACGTTCGAGGAAATAAAAACAAGGGACGATAGGCTGAAATGGGAGAAGGCCATTGACGATGAAATAAATTCTCTTATTATAAATAAAACGTGGACATTAGTAACGAGACCTAGTGGTAAAAATATTGTCGATTGCAAATGGATATTTACAATTAAAAATGATGGACTCGGGAATCCGATAAAATACAAAGCTCGTTTAGTCGCTCGCGGTTTCAGCCAACAGTATTTGGTAGATTATGATGAGGTATTTGCACCAGTCGCGAGAATTTCGAGCTTTAGATTCATTGTAGCATTTGCAAATCAGCATAATTTACTAATTCATCATATGGACGTTAAAACTGCATTTTTAAATGGTACATTAAAAGAGGAAATTTACATGAAAGTACCAATGGGTGTAAAAAGTAATGAAAATCAAGTTTGCAAGTTGAATAAAGCACTATATGGATTGAAACAGGCTGCAAGATGTTGGTTTGAGATGTTTGAAAAAGCTCTCATTGAAAAAGGTTTTCAAAACTCAGCAGTCGATCGTTGTATTTATTTTTTAAATCGAGGAAATGTATCCGAAAATATTTATGTTGTATTATATGTGGATGATCTTGTGATTGCAACGGCTAATGTCATAACTATGAGAAAATTTAAGAATTATTTAATGAGTAAATTTCAAATGACAGATCTAAATAGTATCAAATTATTTTTGGGAATTAAAGTTGAACGAAAAGATAGAATTTTAACGTTGGATCAGAGTGCCTATATCAAAGTGGTTTTAGAAAAATTCAATATGCGTGATTGTAACTCCGTTAGTACACCTCTCCCGAGTAAGTTGAATTTTCTTGCTTTAAACTCGGATGAAAAATGTGAGGCACCTTGTAGAAGTTTGATTGGATGCTTGATGTATATTATGATTTGTACGAGGCCTGATTTAAGCGCAGCAGTTAGCATTTTAAGTCGTTATGCAGCTAAGAATAATACAGAGCTTTGGCAAAGTTTGAAAAGAATTCTAAGATATCTCAAGGGTTCAATGGATCTGAAATTAACATATGTTATGAATGATTTTAATGAACTTTTAAGTGGCTATGTTGATTCAGATTGGGGAGGTGGTGAAAGTACGGATCGAAAAAGTACAACAGGTTATATATTTAAGTTATTTGATCGATGCACAATATGTTGGAACACGAAGAAACAATCATCGGTAGCTAGTTCCTCCACAGAAGCCGAATACATGGCTTTGTATGAGGCTGTGAAAGAGGCTTTATGGTTAAAGTCATTAGCAGTAAGCATCAATGCATACATTTCAGATCCAATTACAATTTACGAAGATAACACAGGTTGTATCAGTATTGCGAGCAATCCGGGCAGTCACAAACGATCAAAGCATATTGATATAAAGTATCACTTCTCGAGAGAACAAGTGGAAAGAAATGTAATTAAATTAAAATTCATTTCCACAGGTTGCCAACTAGCCGACACAATGACGAAGCCATTACCAGCAGTTAAATTCCTGGAATTCAGAAGCGGAATTGGTTTAGAATAAATAGTATGAGTATAGTAATAGTATGAATCGATTATAATTTGTTTGTTTGTTTAACAGAGATATGTTTGTTAATATGGTCTGATTGGGTTTTTCTGGGTTTCCCCAATCCTATGCAACAAATGTTGGACCATTTTGTATTAGCCCCAGGTATAAACAGAAGTAATGAGGAAGATCTGTCTTGAGTCTGATAGTATTAAGAATGTAAGATAGGAATAGAGTTTAAGTTTTCTTTTATACACAGTTAATACATCATATTTAGAGATTAATTGATTCATTTTTGAGGAGGCGTGTTGGAATATAGCCTCAGTCTTTTGAGACTTGATTTTTATGAGTCTATGCTTTCAAAAAATGCATCAACATGAGGAGAGAGAGAGAGAGATCTCTAGACATAAACATAGGCCATGAGATCATGTGGCAAGGGAACTGGGGATCCTTTGTCACATTATGACGATCTTTCTTTTTGGCCTGGTTGACCATTTTAGTCTGCTGTGGCATGTCGAAGGGCACAGACAGTTTTTCCTCGTGGTATTTTTCTTTCAATAAATATATTATAAAAGTTAAGTCCACTGTATTAAAAAGTTATTTATCTGTCCCCCATATTCCATTATAGAACATAGAAGTTTCGGCGACGTCCCCATATGAGGCATTAGACGTACAAGTTTAGATAATTATAAATTCTCGTAGACGTCTAAACATTTGTATTTGTGGTGAGTCTTCTAATATCAGAAAGACTGTAAATAGTTCTTAGAAATTAAAGTGTTACTTAAATAAAATTCTAGCGGCTTTATCTTTTTACAAGTATCCCACATGCGTTTTTACGACATCGTGGGAATGACTTTTTTTTGGCTGCACCTAGGTGAAATCTCGCATCATATTCGGTTTCAGCACGTCGAAGAACCATGGAAACTGATGCATCATCGTTTCCTTCGTAACCACAGCTCACGAAAAACTCAATCATAGAAGTTTATTTTCGGGTTCGATATGATGGCATATTACGTGAGTACACATTGTCGTATGCCGATAAAACCGCGTTCAATGGCTTCGACTCGTCGAACTACACGAGTTCAATGGTCGAAGTTTGCGTGGGAACAAATTGTCTTCGAGAAAAAGTCGATTATACATATGCGTTTTTACGACATCGTGGGAATCATTTTCTTTTTGCTGCACCTAGACAAAATCTGGCATCGTATTCGGTTTCAGCACGTCGAATAACCAAGGAAACTGATGCAACATCGTTTTCTTCGCGACCACAGCTCAAGAAAAACTCAATCATAGAAATTGATATTCGTGTCCGATATGATGGCGTATAACTTGAGTACACATTGCCGTAGGCCGATGAAACCGCGTGCAATAGCTTCGTCTCGTCGAACTACACGAGTGCAATGCGTGGAGTTTGCGTGTGAACGATTTGTCTTCGAGAAAAAGTCGATTATACATATGCGTTTTCACGACATCGTGGGAATGACTTTTTTTTGGCTGCACCTAGGTGAAATCTGGCATCATATTCGGGTTCAGCACGTCGAAGAACCATGGAAACTGATGCATCATCGTTTCCTTCGTAACCACAGCTCACGAAAAACTCAATCATAGAAGTTTATTTTCGGGTTCGATATGATGGCAGATTACGTGAGTAGACATTGTCGTATGCCGATAAAACCGCGTTCAATGGCTTCGTCTCGTCCAACTACACGAGTTCAACGGTCGAAGTTTGCGTGGGAACAACTTGTCTTCGAGAAAAAGTCCATTATACATATGTGTTTTTACGACATCGTGGGAATCATTTTTTTTGGCTGCACCTGGACGAAATCTGGCGTCATATTCGGTTTCAGCACGTCGAAGAACCAAGGAAACTGATGCAACATCGTTTTTTTCGCGACCACAGCTCACGAAAAACTCAATCATAGAAGTTAATATTCGTGTCCGATATGATGGCATATAACTTGAGTACACATTATCGTAGGCCGATGAAACCGCGTGCAATAGCATCGTTTCGTCGAACTACACGAGTTCAATGCGCAAAGTTTGCGTGTAAACGATTTGTCTCCAAGAAAAAGTCGATTATACATATGCGTTTTCACGACATCGTGGGAATCACTTTTTTTTTGGCTGCACCTAGACAAAATCTGGCATCATATTCCGTTTCAGCACGCCGAATAACCAAGGAAACTGATGCGACATCGTTTTCTTCGCCACCACAGCTCACGAAAAACTCAATCATAGAGATTGATATTCGGGTTCGATATGACGGCATATAACGTGAGTACACATTGTCGTAGGCCTATAAAACCGCGTGCAATAGCTTCGTCGCGTCGAACCACATGAGTGAAATGCACGAATTTTGCGTGGGAACGAGTTGTCTTCGAGAAATCCTCTATTATACATATGCGTGTAGTATCGGGAAAATTTTAGAGGTAGTATTATAAAAAATGGGAGTCTATCGAATATGGCAGACAGATGTCTACAGCATTTAAGATATTCTATTAAGATGTAGGATTAAGTTGTGAACCTCGTTTTATTATTTCATTGAAGTAGAGTGCCCGCACTCTCACTAATGGCGCCTGGGCCATTAGCTGGCCCACTTCGCCACGTCTGGGGAATTTCCCAGAGACCGATAATGGCGAACAGGGCCCCATAACGGCGGTGGGGGAAGAGGCCAAGTTGGAGGAATCGGGGGTGCGAAAGGTAATTTTTAAGATTAGCAATCAGTTGGAAATCGTGGAGTAGAGTAGTTATACGGTAGAACATAGAAGTTTCGGCGACGTCCCCATATGAGGCATTAGACGTACAAGTTTAGATAATTATAAATTCTCGTAGACGTCTAAACATTTGTATTTGTGGTGAGTCTTCTAATATCAGAAAGACTGTAAATAGTTCTTAGAAATTAAAGTGTTACTTAAATAAAATTCTAGCGGCTTTATCTTTTTACAAGTATCCCACATGCGTTTTTACGACATCGTGGGAATGACTTTTTTTTGGCTGCACCTAGGTGAAATCTCGCATCATATTCGGTTTCAGCACGTCGAAGAACCATGGAAACTGATGCATCATCGTTTCCTTCGTAACCACAGCTCACGAAAAACTCAATCATAGAAGTTTATTTTCGGGTTCGATATGATGGCATATTACGTGAGTACACATTGTCGTATGCCGATAAAACCGCGTTCAATGGCTTCGACTCGTCGAACTACACGAGTTCAATGGTCGAAGTTTGCGTGGGAACAAATTGTCTTCGAGAAAAAGTCGATTATACATATGCGTTTTTACGACATCGTGGGAATCATTTTCTTTTTGCTGCACCTAGACAAAATCTGGCATCGTATTCGGTTTCAGCACGTCGAATAACCAAGGAAACTGATGCAACATCGTTTTCTTCGCGACCACAGCTCAAGAAAAACTCAATCATAGAAATTGATATTCGTGTCCGATATGATGGCGTATAACTTGAGTACACATTGCCGTAGGCCGATGAAACCGCGTGCAATAGCTTCGTCTCGTCGAACTACACGAGTGCAATGCTCTAAGTTTGCGTGGGAACAACTTGTCTTCGAGAAAAAGTCCATTATATATATGCGTTTTTACGACATCGTGGGAATCATTTTTTTTTGGCTGCACCTGGACGAAATCTGGCGTCATATTCGGTTTCAGCACGTCGAATAACCAAGGGAAATGATGCAATATCGTGTTCTTCGCGACCAATGCTCACGAAAAACTCAATCATAGAGATTGATATTCGGGTTCGATATGATGGCATATAACTTGAGTACACATTGTCGTAGGCCGATGAAACCGTGTGCAATAGCTTCGTCTCGTCGAACTACACGAGTTCAATGCGCAAAGTTTGCGTGTAAACGATTTGTCTCCAAGAAAAAGTCGTTTATACATATGCGTTTTCACGACATCGTGGGAATCACTTTTTTTGGCTGCACCTAGACAAAATCTGGCATCATATTCGGTTTCAGCACGCCGAATAACTAAGGAAACTGATGCGACATCGTTTTCTTCGCCACCACAGCTCACGAAAAACTCAATCATAGAGATTGATATTCGGGTTCGATATGACGGCATATAACGTGACTACACATTGTCGTAGGCCTATAAAACCGCGTGCAATAGCTTCGTCGCGTCGAACCACATGAGTGAAATGCACGAATTTTGCGTGGGAACGAGTTGTCTTCGAGAAATCCTCTATTATACATATGCGTGTAGTATCGGGAAAATTTTAGAGGTAGTATTATAAAAAATGGGAGTCTATCGAATATGGCAGACAGATGTCTACAGCATTTAAGAGATTCTATTAAGATGTAGGATTAAGTTGTGAACCTCGTTTTATTATTTCATTGAAGTAGAGTGCCCGCACTCTCACTAATGGCGCCTGGGCCATTAGCTGGCCCACTTCGCCACGTCTGGGGAATTTCCCAGAGACCGATAATGGCGAACAGGGCCCCATAACGGCGGTGGGGGAAGAGGCCAAGTTGGAGGAATCGGGGGTGCGAAATGTAATTTTTAAGATTAGCAGTCAGTTGGAAATCGTGGAGTAGAGTAGTTATACGGTAGAACATAGAAGTTTCGGCGACGTCCCCATATGAGGCATTGGACGTACAAGTTTAGATAATTATAAATTCTCGTAGACGTGTAAACATTTGTATTTGTGGTGAGTCTTCTAATATCAGAAAGACTGTAAATAGTTCTTAGAAATTAAAGTGTTACTTAAATAAAATTCTAGCGGCTTTATCTTTTTACAAGTATCCCACATGCGTTTTTACGACATCGTGGGAATCATTTTTTTTGGCTGCACCTGGACGAAATCTGGCGTCATATTCGGTTTCAGCATGTCGAAGAAGCATGGAAACTGATGCATCATCGTTTCCTTCGCAACCACAGCTCACGAAAAACTCAATCATAGAAGTTAATATTCGTGTCCGATAGGATGGCATATAACTTGAGTACACATTGTCGTAGGCCGATAAAACCGCGTGCAATAGCTTCGTTTCGTCGAACTACACGAGTGCAATGCGCGAAGTTTGCGTGTGAACGATTTGTCTTCGAGAAAAAGTCGATTATACATATGCGTTTTTACGACATCGTGGGAATCATTTTTTTTGGCTGCACCTGGACGAAATCTGGCGTCATATTCGGTTTCAGCACGTCGAATAACCAAGGAAACTGATGCAACATCGTTTTCTTCGCGACCACAGCTCAAGAAAAACTCAATCATAGAAATTGATATTCGTGTCCGATATGATGGCGTATAACTTGAGTACACATTGCCGTAGGCCGATGAAACCGCGTGCAATAGCTTCGTCTCGTCGAACTACACGAGTGCAATGCTCGAAGTTTGCGTGTGAACGATTTGTCTTCGAGAAAAAGTCGATTATACATATGCGTTTTCACGACATCGTGGGAATGACTTTTTTTTGGCTGCACCTAGGTGAAATCTGACATCATATTCGGTTTCAGCACGTCGAAGAACCATGGAAACTGATGCATCATCGTTTCCTTCGTAACCACAGCTCACGAAAAACTCAATCATAGAAGTTTATTTTCGGGTTCGATATGATGGCAGATTACGTGAGTACACATTGTCGTATGCCGATAAAACCGCGTTCAATGGCTTCGTCTCGTCCAACTACACGAGTTCAACGGTCGACGTTTGCGTGGGAACAACTTGTCTTCGAGAAAAAGTCCATTATACATATGTGTTTTTACGACATCGTGGGAATCATTTTTTTTGGCTGCACCTGGACGAAATCTGGCGTCATATTCGGTTTCAGCACGTCGAAGAACCATGGAAACTGATGCATCATCGTTTCCTTCGCAACCACAGCTCACGAAAAACTCAATCATAGAAGTTAATATTCGTGTCCGATAGGATGGCATATAACTTGAGTACACGTTGTCGTAGGCCGATAAAACCGCGTGCAATAGCTTCGTTTCGTCGAACTACACGAGTGCAATGCGCGAAGTTTGCGTGTGAACGATTTGTCTTCGAGAAAAAGTCGATTATACATATGCGTTTGTACGACATCGTCGGAATCACTTTTTTTTGGCTGCACGTAGACAAAATCAGACATCATGTTCGGTTTCAGCACGTCGAACAAGTCAGGAAACTGATGCAACATCGTTTCTTTCGCAACCATAGCTCACGACAAACTCAATCATAGAAGTTTATTTTCGGGTTCGATATGATGGCATATAACGTGAGTGCACATTGTCTTAGGCCGATGCAACCGCGTGCAATAGCTTCGTCTCGTCGAACTACAAGCGTGCAATGCGCGAAGTTTGCGTCTGAACGATTTGTCTTCGAGAAAAAGTCGATTATACATATGCGTTTTTACGACATCGTGGGAATGACTTTTTTTTGGCTGCACCTAGACAAAATCTGGCATCATATTCGGTTTCAGCACGCCGAATAACCATGGGAACTGATGCATCATCGTTTCCTTCGTCACCACAGCTCACGAAAAACTCAATCATAGAAGTTTATTTTCGGGTTCGATATGATGGCATATTACGTGAGTACACATTGTCGTATGCCGATAAAACCGCGTTCAATGGCTTCGTCTCGTCGAACTACACGAGTTCAATGCTCGAAGTTTGCGTGTGAACGATTTGTCTTCGAGAAAAAGTCGATTATACATATGCGTTTTTACGACATCGTGGGAATCACTTTTTTTTGGCTGCACCTAACCGAAATCTGGCATCATATTCGGTTTCAGCACGTCGAACAAGTAAGGAAACTGATGCAACATCGTTTCCTTCGCAACCACAGCTCACGAAGAACTCAATCAGAGAAGTTTATTCTCGGGTTCGATATGATGGCATATAACATGAGTACACATTGTCGTAGGCCGATGAAACCGCGTGCAATAGCTTCGTCTCGTTGAACTACAAGCGTGCAATGCGCGAAGTTTGCGTGTGAACGATTTGTCTTCGAGAAAAAGTCGATTATACATATGCGTTTGTACGACATCGTCGGAATCACTTTTTTTTGGCTGCACGTCGACAAAATCAGGCATCATGTTCGGTTTCAGCACGTCGAACAAGTAAGGAAACTGATGCAACATCGTTTCTTTCGCAACCATAGCTCACGACAAACTCAATCATAGAAGTTTATTTTCGGGTTCGATATGATGGCATATAACGTGAGTACACATTGTCTTAGGCCGATGCAACCGCGTGCAATAGCTTCGTCTCGTCGAACTACAAGCGTGCAATGCGCGAAGTTTGCGTGGGAACAATTTGTCGTCGAGAAAAAGCCGATTATACATATGCGTTTTTACGACATCGTGAGAATCACTTTTTTTTGGCTGCACGTAGACAAAATCAGGCATCATGTTCGGTTTCAGCACGTCGAACAAGTAAGGAAACTGATGCAACATCGTTTCTTTCGCAACCACAGCTCACGACAAACTCCATCATAGAAGTTTATTTTCGGGTTCGATATGATGGCATATAACATGAGTACACATTGTCGTATGCCGATGCAACCGCGTGCAATAACTTCGTCTCGTCGAACTACAAGCGTGCAATGCGCGAAGTTTGCGTGGGACCAATTTGTCGTCGAGAAAAAGCCGATTATACATATGCGTTTTTACGAAATCGTGGGAATCACTTTTTTTTTGCTGCACCTAGACAAAATCTGGCATCATATTTGGTTTCAGCACGTCGAATAACCAAGGAAACTGATGCAACATCGTTTTCTTCGCTACCACAGCTCATGAAAAACTCAATCATAGAAGTTTATTTTCGTGTTTCGATATGATGGCATATAACTTGAGTACACATTGTCGTAGGCCGATAAAACCGTGTTCAATGTCTTCGTCTCGTCGAAATACACGAGTACAATGCGCGAAGTTTGCGTGTGAACGGTTTGTCTTCGAGAAAAACTCGATTATACATATGCGTTTTTACGACATCGTGGGAATGACTTTTTTTTGGCTGCACCTAGGCGAAATCTGGCATCATATTCGGTTTCAGCACGTCGAACAAGTATGGAAACTGATGCACCATCGTTTTCTTCGCGACCACAGCTCACGAAAGACTCAATCATAGAAGTTGATATTCGTGTTCGATATGATGGCATATAACTTGAGTACACATTGTCGTAGGCCGATAAAACCGCGTTCAATGGCTTCGTCTCGTCGAACTACATGAGTGAAATGCGCGAATTTTGCGTGGGAACTATTTGTCTTCGAGAAATCCTCGATTATACATATGCGTGTAGTATCGGGAAAATTTTAGAGGTAGTATTATAAAAAATGGGAGTCTATCGAATATGACAGACAGATGTCTACGGCAATTAAGATATTCTATTAAGATGTAGGATTAAGTTGTGAACCTAGTTTTATTATTTCATTGAAGTAGAGTCCACGCACTCTCACTAATGGCGCCCGGGCCATTAGCTGGCCCACTTCGCCACGTTTGGGAAATTTCCCAGAGACGGATAATGGCGAACAGGGCCCCATAACGGCGGTGGGGGAGGAGGCCAAGTTTGAGGAATCTGCGGTGCGAAAGGTAATTTTTAAGATTAGCAGTCAGTTGGAAATCGTGGAGTAGAGTGGTTAGACGGTAGAACATAGAAGTTCCGGCGAAGTCACCATATGAGGCATTAGACGTACAAGTTTAGATAATTATAAATTCTCGTAGAAGTGTAAACATTTGTATTTGTGGTGAGTTTTCTAATATCAGAAAGACTGTAAATATTTCTTAGAAATTCAAGTGTTACTTGAATAAAATTCTTGCGGCTTTATCTTTTTACAAGTATCCCACATGCGTTGTTACGACATCGTGGGAATGACTTTTTTTTGGCTGCACCGAGGCGAAATCCGACATCATATTCGGTTTCAGCACGTCGAATAACCAAGGAAACTGATGCAGAATCGTTTTCTTCGCGACCACAGCTCATGAAAAACTCAATCATAGAAGTTTATTTTCGGGTTCGATATGATGGCATCTTACATGAGTACACATTGTCGTAGGCCGATAAAACCGCGTTCAATGTCTTCGTCTCGTCGACATACACGAGTACAATGCGCGAAGTTTGCGTGTGAACGATTTGTCTTCGAGAAAAAGTCGATTATACATATGCATTTTTACGACATCGTGGGAATCATTTTTTTTTGGCTGCACCTGGACGAAATCTGACGTCACATTCGGTTTCAGCACGTGGAATAACCAAGGAAACTGATACAACGTCGTTTTCTTCGCGACCACAGCTCACGAAAAACTCCATCATAGAGATTGATATTCGCGTTCGATATGATTGCATATTACTTGAGTACACATTGTCGTAGGCCCATAAAATCGCGCGCAATAGCTTCGTCTCGTCGAACTACATGAGTGAAATGCGCGAATTTTGCATGGGAACGATTTGTCTTCGACAAAAAGTCCATTATACATATGCGTTTTTACGACATCGTGGGAATCACTTTTTTTTGGCTACACCTAGGCGAAATATGGCATCATATTCGGTTTCAGCACGTCGAATAACCAAGGAAACTGACGCAACATCGTTTTCTTCGCCACCACAGCTCATGAAAAACTCAATCATAGGAGTTTATTTTCAGGTTCGATATGATGGCATATAACGTGAGTACACATTGTCGTAGGCCGATACAACCGCGTTCAATGGCCTCGTCTCGTCGAACTACACGAGTGCTATGCGCGAAGTTTGCGTGGGAACAATTTGTCTTCGAGAAAAAGTCGATTATACATATGCGTTTTTACGACATCGTGGGAATCACTTTTTTTTGGCTGCACCTAGACAAAATCTGGCATCATATTGGGTTTCAGCACGCCGAACAACCATGGAAACTGATGCAACATCGTTTCCTTCGCAACCACAGCTCACGACAAACTCAATCATAGAGATTGATATTCGGGTTCGATATCATAGCATATAACTTGAGTACACATTGTCGTAGGCCGATAAAGCCATGTTCAATGGCGTCGTCTCGTCGAACTACACGAGTGCTATGCGCGAAATTTGCGTGGGAACAATTTGTGTTCTAGAAAAAACCGATTATACATATGCGTTTTTACGACTTCGTGGGAATCACTTTTTTTTAGCTGCACCTAGACGAAATCTGGCGTCATTGTCGGTTTCAGCACGTCGAACAACCAAGGAAACTGATGCAACATCGTTTCCTTCGCAACCACAGCTCACGAAAAACTCAATCATAGAATTTTTTTTTGGTGTTCGATATGATGGCATATAACGTGAGTACACATTGTCGTAGGCCGATAAAACCACGGTCAATGGCGTCGTCCCGTCGAAGTACACGAGTGCAATGCGCGAAGTTTGCGTGGGAACGATTTGTCTTCGAGAAATCCTCGATTATACATATGCGTGTAGTATCGGGAAAATTTTAGAGATAGTATTATAAAAAATGGGAGTGTATTGAATATGGCAGACAGATGTCTACGGCGTTTAAGATATTCTATTAACATGTAGGATTAAGTTGTGAACCTAGTTTTATTATTTCATTGAAGTAGAGTCCACGCACTCTCACTAATGGCGCCCGGGCCATTAGCTGGCCCACTTCGCCACGTTTGGGAAATTTCCCAGAGACGGATAATGGCGAACAGGGCCCCATAACGATGGCGAGAGAAAGTAGTAAGTGGGCACGATTGACGAATTTATTCCAGGAATCGCCCCCCCTTCCCCCCTTTTTCCAGACATTTCCGAACACGTTTTCCCCATTGTCCTTTGAGGAGGACGTCGCCGCTCTCTGGGCCCCCTGGGGTGAGGGTTCCTCTAAGAATGTCTTTGTTCTACAGGAAATGGGTGGTGGTGGGTGGATGGTAAGGGTCACGTGATTCAAAGGGGTGGGGAAGTTGACGACGTGAGAAATGTAGGTATATATGTGGAAAATGAAATAAATATATAATACATAATTTATTGAGTATATAAATCATTTATTCAGAAATTATACTTGTATGAGAGGTGGTATATAATATTGGGGATTTAAAAAATTGTAGTCAAAATTATTATCATTATTATTATCATTATTATTAAATTAATGCAAACGGAATATATTTTTTTAAGACCGTTGGTTACATTGCAAACTACCTTTACCAGACAAGTTCTGAAAAGGTTTACTTAAATTTCTACCATTACAATTGTGTTTTTGAATGATTTTGTTGAACATTTTCATAACAATGCGATCGTTACGTTTTGTATCTGAAGTAAATAGTTTATGAAAGGATTGTAAAGACCGATCATTGAACAACCAGTGAAGCACAGCAATGCAGTACTGCCCACAAACATCAGACGATATATCTTGGAGTCTTCTCTGGCTCCATTCATAAACATTGCAATTTCGCTTAAGGCGCTGAGAGTTTCTCGTATCGAAGGGTAGCATTCCGAAGTTGTTGAAATGGATTCCTCGCCTATTTGAATCGAGGTAAACGGCAACCCAGTGACTTCCTGCCTGATTGTGGTTGTCGGTGTTGATGATGATAGCACAGGGTCGGGGCCATGTCCAGGGGACACGGTCGGCAGGGTAGACCCCTCCAATACATGCATCTGTATGTGGTGTTTTCACTCAACTTAATGGAATGAATTGTTTCTTCTTGTTGTAATTAAATTAAATAAGTCGACACAGTTTTTTCATCACACAAATGCTCTCGTATATTTCAATCACTCAAGGTAGAACAAAAAACTCTTATCTGCTTAAATTATTGAATTTGATGGACTTGTTGTCCTGTGGAACACTAATATTCCAAAGATATGGAAAATAATAACTATGTGTCGATTGACACGGTAAGAATAATACTGAAGATGTCTTCCCTTCCAATCTTCCTCTTTTCGTCTTAGTGTCCGAAGTTTTCTTGAGGGAAATTGGAAGGGGTCTTCAATCTGCTGCTTATTGGCTGTCCCTTTTTTTTGAAGGGTCAGTCCGCGAGGACTGAGCCCCCTTTTTTTATAATGCACGTGGCACCACTTCACACGACAACGAGAGAGTTTTTCGGGGTCATTCCAGTTTTATTAGCGGAAAAGGATCATAAATCAAGAATTGTCTAGAATTCTAAGATTTCTAGACAGGGAAAGGGCATAAATTAGAGGATTATTGCAAAAAGGTAAATGTTGTGCGTGTTTAATTTGAGTTCCCCCAAATTCTCTCTCGCTGGCGCGTGAAATGCCCCCACGTGCACGAAACCTTTACAGCCATGACTACATGAATATTATTAAAATATTAATGTTGCTTATGTGTTAAATTTAAATCATTAAATTATGTTAAAAAATAAGCCAAACGATCATCTGGTCGTAACATGCGGTAATACCTCCAGGAGCTCAAGTGTGTTCATAGAACGACGGTAATCCGGGAAATTAGCGTGGGTCTCGTTCAGCAGGCCGTGTGCAACTAATGCAATCTTATGCTGTGCGTCCATTAAGTAGTCTTCCATTTTCACCCGCTGTAGTCGACAATAACCTGCCTTGTGGAATCAATTTCTAGCAACTTGTCATATTCGGCGTATAACACACAATTTATATTCTTCTCTGTTGCTCCATGGAAGCGAACTTCAATGCAAATACTTCCACTTTTCACCAGATTCCAATGACCAGCGGAACTTGCAGATAAATCAGGAGTCAGATCGAACGTGAACAAGCAAAATTCATCGGAATAGGCCGGACGAGAGATGTTATTTCCATGGTCGCTGAAATGTGTTCCAGTACCAGCAAATAGGGTGTTGGATGCCTCCACATCTAGGCCGACGGCAGAGGTGAAACTCGGTTGCAGAAGTTTTGTAGGTACTTGACGTCCATCGACATTCAGGCATAAAAAGTTTATCCCAAAATTTTGAAAGTTGAAGGGATTCTTCTTCCTCGATCCGTTGAAACTGGCATTGTCATCACATCCCAGTATGATTCTTTTAGGCAGTTGCCCCAAAATGGCATTGTCTATTGACTCTCCTATAATCCCCCTATGGAGAACAAAAGATTTGACCTCCACCCGTGTCAAGGGATATTTCGCAGTTGTCTTTGCAAACGTTTTAGCGTGAGCTATCAAAATTTCACGGCTGAGTTTCACACGGCGAACTATCAAGGAGGCTTCTTCTATATGCACCTTATAATTCAGGGCACTATCATCCATAAGACAATAGGCATCCTTTGCACGGATAAGACGAACGCGTAACTCTACGCCATTCATCAAAAAATTATCTTGATTGAACATGTCACAATGTAAATGTCCAAGTTGATCAAATGTTTTTCCACCTTTAGTAAATGCCTGACGTGCCACTAGCCCGTTGTTGGTTCTCGCATCGCCCACCGCTACAGCAGTAGAATCCATTGCACCATAGCTATCCGTAGCCCAAAGTGACATTCCAAGATGTGAGGACTTTGCATCTGCTCCATAGTTCAGTAATGTTTCAATGTGTGCTCTATAGGCGTACAGATTATTTGGAGGCGTGACAACTTTTTCGTTGAAATATACATCCACTTGGTTAAACATTGAATGTAAAAATTTATTCTCAGGACCAACAGAGTCGTCTAGAGCAGCAGCGCCATCGGGTCTCAGGGTTCTGGCGCGAACTTTGATCATGGTATGTGCCAAGTCAATATATTCTTCTCCATGGCCTGGTACGATGAATTTAATTGGGGCATCGTCCGACAGCGTAGCCACAGGATTGTAATAAACAAATTGAGAATTTACAATACTTGTTTGGGTAGGTGGTATGGTAAATAGGTCCAACTCCGACTTCACACACTCAGAAGAGTACGAATGTAGAAACGCCATGATGATTAGTTGAAAATATCATATAAATCACGAGTCTTCCGTTTTGATTTATGTCTCGTTACTCTTTTTACTTTCTTGCTTTTTTTGTTTGCAACGGGTCTCTTCTTTTAATTCTTCCGAGTTTTGGATGTCTTGGCAGATCCACGGCCAGTGAGCTTATGAGAGGCGAGGCGTTTACGCTTCCTCTTATATCCTGAGCCACGTATCATGGTTCCAATTTTGTCCTGGGCCCTCCTTTTCAATTTCAATCCAGACTCGGCTAATCGGTTTTCCAGCGCCACCTTTAAAGGCTTGCCATTTGTCACTACATCCCCAACAACGTTAATACCCGCATTGAGAGCTTCTTTACCGACAGCTCGGGCTGCGCTTCTCAGATAGGGTAGAATCCGCCGAAAAAGACCTCCAAGGAAAGCACCAATTCCATGGCCTCGGTGATAAGGACTTCCAACGAATACCCTTCCAAAATTAGTATATTTATCCACTGTTCCTCCACCAGCTTGGTTTGCGTAATATGCAATGTAGGGGCTCATTTTTTAGTCAATCAATTCTCTTGAAATGAAGTGTCACGTTCAAAGCACCATACTCGAATGGAATCATATCACCCTGATTCCATCTTATATCTATTTCAATTGTGCGAAAAGAATACCTCATCAACGGAATATAATGAGGAGTGGAAAACGTAGTACAGTGCATGGTCCCATAGGTATACGTAGAAGCGCTGAATGGTACCACTCGTAACAGAGATGACTGCACGTCACCTGTTACGGAGGGTACACAAAGATCGCTGTAGATGAACAAATTCCCAGGCAAACCTCTGGCCAAACTTGCTGGTAAAGATCCTTGACAATAGGGCCTGGCGTTTGTGAAGCTGTGTACACGTCTCTCAAATCCCAACATATCGGATATTTTATTGGAAAAGTCTATTGCATGAACTGTGCTAGTGCAGTTCTTGGAGTTGCAGTGTTTTACAATTTTCACAAAACCTTGTTGCGCCAAATACTCAAATCGGATATGAGTACTCAAAGGCGGAAAAGTATTCATGAACCCCACTAAATCTGTTATATCTTTGAAAACTGCAGTAGGTAGAAAAAATGTTTGTAGTGAGTTTGTCTTGCTCTTTTTGTCGATTGAATTACTAATGAAATTAATTGAAGAATCTTTTCCATCACGTATATGTAAAAAATTGCAAGGAAATTGTATTTCACTCAGACCCACTGCCCATTCTCCTTCCAGTTCAACTTGTTTTGGAAGCAAGGTCGTGAATTTCGATGCTGTATTATCAGGATGATAGCTCATGCTGCTGTTTCTGGGGAGTACCATATAAAATTCGTTTCTCTTCATTTGTTCCCAATTGCATGCAGTTCTGCAGCAGGTATCCAAGAATCAAACTTATCAGGATATCCTTCCCAATGAACAAGAACCTGCCTATTTTTTCCTTTTCCCTTGGAGCGTATGACACGTTCCACTATGAACTCGTCCTTGTCCGTTGGTTTATTGACAAGCACCAATTCTGGTTCGTAGAAAAATCCCTCAATTGGTTCGTCAGCAAAATCCATCAACTCGTATATCGGCAATGATTGCTTGAAAACAGCTTTTGTTATTTTGAATATTTCTTTACTCTAATTAGTTTCATATCGTTTCTCAAAGGTACCTTTCGTTCGACTGATGCGTACATAGTCGCCAACTTTATATTTAAAGGATTCTTTACGTGGTTTCTCCGTCTTGAATCGACTTTGTATATTACGCCATACGTATGGTGCATTATCCATAGTCACAGCCGCAGGCGCCATCTTTATTGAATAATGTCGCGCATTGTTATAAGACTCGACAATTTGTTTCAAAACATCTGTATATATATGTTCGACTATGTCTGAAGTAACGCCACATACGTTCCTTCAATGTCCGATTAAATCGCTCCACAACTGCAGCTTTTATGTCGGGATTACGTGCAACACGAAATTTTATTTTCTTATCAGAAAAAAATTTTTGGACACTGTTGGCCATAAATCCTTTTCCCTTGTCCGTTTGTATAGAAACAGGAACGCGCCCTCCATTTGTATCCATTATACGCTTGAAAGCTTCAAGAACCTGTGATGTTGATTTGTCTTTCAATGGCTCTACCCAGGCAAACTTACTCAAGACGTCAATAACTACAAGTAAATATGAAATCCCATCATTATATGTTTTTAATGATCTCAATTCAACTAGGTCAGCCTCCCACACATCATCAATGTTGGTTACTGTATAATGAAGACGCGGAAATTTACGCTTAATGGGCCTATGAAGTCTATAAGTGTTCTGAGCATTAAGCCAATTTTTTATTTCACTTTCAGGTATTTCTTTCTGATGTTTTGACAAAATATTTCGAGCCCCTGTGTATGCTTCAGACTCTGGAAGGTTAAAATATGTCCTTGAGAGTTTTTCATTGTTCAAAACGAAAGCCATGATGTAACTTTGTCGGGTTTCGGGGTGTAGGAAGGACTTAGCCGTGGTTTTTTCGAGTTTTTACGGGGACGATGTACAGGAAGAGTGAGTGGCCTATAGCTTTTCCTTCTTCTCGTCCTCTGAACCAGTAGCATCGATTAATGATTTTTTTTTTGCTACTTAAACTTTGTTTTTTATCGGCGAGTTTTCTCAATAGTTTTTTATGTTTGCACAGTTTTGATTTCTCACAATTTTTCAGAGGAATATTTCCGTGTAACAAATGTAAAGCACACTCGCAAATGCAGCGAATTAAATCTTTATTAGCGTGTTGTATTATTACTCGTCGTAGCCTGGGCGGTGCGTAGATGAGTGGGTGTAATAAGGCTGTATTCTTTTTTCCCAACGACTTGCGAACAGAGCCGCTTTCAGAACGACTTCTCGTTGCCATCACACATGAACGACTGGTACACTCCGTGATGCCCCTCCTCCTTTTATATTGCGATCCTTCCGCGGAATATAAACATAATGATGGGGATCACTGGGGAATACATTGGTACGAAACCTACAGTTTTCAGGAGTCGATTGTTTCAAATCTAACAACAAATAGCCATGAGCTTCCGAAGTTGCATCAAAATAAGCTTCTTGCAGAAATTTTGGATTCTTCTGGATATATTTGACGAGCCAAATGGGCAATTTGTGCACGATTTCTAGGATTTTTAAATACGAAGATGTAATTTGTATTCAATGAAATGTCTCTCTGTCCTTTTCCTTGGTGGAATAAATTTTGAGATAGAAACATTACACTGAGATTTTTATGATGGCTTCCTTTTGTAAATAAATCAACTATTGCACCATTCGAAGATTCCCTCATCAAGTCGTCCACGACAACCAATTTTGGCTTATTATCATCAAAATCTCCAGATCTTGGTAGGCCTTCACGAAATTCGACAAAATTATTATCATAATCCGAATATCCGTTCTGCCACTCAGCGTAATAAAAGATCACTTTTTCAATTTGCGTATCGCACATTTGCTTAATTTCTTTCAAAAACCTTTTAACAAAAAATGTTTTTCCACAACCCGTGGGACAGCAAATCATTGCAGTAACGGGATGTTTCCACCTCGTGTCCATATTGCCTTCCGATTAATTATGCCTAAAATCTCATCATTTTGTACAATTTTACGATATCAGAAAATATGGATTTGAAAATGCTAGAGGGGGCGTGACGTAATGCACCTGTATTGGGGGTCAAGAGGGCTTGCCTATGGCTAGGGCAAGGACAATGCGCGTAGGCGGGGGCAGGTAAAAAAGGTGAAGAAGTGCAGTAGCCCCCCTGTGGCGCCAATAGTAAAATCCCTGACTTTTCCCAATATAGACCGAATTTTCTCGCACTAGCTGCAGTCGTCTAATGGACATTCACAATGTCGGACCCAAACGATTTAGCGGGGCCCAGTGACCCTTCCGAAGAAAATACTACACCTCCACAGGGAGATTTTGATTGGATAAATAATTTTGATCTTGAGTTATTCGGTGATTTTGCCATTGAAAATAATTTTGATGGAGATTTATTCGAAAATTTTAATTCTGCGCTCTTTGATATTCAATGTGGTGGTGGTGAAAATGTTGTGAGTGACCCTAAGGTTTTGGAAGCTGTTGAAGAGTTTAATCTAGATTTACTAGATCAGCAGAATGGTAAGTATCTAGCTTCATACCTTTTTATAATACCGAGAAAAAATTTTAGGCATATTTTTTTATTGAAAAATACTAAACTCAATTTCAGATCAACAAAATGGCCGCGAAGAAGAGAGTGAAAATCTATTACCGGCCTTAAGGACAATACGACGATCACGCCAGAGACTTCCACGTTTCAAACTCGATACACATGTGATGGAGTTTGCAATCAACCCTTTACCTGATAGTCGTGACCCTGCCGACTGGGTTGAAGAAGCTTTTCGTGATGTCTATAATAAAATTATTGAGGCTGGAGGACGTGGTATGAATCGAATGTGCCTTACATTCAATTTTGCAAATATGCAAAGAGACAATGCCTGGATAAGTCCCCGTGCGATCAAAGGATATGAGTTTCAAGATCTATGGAATCTTGTCAGCTCTATCGCGCAGAGCGCAAACGGTTTCGGATGTGCCGATACGTTTTGGATCCAACTTCACGTGGCTCAAGCCCCGGTAGGTCAAGGTTTTCTTGAAAACGACATGAAAAAAAGGCTTAGTAGAAAATGTATCCTTCATATTTCGAATGAAGATGTGTTGTGTCTAGCCCGATCACTTGTTGTGGCCAAAGCACATGCAGAAAAATTGAAAACCAGAGCGGATAAGGGCAAGATCCACGAGGTATGGCAGGCGATCCGGCAATGCAAGGGAAGAATGCAACGTGAGGAAGCCAAAAGACTAACTCAAAGGGCAGGAGTCATTGCTCCTGACGAGGGCTGTGGTCTACAGGAAGTTGCTCAATATCAGCGATACTTACCTGAAGAAGGATGCTTTATCAAGGTTTATTCCCTCATGAGAAACGGAAAAGATCGCCCTGTACTCGACGATGGTACACCTGAATTGATTAGCAGAAAGATGGCCGTCCGATATACCGTACCAATTGTGTATTATCCAGAAGAGAACCAATATGAGCCAATCCAAAATTTACCTTTATTCTTTGGCGTGAAGTATTATTGCGAGCATTGTAACAAACCTTACACTACGCAAGGACATGTTTGTGATAAGACTTGTGATAGGTGTTTGAGGAATCCTCCGTGTGGCTCTACGATTGTTGATAAAATAGTGTGTGACGATTGTAATCGAGACTTTCACGGCCAATTGTGCTTCGATCAACATAAGAAGCCAGGATCTTTCAGCGGAAATAACCCCACCGTCTGTGGCTACATAAAATTGAGTGGACAATGTAATACGAAAATTGATCATCGCAAAACTCAGAATCATGTGTGTCATAAATATTATTGCAACGTATGTCAAAAGGACGAAGATATTTCTCTTCTCTGCTATATGCCCACCTTAAAGAGCAAGAAAAAATTGATTTTGAAACGCGTGGCGTTTGTTTTCTACGACTTTGAAACCAGGCAGGATGAGCTTCTGCAAGGAACTACTGACGTCAACGTACACGTTCCTAATCTTTGCGTTGCACAAACTGTGTGTGATCGTTGTGCAGATATGACCGACGGTGACATTGTGAACGCCAACTATAATCACAGAAATCTATGTGGCGTTTGTAAACATCGGGAAAATGTTTTCGATGGTGAGGATCCTGAGCGAGGATTTGTTGATTACATCACGTCGATGGGTAAGACGTATGAAAAAGTAGTTTGTATTGCACATAACGCGAAAGGCTATGATTCACAATTCGTTTTGCGAGACGTCATGAAACGCATTAACAGCCAAATTAAAGCAATAATTAACGGAACGAACATTATTTTGATGGATTTTGGGAATAATAAATTTATAGATAGTGTAAACTATTTTCACATGGCTCTTGCAAGTTTACCGAAAGCTTTTGGATTGGGGAATATAGCGGAATTTTTGGGAACTTGGGTCGCTCCAGAACTTCGTAAAGCCGTACAAATGGGGTATAAAATATTAGAAATCAGCGAGCGTTGGGAGTATAAGAGAACTACGCGTTATAATCCTGTGACGCGAACAGGTGGATTATTTGTCGAATACATTAACACTTTTTTGAAAATAAAACAAGAGGCTTCTGATTGGCCTGCTGAGTGTGTAGATGATAAATCAAAGAATAGATATATTGCTGAATATGAGGCCCGAGAAAGTATCAAACTTGACAAAGATAAAATTCAAAAGAATGCCGGATTAAGAGCAAAAGCAAAACTTTGTTTAGGCTGTCTCTGGGATAAATTTGGGGAGAGGGAAAACTTGACAAAAAAAGCTATTATTCGAACACACGAGGAATTTGCAAATATACTGTTTAATCCTGAAATTGAAGTAACAGGACTTGTTCCTGTCGATAACGACACTCTCTTCATGTCCTGGAAACATTTAAACGAAGCCGCGGAAATATCCACTAAGGCTAATGTCGTTATTGTGGCTTATATAACCGCTCACGTGCGTCTAAAGTTATATGCTTATCTAGAAAAACAACAAGAACATGTTTTATATTATGATACAGATTCGGTAATTTACGTCAGCGATGGATCCAATGAATTACCGCTAGGGGATTTGACCGACGAGGTAGAGGGCTACGGAGAAGGAAGTTTCATTACTTCTTTTGTCTCTGGGGGGCCTAAATTTTACACTTATCGCGTAGAAAAACCGGACGGCATTATCGCGGAAGTTAGTAAAATGAAAGGGGTTAGACTGAATTATGAATCGCATAAACAAATTCATTACGACTCGATTCGCGCGCTCGTTGTCGATAAAGCAGATCCCTACCGGATCGACTATCATGGTATTCGTTGGACAGTGTATCATGACGTCATCACGATACCTGAGAGTAAGATCGTACGTGCGACAGGCCCAAAACGGCGGCTTGACGGTTTTGCGACTCTGCCCTATGGTTTCAAAAAACCGCGATTTAACCGCTGCTAGTTGGCGCGCACTGATTATTTAAAAATTAAGTATTTTATGAATTTAGATCGATTGTTGTACTTTTGTATAATATTGTTATGCACTAAAAACGTTTGTAGGTCTTCATTATTTAATAATTAATTGAACAATTTAATGAGTAAGGGCTATCCTGCCACTCGATTAATATTTATTTGTAGCCTCGAATAGTTATTATCAATGGATAGGGAATCGTTTGTTGATAATTAATATCCAACTTCCATATTTTTAAGTTTATTTGCTCACTAGGTATTCATTATTTTAAAAATGGGCCGTACAGTGTTCACATTTGCGCAGAGCCGCCTGACAGAGACCATGGGGGAGATCAGCAGGGCCAGTCCTGGGGGATCAACCACGAAATGTCCTAGCGGTAGTGCTCTCTCTGCTCCGACTTTGCAGCCGTAATGTTCGGTACCTGACCAACAAATCCGGCTGCCAAATTAGTTCCAGCGCTACCGCTAGGACATTTCGTGGTTGATCTCCCAGAACTGGCCCTGCTGATCTCCCCCATGGTCTCTGCTCCTGATGTCAGGAGACGGCCCTACGTTTTTACCGACACTGTCGAATTCTGGGAATCTACGTTTCTGGGAGGGGTTACCGATTCTCAGGGGGGGCGCCACCGTCAGCTTTGACTGGCGGGATTTTAGCCGTTTGTATTTCGAATTGAAAAACGAAGTTTCAAAACCCCGTGACCCGCGAAAATGAAAATTCGCTGTAAGAAAAATGTATGTTATATAAAGAAAAATAAATAAATAAATAAAAATTAGAAAGTCTCCCGTTAAATTTTTCCCCGCCCAATTCCTATGTAATAATAATTTAAAAATAAAGGAACTAAACATTAAAAAAAAAAGGAACATCACTTATCACTTATCACTTATCATATTTAGACGGTCCTGTCCGGAGGTGCAATCAGCCTCTCGGCCATTTTACACCCTGCCCTCAGGCAGCCGTCTAGTCGCTGGTATCGAGTATTTGTGCCCTACGAGCTAACTCATAGAGCCCTTTGATCCCGTCCCTGTCGACACGTATATCTATGCAAGTAGACCCGAAGACATTCCATCTGGCTTCATCGAGTCCGCTGCATCTTGTGCATAGGTGAAGAGGATCCTCCTCTGTCAGCCCGCATCTTTTGCATAGGGGGTCAGTCCCCTTGCCTATCCTTGACAAGTACAGAGCCAGGGGCCAGTGTCCAGTGATAAGCCCCACCATAGTACGGAGCTTAACCCTGTTTAGGCCCAACAGGGTCTCTGCCAACTTCCTAGTGGGTTCTCCTAGGAGGGATTTCGTGTGCTTGGCACCCGTCTCCGAGTCCCATCTCTCCACGATCCTCCTATCCGCACGTTCCTTGACCAGGTCCTTCACAAAGTCGGTGTGCACGCCTACGTGCTCCACCTCCCCCTGAAAGCCCCTGCAACTACCGTTCTTTGCTAGCTCATCGGCTTTTTCGTTGCCTTTGATGCCAGCGTGTCCCGGAATCCAGGCCACCTCGAGCCGATTATTTACGGCAATTTCCTCCATCAGCTCGACGCATTCACTCACCAGCTTAGAACAACACTCATACCTGAGTATTGCTCTCAGCGCGCGCTTGCTATCTGAGTAGATGAAAATCTTTTTGCCCTTGTCCCCCCTCTCCAGGATCATCCTGGCGCAGGCTCTTAGGGCAGCTAGCTCGGTCTGGAGCACGGTTGCGTGTGAGTCCAGCCCAATGGTCCTCGCTATTGCGGGCCCCTCTGACCAGACCCCCGCACCTGCCCGTCCGCTCACCCGTGATCCGTCCGTATACCAGACTAGTCCACGGGGCGGCACCCAGTCCGCATCCTTTCCTGACGGGGTTTCCCCCCATCCAAGATTGACCGAGAACTTTCTGCGAAAGTGCCATCGGGGTCTGCAGGCGTCAGCACCGCGCGACAGTAGCCCTTGCAGCTCTCTGTCCGCGCGGAGGACACTAGCATGCCCATTCCTAGCTCCCTTCCATGTTCCCTGTAGCCGCAGTCTTGCGGCCGCTCTTGTTGCCTCTTCCCTTATAATTAGGTGTGGAGGTTGCATAAAGAGCAGAGCCTCCAACGCTGAGCTGGGGGTCGTTCTGAGGGCCCCTATTATGCCCAGCATCGCAAGCCTGCCTATTTTGTCCACCGCTTTCCTGTGGCAGGCCTTGTTCAAGGCTGTCCACCACACTGCGGCTGCGTATGTTAGCTGTGGGGTCATAATGGCCGTGTAGATCCATTTGACCATCTTCGGCCTTAGACCCCATGTGCTTCCAAACATTCGCCTACATGCCCAGTAAGTCATGGTGACCTTGCTAGTCTGCATGGCGATGTGCTTTTTCCAGCTGAGCTTCTCGTCGAGCCAAATACCTAGGTATTTGACCTCACTCGAGAATTTCAGCATTGTGTTGTAAATGGAGGGAGCCTTAACAGCACCCCTCCTTCTACGTGTGAAGTGCACCATCTCCGTTTTGCCTGGGTTTACCCTTAGGCCCTTCGATGTGCACCACTGCTGAACATAGTCCAGCGCCTTTTGCATCTTGCTGTGCAGCGTGCTCGTGTTCCTGCTAGTTACCAGCAGTGCCACATCATCTGCATATGCGACTGTCCTTACCCCCAGTTCCTCGAGTCCAGTGAGGAGGCCGTCAACTACGAGGAGCCATAGCAGAGGAGAGATAACCCCCCCCTGCGGGCAGCCCCTCCCTACCGCAGCCCTTACCTCACTGTCCCCAAGGGTGGAGTGGACAACTCTTGTTCGGAGCATGGCGGCTATCCATTTGATGATCGAATTCTCGATCCGAAACGCTGCCGCAGCTTTCTCCATTGTATCAAAGGCGGTATTGTCGAAGGCCCCTTCGATGTCGATAAAGACGCCAAGGGTGTCCTCCCCCCTTTCCTTCGCATTTTCTATTGTGCCTACCAAGTGGTGCAGCGCAGTCTCAGTCGATCTGCCAGCTTGGTAAGCATGTTGTGAGGGGCATATCTGATTAATCCTCAGTGCCCCCTCCTTAATGTGCCTATCGACCAGCCTTTCCAGCGTCTTCAGTAAGAAGGAGCTCAGGCTGATCGGTCTGTAGGCTTTCGCGTTGTCGTAGCTGCATTTACCCGGTTTGGGGATAAAGACAACCCTGACTTCCCGCCACCTGCCTGGCACATAGCCCAATGCTAGGCAGGCCCTGAATGCCGGTATCAGTCTGCGCAGGAGCAATGGCCCCCCTCTTCGCAAGAGGGCCGGATGTATCCCATCCGGACCTGGACTCTTGTACATTTCGAAGGAGTCCACCGCCCATTGCAGCCTGTCCAGCGTTACTATTCGTGCGGCTAGCTCCCAGTCGGGATCGCCGCTTCCTGTTCGCTTCCAGTCCACTTCCAGGCACTCTCCTGGAAGCTCTATGATAGAGTCCGGGAAATGCGCGCGAACCAGATGCTCAAGGACCTCTCGCGGTTCTGTGATGGTCTCTCCGCTTTCCAGCGTGATTCCACCCAGCCGTTGTGAAAGGCCCCCCGAGAAGACCCTGCGAAGCCTGGAGATGCCTGAAAGCGCCTCCAGTTCCTCACAGTATGTCCTCCAGGTGAGCTCCTTTGATCGTTTTATGAGCCTCTTGTACTCTCTCTGCACAATTCTGTACAGAGTCCAGTCTTCGGCCCTCTTCGATTTGTGCGCTCGGTTTCCGAGCCTCCTGGACTGGCTTCTCAGCCTGTCCAACTCACGGCTCCACCAAGGCACTTTATTACCCTTCCTGCAACGTCTAGCCGGGCATGCCGTCTCGAAGGACTCAGTTAGGGCAACGTGGATTCTTTCCACCTCGTCCTCTAACCGGTCCTCCCTGCAGGGCCTAACGCGTCCAACCCCGAGCCTTTCCTCCAGGTTCCTCTCGAAGGAGTCCCAGTCGGTGGCCCTTGGGTTTCTGCGCAGGCGGTCCTGCTGCGGTTGGGCACAGCCCTCTATGCTAAATCTGATGCGTCGATGGTCAGAGAGTGTGTCCTCCCGGTCCACCCTCCAGTCCCTGCATCGCCTCGCCAGCCGGCGGGTGCACATGGTTACGTCAATGATACATTGACAGCGAGAAGTGACGAACGTGGGCCTCGAGCCCCTGTTTAGGATCTCTAGGTCCACGTCTGCCATAAATTCCAGGAGACCAGTGCCCCTGTCATTACATCTTTCGCTGCCCCACACCACGTTCTGCGCGTTTGCGTCACAACCTATGATGAGTGGCAACTTTCTAGCTCTGCAGTGATTCACCAGATCACGCAGCTCATTGGTAGGTGGTGGTGTCGGCGAGTCATGTGGGAAGTAAGCCGAGCAGAAAACTATGTCCTCCGCACCGGCCTCCCCCCGAAGTCTCACGACAACCGCCATCAAGTCTCTGTGGCAGAAGTTGGCCATTCCCCTGGCTCCGCACGCTCTTTTGACAGCAATGCAGGCCCTGGGGCCCAGGTCGCCCTGAGCATAGAATAGCTCCACCTCGCCTCCAGATAGGCCTTTTACCGAGCCTCCGTGTTGCCAGGGCTCTTGTATAAGGCATATGTCTGTATGCTCTACTGCTAGGCTCCGACTCAGCAGGGCAGTCGGAGCCTTGCAGTGCTGCAAGTTAATCTGGGAGCAGTGGACTAGCAGAGAGCCTAAGCCGTCTCCCTGCATGTTGCCCTCTGCTCCTTCCCCCCTTGTCCCCCTGGCCATTGGTCGGCCGTTAGGCAGGGTCGCCTGGTGGCGCCCTAACCTGCCCTGAGTGGGATGAGCCCGGCAGGGCCCAGTTGAGGGTCCCTTGAGACCCTCTCCCAGTTCCCGCCGCGCCCCCTCTCACCAGAGGCGGCCTTCCTCTTCGGCCCTTGGTCCGTCCGCTCAGCGGAGGCCTTGCAGGGGCAAGGGGGTCCCTCTGTAAGAGAGAGCCTTCCTCGCACTCCTTTCCTCCTCCCTCGCGGGCGCCATCCCTGGCTGATACTGGGGCACTCTCCTGTCCACCCGGACCCTTTGGCGCTCCCTCCTGCCCTCTCCCCACCCCTGCGGTCACTGACCCCCCTTGGTCAGCGACCACTTTCCCTGGGCCTGGCTGCGTCTGGGGCGCCTTTCCCCCCGCCGCTCTCCGCTGGGTCTCGTAGAAACGAGCCCGGCCGAGGCAGTAGAATGGGGCCATCCCCAAACCCTTCAGGGCCTCTAGGGACTTGGGGTCTACTCCCAACACCATGTTGAGCCCCTCCTCCCCGCTCCGGCAGTCCCACACCCTCCACTTGCCTGTGGTGAGGGCCCGGTTCTGCATCCTCAGCCTCTCAAGAGCCACAGCCGCTCCTACGGGTTTTCCCGGGAGAAAGGCTGTGACTCTGATCAGTTTTTGGAGCGCTTCCTTATCCATCATGATAAGGGAGGCCCCTTCCCAGGGTGCCAGGGTGGGCACCACGGACTTCAGCCACTCTCTTGACTGACCGTCCGTGCATGCCACCCACAGCACGCCATCGTCAAACCAGTGGCCGTCAAAGCTCGGGAGCTGACCTTCCATGTCAGTCTCGAACAGTGACGCCACTAGCGCCTCCTGAACCAGGTCGGCTTGCTCCCTCGTCAGAGACAGCTCAGGATGGCCAGTTGGCACTAAGGCCACCCTGCCGCCACCCTTCGCCGCCTCTCTGAAGGAGGTTGCCCCCAGTCCTTCCATGGCCCTCAACTTTTTCGTGGGCATGGCCACATCGGGGGGAGTGGATCCTGAGGACCTGGGCCTCTTGGGCCCTGTCCCCTGTTCCTCGTTATCCCTGGACGCGGTCTCTACCTGCGGAGATTGCTGATCCCGCGAGGCATCGGCTTTCAGCCTAGCCTGGCGGGCCCGGCGCTTCTCCGCACCCGTCCTACCCCTTCTCTTCCTCCCCTGGATAGGGTCAGCGACAGCGGGCCCACCACTGGTGGGCCCCTCTGAGGCTGGCTCCTCCACAACTTCCATTTGGATCAGCGCTTGTTCCCCTTCCGGGGCCCTAGTGCTGATCGTGCTCTCCTCCGACCTACAAGCCTCTGCCGTTCCCTCAGAGAGGGCACCGTCATCGGCGTTAAAATTTTTATTATTAGTTGGGTCCATGTTATTCCCACGAGTAACCAGGAAAAGAAGGTCCACCCCCGCAGAGCCTGGATGCGGAGGTAAGGCATGCATACAATGGGGTGCTGCCTGGTTCCCCAAGGGTATCGTTTGCGACACTGTTCCCCAGTGTCATTCAGCCCTCGGCACGATAACTTCCACCTTAGCTTGGGGAGTCTGGTCCGCGGCGATGCCTTGGGTCTTCCTGACGGGTTTTAACTTCCGTAGGTCGACGTTATAGCTGTCGCTGGCCGGGTACTGAAGTGTGCCCCAGGATCCTGGAGTCAGGTGCTGTTGTTCAGCCTCCTTTCTCCGTTCCCGCGGTGCCACTCTTTCTCCGGCCGTCCCCCTATCCGCCACCTGGGGACGCGCTCAGTTGGTGACTCATACCGTCCCCTTCGTCTCGTTTATAGAGCACGTCCGGGGCTGAGAGGGAAGGGATAATGCAAAAAGAACAAAGGAATACAAAAATTTATTTTAAACATTTGTTTTTATTAAAAAAACTTAAAGCTAAAATACATTTGTTTTTGTTCTTATTAATAGTCTTAAATCTAAAATAGTGTCTAGTCTCAATATTATCACTTAAACTAAGGCTAGTAATAAAGGCTATAGACAAAAAACAAGGGAAAAGGAAAATTTTTTTTTTATCTAATAAAACTTAAAACTAAAATACAAATTTTTTAAAAATATTCAAATTGAATTAAAAATTTTTTTTTTTGTTCTTCTTAAGTCTCTGTTCTAATTTAAAACTAAAGGAAATAAATAAACAAGAAAAAATTGATTTAAAAATTTCATTTTATTTGTAAAAAACTTAAAATGGAAAATACAGATTTTTTTATTTATTTTTTCAATTTAAAATTAAATGGGAAAGGGGGTGAGGCAGTAGCCTCAGTCCCACTGCTCCAGGTCCCAATTCTCCTGGGTCAGGTCGGGCTGGGCGGGCTCGTCCCCGAAGAGGACCCTGAGACTCCAGGCATCCTCCACGTCGTATAAGGCAAGCGTCTGCTCGCCCTCGGCCTCCAGGCCACGCGCCTCAGAGCGCGGACCCACCGCGCTCTCGGGGTGTCCGGGCCGACACCTCCCTCCCAACAAGCTCCGGCCTGTAAAAAAAAAAGAAAAACTACATTAGTATTATATATATCTATGGTTATAGGGAAATGAGGAACAAAGGGGGTATTTCAAGAGAGGACTGGAGGAAAAGTGGTGTCAGGAATGGAATAAAGGGGATAGAGGGGATAAAGGGGTTAGAGAAAGAGAGACAGAGAGCCAAAACTTACCATGTAAGCCTCGTCCTCGGCATCCGCCAGCCATTTGGAGGCCCTGGCGTGCAAATCCTGGATGGCGAAAATATTTTCGCCATCCAGGATTTGCGAAGGATTGGCGAAAATATTTTCCTGGATGGCGAAAATATTTTCGCCAATCCTTCGCCTGGATCCTCCTTCCTTTTCCTGGATGGCGAAAATATTTTCGCCATCTAGGGATTCACCCTCCTCGTCCTCCCACCGCAGCCACGCATTGGCCGCCCTGAGGTAGGCGCGCTCCCTCCTGGTTGCCTGTATCTGTAAAATAAAAACAATGAATTAAAAACAAAAACATTAAAATGAATTTAAAAAACTAAAACAACCAAAATGAATTTAAAAACTAAAACAACAAAAACCTGAAACAACATGTTTGGGGATTTACTGACTTTAGGGTGGATGTGGGAGGAATTTGTATGAAATGATTCACTGGATGGAAGATGAATAGGGTGGAAAACAGTCTATTAAAGATTGAGGGTTTATGTAAAAGTTTATTGGGGCCACGTGCCGCCAAAGTCGTTTTCTTTACACTGATTTACACAATAACCCGGTGATGTACAATTTATAGTTCGATAGGTTTAAATCACAAATTAATAACACTGTTGATTAACTTTATAAACTGGGCTAATAATGCCGTTTATATCTAACGGAGATGTACTCGTCGGTGTACTCGGTGATGTACTTGACTACAAAGGGAGATTTTCTGGGGTTGATAAACGTTACCGCGCTCGCTGAGGATCTACGATGAACTGGGCGAGTTTCGGTACTTCCGGGGTCAGCTCGGGGCCTAGTGACCCGAGGTGTCGCTGTCGACCTTTTGGCCTGACCGGGGGCCTTCATTGCTATTTGGGCGCTAAAATGTCTACGTTTCAAACATCCCGGGGGCAATTCAACATCAGGAATGTTGAATTCTTCGTTGTCAGCTGATCCTCTGGAAGGTGTTGGATGTCCTCTGGTTGTAGTGCTGGGTGTTGTATCTGCTGTTGGACTGCTGGTTGCCTGAGGGAGGCGTAAATTCCCTCGAGCTGTGACTTCCTCTTGTTGATGATTGGTTGTTGTCTGTAAGGGGAGGGACAGGGTGAGAGACGTATCATTGTCAAGTAATTGAATAATTAATCAAAATGATACTTAGCTCTCAGTCCTGTGATTCCTGGAGATCCCCTTGTTGTTCCTCTGGAGGTTCTTCTGCTGGTGGTGGATCTGATGGTAGTAGACAGAGTTTGGCGATTGGTCTGTCAAATTCTGCGTAAGTTACCCTTATATTTTGAGGGTCTGGTGATCCGTCTACGTGTCTTGCCACTTGGGATCTTGCTGTTCTCACTGTGACGACCCTGGTGAGTCCATCTGCTCCTGGTCGTGTTGCGATGACTCTGGCGATTGGCCATGTTGCTGGTGGATATTCATCCATCATCAGGACCATGTCGCCGACCTTGATGTTGTCCTGTTGATTTTTCCATTTGTAGATTGCTTGGTATCTCTGCAAGCACTCTTTAGACCATCTGGACCAGAATTGTTGGGTGATCTGGGTGACGAGGTTCCATCTCTGTAGCTTGCTGCTAGGTTTCTGGAGAAGAGATGGTTCTGGTACTAGTTGAAGGGGCTCTCCTACCAGGAAGTGTCCTGGAGTGAGCACTTGGAGATCTTCTGGATCATCTGACATGGGACAGATTGGTCTGGAGTTGAGACAGGCTTCTATCTGGATGATCACGCTGTTGAGCTCTTCGTATGTGAGTGTAGATGGTCCTAGTATCCTCTTCAGGTGATACTTCACGGATTTAACAGCTGCCTCCCATTTACCACCAAAGTGTGGTGCTCTTGGCGGGATGAACTTCCACTGAGTTCCATGGGTTGCGAGGACAGCCTGAACTTGTTGGTTCTCTCTTGAATCCTGGTGATAAAGTTGCTCTAGGACCTCTGCTGCTCCTGTGAAGGTGGTGGCATTGTCACTATACATGACTGCTGGAATGCCACGTCTTCCCGTGAACCTTTTGTAGGCGCCGATGAAAGCCTCTGTTGTTTGCCTGTTGACTAGTTCTAGGTGAACTGCTGACGTGGTGAAGCACACAAATACTGCTATATGCACTGTTCCTGGTTGTGAATTTGTTGGCCTCCACTTCAGGATGGGGAATGGACCTGCATAATCCACTCCTGTGTGGAGAAATGCCCTGGCTGGTGAAATCCTTGTTGACGGCAGTTGACCCATCTGCTGTTGAGCTTGTCTTCCTCGATGACGGGTGCAGATGTCGCAACGTAAGATGTGTGCTCTGACGGTGCCTCTGCCTCCTACGATCCAGTATTTTTGTCTCGTATAGGCTAAAGTCAGTTGGGTACCTCCATGTTGGGTTCTCTGGTGAGCTTCGGCAATGACCAATGTGGTGAACCTTGACTGTCTGGGCAGGATTATGGGATGTATTTCGTCTGGACTGAGTTGAGCGTTCTTCAGACGACCTCCTAGTCTCATGATGACTTGATCATCTAGCGTTGGTGTTAGCTTAGCTAGCTGATGACTTCTTGGTAACTGATGATCTCTCTGCAAAAGTCTAATAGCTGATTCAAAATATTGTGCTTGTGTTACCTTAACCCAGAATGTTCTTGCTTCATTTAGTTCTCTAGTTGTCAGGACAGGTCCCGGGGGCGTTGGGCGCCGGCTGAATCTGTCGATCGCTCTGTTGATAGTTGCTGTTACTGCTAATAGTTTGGCCATTGTGCTGTATCTGTTGAGGAGTTCTGCTACTTTGCTGATTTTCATCCTTGCGGGATGTGCTGGTACTGGTTTAGCTTCCTTGGCCACCTTTGGAGTATCCATTTTGGATACGTCTATGGTTGATTGAGGCCAGTCTTCTGGATCCTGATTAATCCAGCTTGGTGCTGACCACCAGAGTGGATGATCTACTAACTCGTTTGGTGAGATTCCTCTTGAGGCACAGTCGGCTGGGTTTTCTTTGCCACTGACGTGTCTCCATATGGCCTTTGGTAGCGTTTCTTGTATTTTGATGACCCTGTTATGGACGAAATCCTTCCATCTTGAGGCTGGGCTTCTGATCCAGGCTAGTGTGACTGATGAGTCTGACCAGAGATAAGTTTCCATCTGATTCCGGTCTAGTTGAAGCATCTCGTATGTTGAATCCACTAGCTGGGTTAAGAGTAGAGCTGCTGTGAGCTCTAGCCGAGGTATGGTCATCCTTTTGATTGGTGCGACCTTGGTTTTCGCACACACTAAAGTTGTTGATGGATTCTCGTTGCTTGATCTCGTTCTAAGGTAGACCACTGCACTCATGGCTACCGTTGATGCATCTGCAAATCCGTGTATTTGGATGTTGGCAGTCTTCGATGATAACTGTATCCATCTAGGTACGGTGACTCTGTCTAGGTTGGTGAGATCTTCTCGGAATGTCCTCCAACGTTCCTTATACTCCTCTGGAAGAGGATCATCCCAGTTGGCTTTGAGCTTCCATAGCTCCTGCAGGAGAACTTTCCCTTGTACTACCACTGGGGCGATGAATCCCAATGGATCGAAGATCTGAGCTATCTCCGATGACACTGTTCTTTTTGTGATGGTAGCTGCGTTGAATCTCCTCGATTTGTACCTGAATGTGTCGGTTGCCTGGTGCCAACACAACCCAAGTACCTTTGTCACTGATTCCTCAAACTGAATCAGGCTGCTATCTGTTGTTAGGCCTAGTTGATGAAGAGCTTCTGGGCAATTACTGCTCCACTTTTGTAGATCGAAACCGCCTGCTTTGCATAGTTCTTGAAGCTGCACTGCTATTTCCTTGAGGCCTTCTTCTGAGTCGGACCCTCCGTATATGTCGTCGACGTAACGACCTCTCGTGATCGCTTCGACTGCTGCTGGGAAACGGTGTCCTTCATCGTCTGCTAATTGTTGGAGCACTCTGAGTGATAACCAGGGCGAACAATTGAGACCGTAGGTCACTGTGGTTAACTGGAACGTAATCTCCTGTTGATCGTCATCGATCCACAGTATCCTTTGAAGATCCCAGTCGTCCTGATGTACTTTGATCTGTCTAAACATCTTGACGATGTCCGTCCCAAAGACGAGCTTATGTCTTCTCATCCGGGTTAAGACGTTCATCGCGTTGATCTGTAATTTAACACCAGGATATAAAATGTCGTTAAGTGACATACCTGATGAGCTGGCGCTGGAGCCGTTGAATACAACTCTCAGCTTTGTTGTGATGGCGTCTTCTCTTAAAACTCCATGATGCGGTAGATAGTAGGCTGTTGATGATTCTGGAAGTTCTGACGCTCTTGTCATATGTCCCAATTCCTCGTACTCCCTGATGAATTCCTTGTAGAGTTGGGCATATGCTTGATCCTTGTTGATCCTGCTGATAACTGATTTTAATTGACGTGAGACCTTGTTTTTTGAATCGCCGAGCGCTGCTGATGACGTCCTCAATGGAAGTCTCACTATGTAGCGTCCGGTTTCGTCTCTGCGGTGGGTTTCTTGAAAGTGCTTCTCGCACTCGAGTTCCTCTATTGACAGCTCTGATTGTTGATGTTGAATTGGCAATTCTTCCTGGACCCAAAATTTCTGGAGAAGCTCTAGTAGTTGTTCGTTTGATGATTCCCGTACTGCAGATAAAGAAATCTTCGTTGAACAACTTGTGCATTTGACTGGTCCTGATAGTATCCACCCAAATGCTGTGCGTTGGCCAACTACTGCTGTTCGTCTAGACTTGATGATTTGACTCTCGATGATCCGCCCATAATAATCTGCTCCTATGATGATGTCGATCGGTCCAGGTCTGAGATATTGAGGATCGGCTAGTTGAAGATTCTCTAGTGAGCCGATGTCTGCTAATGTACATGAGAATGATGGCAGTGTAGTCGTCAGTTTCTTCAATACGTGGGCGCTGATTGTGATGTGCCTCTGCCCCTGAGTTGATTGAAGAATGACAGTCACTACGCCCTTGGTGATGCCTGAATTTATTCCGCCAATTCCTACTAATTCTGTTGATGATGGCCTTCTCTTGAGTTGCAGTTGCTGTGCTAATTGATCGGTGATGAAGGATAGCTCTGATCCTTGATCAATTAGCGCTCTTGCCTTCACCATGAATCCTCTAGGTGAATGCGCTCTGAGTCTAGCGGTGGCGAGTAATACCGCTTGCTGATCTTCTTCTGGCTGATGTACTGCGTGGATTTCTGTTGACCTCTCATTGATCCTCGGAGTGCTGATTTCTGATGATGCTGATGATGTACTGAGTCCTGTGAATGTAGAGGACCAATGAGGGAGTGAATGATTCTATTTATTGTATTAAATCATTCACTCACTGGTTGAGGTGCCTGGCTTTGGATGCTCATCATTTCTCTCCTTTGATTTGAGTCCAGTTCCGACCGCTGGCGTTGTTGTCCATGAACTGCCGTTGTGGATGAGCGTGTGGTGATCCCTGTTGCACTCATGGCACGTCTTTGTAGATTTACACTTCGGCTTGCGATGAGGACCCAAGCACCTGAAGCATAATTCCTTGTGCACAACGAACTCATTCCTCTTCACTGGGATGAGCGTCTTAAATAGTGGACACAGTGCTATAAAGTGCCTGCCCTTGCAATATGCACAGTTCGTTTTGGGGAGTAGCTTCTCCGTTGAGTGGCTCTCTGGCTGCTGCGTTGTCATGTATCCACTCTTGATTTTCTTGGTTGCCGGACCGCTCTCTTGATGGTCCTTGAGGCTAGCCCCTGCGTTGAGTGCTCTCCCATAAGCCTCAAGGAAGTCCACAAATTCTTGCAGACTAGGGAAGTCCTTGGATGTTCCCAGCTTCACCTCCCACTGCTTAAGAGTATCCACATCTAGGGATCTTCTTAGTATGTGGGCGAAGAACTGCTCAGTGATGTTCTCGGCGTCTGATCCTGGAACATCCTTCAGCTGGTCGAGGGTTTCGACCACTGTTGAGGCTCTGGATCCGAGGCTTTCTGCAGTGGCCTTGCTGATGTGCTGCAAGTCTAACACTTTATTAAACAATGTCTGAGCCACTAACCTTGGATCCTCATATCTCCTGACTAATTTTTGCCACGCCTTTTCGTAGCTTGCTGGTTGAGTACTGAAGGTAGCGAGAAGCTCGGCTGGCAGTCCTTTCAAAAATGTTTTTAGCCACATGAGCTTCTTGACTGGGGGAATGCTCTCGTCGCTTCCTACCATCGTCAGGAAGGACTCGCTGAATTCCCTCCACTCTTCTATCTTCCCGTCAAAGGGCTTAATTTTGAGCGTCCCCAGTTGATGGGCGTACGTCGCGTCCTGCGATCTAGCTGCATCCCGAACGTTGATAATCTGGCCTCTGATCTGGCCCATTAATGTTAAGCAGCCTCGTTTGTAGTGGGATGCTTCATCGTATTCTTTGCCCTCATGGTACTCATGCTCTGCCGGCAATGAATCTATCAGCTGGTCGTTGATTTTATTGAGCTCTGCCCACTCAGAACCAATAATATCACGTTGGCTCTCCAACTCCTCAATGGTGTATGGAGCCTGCATCTCGTGTACCCGGGATAGTTCCTGGTTCACTTCTCTGATGATGTGAGCCTTTGCTTTCAGCATCCTTAATTTGCTGCGTTGAGCTGCGGTGATTTCCTGGTCCAAGGCTCCGATGGTCGATTTTCTAGTTTTAATTGCTCCTATGGGTTTGAGCATGTCTGTCATTGGAGCTTCCACATGGAGAGAGTCATGTGGTCCTGCCAATTTGATTTCCTCCGTCGCATCTGCCCATGAGCACGACTCCTGTTGAGTCTCCCTTGATGAGATGGTTGGGATGTCAGTGGGTTCGTGGATGTCGCTCATGATGCAGCTCTTCCTTATCGATCCGTTGATAAATGTTTTTCTGTTACCGACCGTTGACAATCTGGCGTCGGTTCGTTATCGACGGCGCTACGATCGCCACCTGTTGCTAGAGCTGTGCGGCCCAAGTAGTGGGTCTCCGCGAAGACACTCGAAATCTACCGACTAAGTCCGAACACTTGAAGAATTTTGTGTTGATTCGACTGACCTTGTCCTTTGTTGTAAGGTAAACAAAGTATCTCGATGGTTAATCCCTCGTTGATTGTCCTGCGTTGGAATCCTTGCTGACACTCGTGTGAACCTCGAATATTCTGGAATCCCACGGCGTCCGAATTTTCACACGCGCACTTCACTCAAATTTCACACCCACGATCCGGCTCGAAGGACCAATGTTTGGGGATTTACTGACTTTAGGGTGGATGTGGGAGGAATTTGTATGAAATGATTCACTGGATGGAAGATGAATAGGGTGGAAAACAGTCTATTAAAAATTGAGGGTTTATATAAAAGTTTATTGGGGCCACGTGCCACCAAAGTCGTTTTCTTTACACTGATTTACACAATAACCCGGTGATGTACAATTTATAGTTCGATAGGTTTAAATCACAAATTAATAACACTGTTGATTAACTTTATAAACTGGGCTAATAATGCCGTTTATATCTAACGGAGATGTACTCGTCGGTGTACTCGGTGATGTACTTGACTACAAAGGGAGATTTTCTGGGGTTGATAAACGTTACCGCGCTCGCTGAGGATCTACGATGAACTGGGCGAGTTTCGGTACTTCCGGGGTCAGCTCGGGGCCTAGTGACCCGAGGTGTCGCTGTCGACCTTTTGGCCTGACCGGGGGCCTCCATTGCTATTTGGGCGCTAAAATGTCTACGTTTCAAACACAACAAAAGAAATACGCGAATTTGAAAAAACGCGAAACGTACACCCCGCAACGAGAATATATTGAAAAATATAAAAAAAAAATCCCACAAAAAAAACACCAAAATGAACCAAAAAACCGAAATGAACGCGAAAACTGAAAATTAAAAAAACCGCGAGAAAACGCCCCACCAAAAACCGCGAAACACCACGAAAAACATGCAAAAAATAAGGAAAAAAAACTTACCACCAAACCAAAGTGCTGCTGGCACGCTCCTGCACATGTCCCTTTCACCATTTTTAATTTTTAATAAAAAACGAAAAAGACAAAAAACACTAAAACTTGAAGAACACTGGAGTCCTCCGGATGACGATGGTGAAAGAGGGCGAGTGATGGAACCTCACGGTTTGTATAACTTATGCCCCAATATTCGCCCTCAACCCTCTAACCCGTAAGTTAGAGGGAGATAAGGGTAAGGATATATGTAGGAAAGACGAGGAAAAAGTCAAAATTGTTCTCTAAACCCTCTAAACAACGAGAAAGAAAGAGACAATAAACGAAAGGATACAGCACGCCGGCGAGAGAAATTTCTCCTAGCTTCTACGAGAAGAAAAGGGCTGGGGACAGGAGAGGGAATATTGGGTCTTGCCTAGCAATAGAAAAAAAAGTCAAGACTCACCGTTAATGCAATAAAATTTATGACCTTTATTTCAGCTATCCAAAAAAATACAAAAATGTTTAATAAATTTTTAAGCCGAACGGTTACTGGATGATAATGGGGTAAAATCAAGACTCTGGAGGGCCAATCCTTCATCATCATCATCATCGCTTTGATCCAATTGCATCGCAATTTGATCAAGCTCTTTTTGACGCTGCGTTGGAGTGCATCGCGCTTCGTAATCGCCCTCGCGATTCCTTTGTTCTAGATTCGCGCCCAACGCGACTAGAACGGCCTCGATTTCCTCGATAGTTTTTCGCGGTTCTGAAACAAAAAAATAATACAAGATTAGCTTAAGTCAATCTAATCTAAAAATTCCTATGATTGATAGATTAAATATTTACTTGTAGGGGTTGAGGCCGCGAAATTCAATGGGCCATGCTGAGCATCTTCACCCTCGCGTTCCAGGATTAAATTGATAACTGATGGAGTGCTGGGAATAATCTCGATCGATGAATCCAATTCCATCATGATCTCAGGGATAATATCCTTCGATGTGTGGTCCTTGGATCGATTTTTTTCTGATTCGCGAGCTCTAAATTGTCTTTGTTTTTCGTTAGCTAGTTCGCGACGTTTTTCGCGAGCGATAAAGTCGGCCTTCTTTTTTTCCGCGAGTTTTAAACGTTTTTCGCGAGCCTGTAATTTTTTCAGATCCTTTTTCTTATCAATATAGTTCAATTGATTGAACACATCAAGATCTTGTTCTAGCATATTAATCCACAATTTTTTTCCTCTGTGCTCACTTGCACGATTTCACTTGTTTTTTTATTATTGACTTTCAGTATTTTAGAGTCACTTTGAGTGCTACCGGGTGATTTATGGCCCAATCGTCTGGTTGAGTTTTTCTTCTTCTTTTCAACCGTTTGAAGATCAGAGTCAATATTTATGACAGGACCTGTCTTGGAAATCTCATGTCGTTGGAGTTTCACTTTTTTGACTATTTTTTCAATTGATTTTTTCTCATCACTGTTATATTTCACTACACGATCACTAATTATCTTAATTCCATTTTTATTCGCGTTGTTTCCACAATATTTAAATTTTTTAGTTTTAAAAGTTCCAGACTGATAACCTGATTAATAACTAGGTTTTGGAGATGAGTCCACTTTACTTGATGTAATTTTCACGTAAAAAACGCAAATGCAGTGAAATGATCTCACTGGGCTCCTTGATGCATCCCTAGTTTAGAGGAGGGGCTAAGTTTTCCACAATTTTTTGAAAATTCGACCTTGGTGGGGGGTGCTTTGAATACCTGATGAGGAAGGATTCTCGAGTTTTCCTTTTTTTCGCCCCCCCACTTGTTTTGCATTTGTTGGCTATTGAAAGGAAAGGTCAATGATTGGTCCATTTCCCTTCTTGTAGACCAATGTCTCCTCCCCCGCATGGAGATAATATTCTTCCTCACACATCCTAAAAAAGTGGTACCAATAGAGTTTTTCCCCCACGTCTGCTTTGCATAATCTTGTGTGTTCTATGCAGTCGAAAAAACCATTTGACTTCGACATTTTATATAATAAAACATCACTATTGTGCACACTTGCTTTAGTAACCACAGCCAAAGTTTTTGCATTTTTCGCATATTTCCTTTCATTTAATAAATTCGCGATTGCAATGCTTCGCAGTGATGGAGGATTATATCACATTTGAAAATTTGATTCGATTTCTCTATTAGATTCTGCAGGTTCTTCATTGTAACATACTTTAAATGTCGTACACATGTCTATGCTCTCATCTTGAGAGTGTAATTTATCCCTGCGATATCTGATATGGATTTTATTCCATGTCTCACCAAGGAATTTATATTTACATACGCAAGAAGGATCAACAAGGAAATCTTTCACTTCACATTCCAATCCTGACCCTATCGCGATTTTCCGTGCTTTTGCTGGAATGAACATGTCATCACTATCTTCACTGTCTGGGTAAGCATCACCTGTATATTTATCAACACATACGCGTACTCTTTTCTGACGAAATTGAGGCTTTTGTCGTCCCTTATACGACTTGCGATCGGCGAGATATTTTTTAAGGGACTCTAAAGCATAACTTTCAAAGTGTTTAGACATTTTGACTATTGCAATGCCTTTTAACGAATGACAACAAACGCGTCACTCGATTCAACAAACAAAATCGGTATAGGAAGGCTGCATGGTAAGAGTGGGGGTACCGCGCAACATACAAAAACCGCGAAAGTGGGTCGCATGTGTGACGCCGCCGCCGCAAAACTCCCTGCGGTGGGGGATAATGTTTGACGGTTATAGGTCAATCATGTGCTTAGTGGGGATTCTGTCCCCTCCACTCTCATACGTTGCGCTATAAATCGCGGGTGCTCGCGGTGGATTTTATTCAGTCGTCCCGATTTCATCCATTCATTTTTTCAACATGGAAAGTACCAAACAAAAGGGATTCAGTGATGCTGAACAGCATGTGGTATTGTCTCAAGTTATATCTTTGAATAGATCAGAGACAAAACAAATTCGTGTCGGCTTAAAAGTTACGTGTTTCGGTCAATTCGTCCCGGTTGTGCAATTTATGGGCGTACGCCAAAAACGCGCCATATTGTCAATGACACGAGAAGAATGGAACCTTTTTTTCAACGATTTGGATGCCGTAACCGACTACTTTGACCCTGAGAAGTTTCCCCCAAAGATCAACCAAAATGTACCACAATGTAGTTTTGAAAATCCCTGCGTGACCTTTGTTGGCAATGATGATGCAAATCAGACTCCCATAATGACGATGGGGCAAAGCATCATTACATTGAAAAACAAGGCTGCATGGATTAATCAGTGGCTGGATTTCTTGGAGACATTTCCTCTCAAGGAATATAAGGAATCGCTTGTACGATCAATTACAGGCATTGCTATGAATTATATGGAATACACTCAGCCCCCGACGTGCTCTATAAACGAGACGAAGGGGACGGTCTGAGTCACCACCTGAGCGCGTCCCCAGGTGGCGGATAGGGGAACGGCCGGAGAAAGAGTGGCACCTCGGGAACGGAGACAGGAGGCTGAATAACAGCACCTGACTCCAGGATCCTGGGGCACACTTCGGAACCCGGCCAGCGACAGCTATAACGTCGACCTACGGAAGTAAAAACCCGTCAGGAAGACCCAAGGCATCGCCGCGGACCAGACTCCCCAAGCTAAGGTGGAAGTGATCGTGCCGAGGGCTGAATGACACTGGGGAACAGTGTCGTAAACGATACCCTTGGGGAACCTGGCAGCACCCCATTGTATGCATGCTTTACCCCCGTATCCAGGCTCTGCGGGAGTGGACCGTTGTTTCCTGGACACTCGTGGGAATCATATGAACCCATCTACTAATATTAAAAATTTTAACGCCGATGACGGTGCCCTCTCTGAGGGAACGACAGAGGCATACAGGTCAGAGGAGAAGATGATCTGCGCTAGGGCCCCGGAGGGGGAACAAGCGCAGATTCGGATGGAAGTTGAGGGGGAGCCAGCCTCTGAGGGTCCTACCAGTGGTGGGCCCGCTGTCGCTGACCCTACCCAGGGGAAGAGGAGGAAGGGTAGGACGGGTGCGGAGAAGCGCCGGGCCCACCAGGCTAGGCTGAAAGCCGAGGCCTTGCAGGATCAGCAATCTCCGCAGACAGCGACCGCATCGGGGGATAAGGAGGAGCAGGGGACAGGGCCCATGAGGCCCAGGTCCTCGGGATCCACTCCCCCCGATGTGGCCATGCCCAAAAAGAAGGTGCGGGCTTTGGAAGGACTAGGGGCAACCTCCTTCAAACAGGCGGCGAAGGGTGGCGGCAGGGTGGCCATAGTGCCAACTGGCCATCCTGAGCTGTCCCTGACGAGGGAGCAGGCCTACCTGGTTCAGGAGGCGCTAGTGGCAGCACTGTTCGGGACTGACCTAGACGGTCAGCTCCCGAGTTTTGACGGCCACTGGTTTGACGATGGCGTGCTGTGGGTGGCATGCACGGACAGTCAGTCGAGAGAATGGCTGAAGACCGTGGTGCCCACCCTGGTACCCTGGGAAGGGGCCTTCCTTATTTTGGTGGATAAGGAAGCGCTCCAAAAGCTGATCATGGTTACGGCCTTTCTCCCGGGAAAAGCCGTGGGAGCGGCTATGGCCCTTGAGAGGCTGAGGATGCAGAACAGGGCCCTCACCACAGGTAAGTGGAGGGTCTGGGACTGCCGGAGCGGGGAGGTGGGGCTCAACCTGGTGTTGGGTGTGGACCCCAAGTCCCTAGAGGCCCTGAAGGGTATGGGGATGGCCCCTTTCTACTGCCTCGGCCGGGCTCGTTTTTATGAGACCCAGCGGAGAGCGGCGGGGGGAAAGGCGCCCCAGGCCCAGCCAGGCCCAGTAGACGCGATCGCTGACCAAGGGGGGTCAGGGACCGGGGGGGATGGGGAAGGGCGGGAGGGAGCGCCAAAGGGTCCAGGTGGCCCGGAGAGTGCCCCAGTAACTGCCGGGGAAGGCGCCCGCGAGGGTGGGGAAAAGGAGAGCGAGGAAGGCTCCCTCTTACAGAGGGACCCCCTTGCCCCTGCACGGCCTCCGCTGAGCGGACGCACCAAGGGCCGGAGAGGAAGGCCGTCTCTGGTGAGAGGGGGCGCGGCGGAAGCTGGGAGGGGGTCTCAAGGGACCTTCAACTGGGCCCTGCCGGGCTCATCCCACTCAGGGCAGGTAAGGGGGCCAACAGGCGACCCTGCCTAACGGCCAACCAATGGCCAGGCGGACGAGGGGTGAAGGAGCAGAGGGCAAGATGCAGGGAGACGGTTTAGGCTCACTGTTAGTCCACTGCTCCCAGATTAACTTGCAGCACTCAGCAGGGCAGTCGCAGCCTTGCAGTAGAGCACACAGACATATGCCTTATGCAAGAGCCCTGGCAACACGGAGGCGAGGTGGAGCTATTCTATGCTCGGGGCGACCTGGGCCCCAGGGCCTGCATTGCTGTCAAAAGAGCGTGCGGAGCTAGGGGAATGGCCAACTACTGCCACAGACTTGGTGGCGGTTGTCGTGAGACTTCGGGGGGAGGCCGGTGCGGAGGATATTGGGTTCTGCTCGGCTTACTTCCCACATGACTGACCGATACCACCACCCACCAAAGAACTGCGTGATTTGGTGAATCACTGTAGATCCAAAAAGCTGCCACTCATCATAGGGTGTGACGCAAACGCGCAGAACGTGGTGTGGGGCAGTGAAAGATGTAATGCTCTCCTGAAATTTATGGCAGACGAGGACCTGGAGATCCTAAATAGGGGCTCGAGGCCCACGTTTGTCACCTCTCGCTGTCAATGTATCATTGACGTAACCATGTGCACCCGCCGGCTGGCGGGGCGATGCAGGAACTGGAGGGTGGACCGGGAGGACACACTCTCCGACCATCGACGCATCAAATTTAGAATTAAGGGCTATGCCAAACCGCAGCAGGACCGCTTGCGCAGAAACCTAAGGGCCACGGACTGGGACTCCTTTGAGAGGAACTTAGTGGAAAGGCTCGGGGTAGGACGCGTAAGGCCCTGCAGGGAGGACAGGTTGGAGGACGAGGTGGAAAGAATCCACGTTGCCCTAACCGAGTCCTTCGAGACGGCATGCCCGGCTAGACGATGCAGGCAAGGAAACAAAGTGCCTTGGTGGAGTCGTGAGTTGGACAGGCTGAGAAGCCAGTCCAGGAGACTCGGGAACCGAGCGCACAAATCGAAGAGAGCCGAAGACTGGACTCTGTACAGAAATGTGCAGAGAGAGTACAAGAGGCTCATAAAACGATCAAAGGAGCTCACCTGGAGGACATACTGTGAGGAACTGGAGGCGCTTTCAGGCATCTCCAGGCTTCGCAGAGTCTTCTCGGGGGGCCCTGCACAAAGACTGGGTGGAATCACGCTGACAAGCGGAGAGACCATCACAGAACCGCGAGAGGTCGTTGAGCATCTGGTTCGCGCGCACTTTCCGGACTTTATTATAGAGCATCCTGGAGAGTGCCCGGAGATGGACTGGAAGCGAACAGGAAGCGGCGATGCTGACTGGGAGCTAGCCGCAAGAATAGTAACGCTGGACAGGCTGCAGTGGGCGGTGGACTCCTTCGAAATGTACAAGAGTCCGGGTCCGGATGGGATACATCCGGCCCTCTTGCGAAAAGGGGGGCCATTGCTCCTGCGCAGACTGATACCGGCATTCAGGGCCTGCCTAGCATTGGACTATGTGCCTGGCAGGTGGCGGGAAGTCAGGGTTGTCTTTATCCCCAAACCGGGTAAATGCAGCTACGACAAAGCGAAAGCCTACAGACCAATCAGCCTGAGCTCCTTCTTGCTGAAGGCGCTGGAGAGGCTGGTCGATAGGCACATTAAGGAGGGGGCACTGAGGACTAATCAGATATGCTCCTCACAACATGCTTACGAAGCTGGCAGATCAACTGAGACTGCGCTGCACCACTTGGTAGGCACAATAGAAAACGCAAAGGAAAAAGGGGAGGACACCCTTGGGCTACAGATGGCACTTTCGCAGAAATTTCTCCGTCAACCATGGGTGGGGGGGAACCCCGTCAGGAAATGACGCGGACTGGGCGCCGCCCCGCGGTCTAGTCTGGTATACGGACGGATCACGGGTGAGCGGACGGGCAGGAGCGGGGGTCTGGTCAGAGGGGCCCGCAATAGCGAGGACCATTGGGCTGGACTCGCACGCAACCGTGCTCCAGACTGAGCTGGCTGCCCTAAGGACCTGCGCCAGGATGATCCTGTAGAGAGGGGACAAGGGCAAAAAGATCTTCATCTACTCAGACAGCAGGCGCGCGCTGAGGGCAATACTCAGGGATGAGTGTTGCTCTAAGTTAGTGGGTGAATGCGTGGAGCTGATGGAGGAAATTGCCGTAAATAATCGGCTTGAGGTGGCTTGGATTCCGGGCCACGCTGGCATCAAAGGCAATGAGAAAGCCGATGAGCTAACAAAGAACGGTAGCAACAGGGCCTTTCGGGGAGAGGTGGAGCACGTAGGCGTGCACACCGACTTTGTGAAGGACCTGCTTAAGGAGCGTGGGGATAGGAGGATTGTGGAGAGATGGGACTCGGAGACGGGTGCCAGGCACACGAAATCCTTCCTAGAAAAACCCACTAGGAAGATCGCAGAGACTTTGTTGGGCCTAAACAGGGCTAAGCTCCGCGCTGTAGTGGGGCTTATCACTGGACACTGGCCCCTGGCCCCTGGCTCTGTTTTTATCAAGGATAGGCAAGGGGACTGACCCCCTATGCAAGAGATGCGGGTTTACGGAGGAAGATCCTCTTCACCGATGCACAACATGCAGCGGGCTCGATGAAGTCCGGTGGGATGTTTTTGGGTCTGCATGCACAGATATATGCGTCGACAGGGACGGGATCAAGGGGCTCTATGAGTTTGCTCGTAGGGCACAGATACTCGATACCAGCGACTAGACGGCTGCCTAAGGGCAGGGTGTAAAATGGCCGTGAGGCTGATTGCGCCTCTGGCTTGGACCGTCTAAGAATAATAAGTGAATAAGTGAATATATATATGGACTACAATAGAATGCCTGCCACGAAGGATCTTTATCATCGCATACGCGAAAATTTCGAGGAAATGTATCTCATGGGTCGCGATGATCTCCGTCGTACAATACCCCACGAAAATCTCGGAGATTTGTACCAATTATTTGGAGAATTATTCCATAATTGTTTTAATTATTTAGATAAATTCGCGGGAGGGGCTTACAGAATACCCTCAAATTGAAAAAAGCCATACACATATGATTTTATATAAATGATTTGTAAAATGTATCCTACGATTTTTTATGAAATATAAAAAAAAGATTAAATGTAGACCCTGTGTTTAATTATTTATGAAAAAAAAACCTTCAATATCTTTTCAGGTATCAAAAAAGATGGAAGGCAAAAACATTGTTGATTTTTAAATAAAAAAAAAACTTTTGAAACGAAAATGTACATAATCAAAGAAAGAGAGGAAAACATAGCCAAAAAAAAAAGGAGACATCGTTGAGAATTTTTCCAACAGTCTTCCATAGAAAAGGGAAAATTTATTACCCTAAAAACTTGTAAAAAAAAGCGTCCATCTAGTGCGCCATCCATGCCAGGACATTGCGCAATCCTCCATCTAAAAAAAAATAATGGGCAGTTTCCCTTAACACGTGAACGACATTCCATTGCATAACAATGGGATGGTTTTAAGTGTTTTGGGACCTGCTGGCATTCCATCACCACCCACCCACCACCCACTTCCTGTCGAACAATGACATTTTTTGGGGACCCTCACCCCAGGGGGCCCCAGAGCGGCGACGTCCTCCTCAAAGGACAATGGGGAAAACGTATTCGGCCACGTCTGGAAAAATGGGGGGAAGGGGGGCGATTCCTGGAATAAAGTCGCCAATCGTGCCCACTTACTACTGGGGAAGAGGCCAAGTTGGAGAAATCGGGGGTGCGAAGGGTAATTTTTAAGATTAGCAGTTAGTTGGAAATCGAGGAGTAGAGTAGTTAGACGGTAGAACATAGAAGTTTCGACGAAGTCCTCATATGAGGCATTAGACGTACAAGTTTAGATAATTATAGATTCTCGTAGAAGTTTAAACATTTGTATTTGTCGTGAGTGTTCTTATATCAGAAAAACTGTAAATATTTCTTAGAAATTAAAGGGTTAATTAAATAAAATTCTAGCTGTTCTATCTTTTTAAGTATCCCACATGCGTTTTTACGACAGCGTGGGAATCATTTTTTTTGGGTGCACCTAGAGGAAATCTGGCATCATATTCGGTTTCAGCCGTTCGAATAATCAAGGAAACTGATGCAACATGGTTTTCTTCGCGACCACAGCTCACGAAAAACTCAATCATAGAAGTTTATTTTCGGGTTCGATATGATGGCATATAACTTGAGTACACATTGTCGTAGGCCGATAAAACCGCGTGAAATAGCTTCATCTCATCGAACTACATGAGTGAAATGCGCGAAGTTTGCGTGGGAACGATTTGTCTTCGAGAAAACCTCGATTATACATATGCGTTTTTACGACATCGTGGGAACCACTTTTTTTTGCTGCACCTAGACGAAATCTGGCATCATATTCCGTTTCAGCACGTCGGACAACCAAGGAAACTGATGGAACATCGTTTTCTTCACGACCACAGCTCACGATAAAATCAATCATAGAAGATGATATTCGGGTTCGATATGATGGCATATAACTTGAGTACACATTGTCGTAGGCCGATAGAACTGCATGCAATAGCTTCGTCTCGTCGACCTACACGAGTGCAATCCGCGAAGTGTGCGTGAGAACGATTCGTCTTCGAGAAAACCTCGATTATACATATGCGTGTAGTATCAGGAAAATTTTAGAGGTATCATTATAGAAAATGGGAGCCTATCGAATATGGCGGACAGATGTCTACGGCGTTTAACATATTCTAATAAGATGTAGGATTGAGTTGTGAACCTAGTTTTATTATTTTATTGAAGTAGAGTCCACGCACTCTCACTAATGGTGCCTGGGCCATTAGCTGGCCCACTCTGCCACGTTTGGGGAATTTCCCATAGACGGAAAATGGCAAACAGTTCCCCATAACGGTGGTGGGGGAAGAGGCCAAGTTGGAGGAATCGGAAGTGCGAAGGGTAATTTTTAAGATTAGTAGTTAGTTGGAAATCGAGGAGTAGAGTAGTTAGACGGTAGAACATAGAAGTTTCGACAAAGTGCTCATATGAGGCATTAGATGTACAAGTTTGGATAATTATAGATTCTCGTAGAAGTTCAAACATTTGTATTTTTCGTAAGTGTTCTTATATCAGAAAGACTGTTAATATTTCTTAGAAATTAAAGTGTTAATTAAATAAAATTCTAGCTGTTTTATCTTTTTACAAGTATCCCACATGCGTTTTTACGACATCTTGGCAATGACTTCTTTTTGCCTGCACCTAGGCGAAATCTGGCAACATATTCGGTTTCAGCACGTCCAACAACCAAGGAAACTGATGCAACATGGTTTCCTTCGCAACCACAGCTCACGGAAAACTCAATCATAGAAGTTTATTTTCGGGTTCGATATGATGGCATATAACTTGAGTACACATTGTCGTAGACCGATGAAACCACGTTCAATAGCATCGTCTCGTCGAACTACACGAGTGCTATGCGCGAAGTTTGCATGGGAACAATTTGTCTTCGAGAAAAAGTCGATGATACATATGCGTTTTTACGACATCGTGGAAATGCCTTTTTTTGGCTGCACCTAGAGGAAATGTGGCATCATATTCGATTTCAGCACGTCGAATAACCAAGGAAAGTGATGCAACATGGCTGTCTTCGCGACCACAGCTCACGAAAATCTCAATCATAGAATTTGATTTTCGGGTCCGATATGATGGCATTGTAACGTCCTAGAGTTTTTCCATTTGAAAATGCACCAGTGAACCCGCCCTTTTCCCTTGACGTTCCAAAAACGGAACAAATCCTCTGAAGGGCGCCAGTTGTTTTTTGTCTCAACGGGAACAACAAACCGAAAAACCTAATCGAAGCGCATAACTCACTTCGACGAACTAAAAATTCTACCTAAAACGTCATAAACTTACACTAAAGGGTCATGGGAAAGGTGGTGATTGCTCACGCTGCTCAGGGTGTAGATTACGGAGAGAGGGGTGGTTCGGAGTATGCTGGTCACTGGGCTATTATTTCTATAAATTCAAATCCAACACATATTTAATATTTCTTTACGGATTTTTAGTTTTTATCTTCCGACAATAACAACCCTAAATACAATTTTCTAGAATATTCCAAATTTTAATAAGACCCAAATATAATCCCAATCATTTTCATGAGAGTGAGATAGATTTTACAAATTATTCGTCATTCTTTGATTTTAAGGAATGCAGCCTATCGTACGCAGAGAGAGAGAGACTCAAACGACTTTTATCCGTCTAATTTTATCCATTAAATTCATCTAAAACCAAATAGAACAAAAGAAAATATAATGATCCTAATATCGAGCTAAATACTATTAATTTGCCCGAAAATCACCTAAGGATCTATGTTTACAACTCATTTATGATCCGTACATCAAACAAATTTGAACTACAAATTTCGAGGCGTCGTGAACGCAATTAATAACAGAAAATCCTAGCGTAACATAATTTATGAAATAGACGGGCTCCGAGAGCATAAGCGAATACATAGCATCTAGAACGACCGACGCGGGACATACAATATACGGAGGCGCGACCTTGGTGAGCGAAAATACGCGGGAGATTCTCGCGAAGGCGCGTAACGTAGACCAAACTTAATTTCGTACGCGAAACGACGAATCGGTTGACACTTTCGGTAGCGAAGTGTTATGGCTATCGTTTCGTTTAATTTATTGAGATTTTGCTCTGTGCGGTAGAGACTAAACAACGCCAAAATCATGAATTTATGCCTTTTGCGTTTCACGCCTTTTTTTTGTTTGGGAATTATTAACCTTTCCCATGTCCTGCCAGGGTTATGTAATACTCGCGACCTTGGAGATATTATGGATATTTTGACAATTTGAGTTAAGAATTCACAGAAGAAAACTTTTGCGCTAGTCGCCTACCTATTTGGTTTTGCGTTTATCGCCCTCGCGAATTTTTGAGTTTCTGTGCCTTTGGCCTTTTGGTTTATTTCCATATTCCAAAAATAAGTTCAATTACGGATTACCCGTGTATTCCAAATTAAGTTGGAATTACCTGCAAATCGTTGCTGTTTGAAACGCGAATGTTTAGCGCCAAATTCGTAATGAACGCCCCCGGTCAGGCCAAAAGGTCAGCAGCGACACCTCGGGTCACTAGGCCCACGAGCTGACCCCGGAAGCCCAAAAACTCGCCCCAGTCTACCGTGGACAGCCATCGAGTGCAGTAACGCGTATAATCTTTAAGCACCTCTCCTAATTTCATCCCAGTACATCACCGAAGTGAATCCCCAAGTACATCTCCATCAGAGATATAAGGAGGATTTCCTTATCAAGTTACCCAACCGTGTTAAACAATTGTGTATCGAACATTTAAAGAACTGACCCAGTACATCATCAATTTGATTATAAATAATTGTGTAAACCTTCGGCTTTGGTGGCATGTGGCCCCATTAAACTTATCTTTCTAAATTATCTTTCTAAATTAAGTCTACAGTTAGTGGGTTCTCAGGCTCACTACTAACAATGAGTACCCACAGTGAAATTTCCAATGGTGCAGTTCCGGCTCAGGAAACTCCTAGAACCTCTTACGTTAACATGGCTAAGACGTCAGCAAAGATCGTTTTCGAACAGGCTATTATTATGGATTATTTTTCCTATCCAAATTTCAGCCAATAGAATTGCACCATTTGTTGATATTTTGTATAGCCAACACGGTATTTCAGCGGCAATTCTTGAAAATTTGACTGGAAATTTTTCATGTTGCCTATATAAAAAAAAACAAATGATGAAGTAACCCTCAATTGTATCTGACAGATTGGATGGCAATTCGTTGAAAATTATGTTTCATGGTGCAACTCTATCGGCCAAGATTTGGATGGAAAAAATAGTCCCCCGCATACCACTCGAACTTCGAAATTATCTGATATTTCCCCCAAGGTTCCCTACAAATAAATAAGCTTGTCAAGTTTTCCAGAAAAATCACTCGCGCTTCGCGCTCGTGATTTTTAAACTGAAAAACTTGACACGTTCATTTGTTTGCAACGAACCTATCGGGAAATATCCGATAATTTCGGAGCTCTTGTGGTATTATATGTGATTATTTTTCCCACCCAAATTTCAGCCAATAGAATTGCACCATTTGTTGATATTTTGTATAGCCTACCTCGAATATCAGCGATAATTTTTTGAATATTTTGGTAAACAAACGACACTTAACCAAATAAACCTCTTTTCATGTCATGGCACAATTCTCTTGGCCGAAATTTGGATAGGAAAAATAATCCCCTGAATACCACTCGAGCTTCAAAATTATAGAATATTTCCCTCTAGGTTCCCTGCATACAAATGAAGTCGTCAAGTTTTTCAGGAAAAATCACTCGTGCTTCGCACTCGTGATTTTTTAGCCTGAAAAACTTGACTCCTTCATTTGTTTGCAACGAATCTATCGGGAAATATTCGATAATTTTGAAGCACTTGTGGTATTATATGTGATAAAACTGCCCCTGGCAGTCACGAGGACTACATCATGGCCCTTACGAAAGTTGTTCCCATTACGAATATGTCCTCTACGGATGAAATGATCAGGGGAAGAATTATTGTAAGGCTGGACAGTCAAGTGACTGTTGATGCATTGATAGACTCTAAGAAATTTATTGTGGTATCAGGCCAAAGAATGTATATTCGTCCCTACGTCACGAGGAATAGGCGAGTTCTCTTTAGCCACGTGTTTCCTCAGGTTGAAAATAGTTTTCTTGAAGGAGAGTTGAACAGAAAAGGGATTAATATTCCAGGCCCGATTACAATGTGTAGGGCCGGATTTAAAAATAAAAGTATCGCTCATTTATTGAGTCAAAGGAGACAAACCTATATCGCGCCGGAAGATATAAGCAAGCTGCCGAAACGTCTTGAAACTACCATACAAGGTAAAACCATTGTTATTATGATCAGTGCTGGGTGTTTTGAATGTCAGGTAGAGGGGCATATCGCCAAGAATTGTCCGATGAGGATCAATCGAGCTAAGACCAACACAAGTACAGCTCCTCGCCTCATTGACACCGATTTTCCCGAGCTAACTGGTAAGAACACAATAAATACCTCCCCCTCAGAACAAGCAGTAACGACACGGTCTACCTTTCCACAACTAGATTCCCCTCCCCCCGTCACCAATACGGGCAAGTCTACTCATGCAAACTTCGATTCCCCACCTTTTCTAATTCCTCACATTACGTTAATAGATATAGATCCCGGAGAACTCCCCACTTCTGATCCCAAAGGCGGGACTATCCCACTCGATGAAACTGACAAACAGGACACAGAGCTACACTCAGACACAGAATCCTTTAGATCTACACATCGCCAGGATTCGGAGGAGAAACGAGCTGTTCACCAAAAGGAAAGACTCAGAGCTTCTCAATCCCCGTCAGCCTCACGTGAGTCGCTCAACTCCAGCAGCATGAACGACGCTTGGGAACACATTGAGTGCAGGATCCTCGATGATACAATAAGGTACCCATTGAACGCTGTGCAATTCCGGGACTTCTGTATATCCACGATCAACGTCAACATTGTCATCACGAATGCCTCCAAATACACTGGAGATTACAAAGGAATAGCAGTTATGGTTCAAGTTTTTAGAAACCAGCTTCCCACCAAGACTATGCGAAATCGTGCCCTGAAAATCATTAAAAAACTCCATGATCACCAGCCTACACGCTCCGATAACAATGAATCCATGCGAGCGTCTCATGGCGATGCTCACATGTAGCTTTAAAAAAGGCCACACCACTGCATCTCATCGATCTTAAAACTCCAACATCCCAATGAATCTTCAGGACCAAACAATTACATCAGATAGCCGCCCCCACCGAGTCATCCGAAGCAAGCTGAGGATACTATACTGGAATTGCCGAAGCTTTGACCACCGACGCCTAGAACTTCAAACACTGGTAAAGAATATTGACGTACTGGTATGTGCAGAAACTCGAATTAAACCGGAAGACACCAATGAACGCCGAATCTCGGAATTTTTTATTATTAGAAAGGATAGGGAATACAATACCGGGGGTGGTCTCCTAGTTGCTATCAGAAAGTCTATCAATTATGAAGTAATTAACCCTCCGAATATTTCAAGTAGACTAATCGAATCAATCGGATTTGGTTTACAAACACCATACCAGCTTTTAATCTCTACGCGTTTGACAAACCCCCTCAAACTTCTCTTTCTGCATCTGACTGGAACGAAATTTGTTGTTTGGCTAAATCCCCTAGACAATCTGTAATTATGGGAGATTTTAATGCCCATCACCCAGCATGGAATTGCAGAGAGCGGAAGCAGAGAGGTGAGAATTTTCACAATTCCATAATTTCTCATGACCTTATTCTGCACAACTCGGATACCATCACCCGAATAGACGAAACTAGCGAATCGAACATAGATCTTGTGCTTTCCTCTACATCTCTAGCCAGTAATGTCAAAGTGTCCATTGAAAACGAGATCTTTGGGTCTGATCATTTCCCAGTATATATTCTAGTCGCAATTGAAAAGCAAATTTACATAAAAAAGTCTTTCAAGTTGTCATCAGTTAGAACCGACTCTATCAACAGACTCTCGACAATTCCTTCTCCCATACATACGTCACAGATTCATCAATCATATCTCAGAAACCATAACGTCTAACACCCCTCGTAGAGCTCAGGTTCCCCCGTCTCGACATCGCAACCCCGTCCATTGGTGGCATGTGGAGTGCCAGAGAGTTCGTAAACATGGCATTGCCACGTATGTTGAATTGAGGTCCAGAAAATCACACGAGGACTTCGTTGCGCATCGGACGGCGGTCCTCGATGCCTCCAGGCTTTTCAAAAAAAAGAAAAAAGAATGTTTCGTTACATTCCCAGAGACCATTGATATTAGGAAAAATGCAACTTATGTCTGGAACACTTGCAGAATTTTTGAAAATAGCTGGGTTAACGTTAATCCAATAAATAAAAGGATTAACGCAAGTGTAGATGATTTGGTTGAGACTACCCTAAAGTCTCTAAGCCCTACTTGGGTCCCCCCCGACCGTTCCTCTTTTCCCCATTGCGACCCGAATCCGCCGATAGAAACGCAGTTCACTTACGGAGAATTCAACAGTGCACTCAACTCCCGAAACAATAAGTCCGCCCCCGGAAGGGATGGACTTCATTATGCAACATTGAAAAAACTACCGCATAAATACAAACTATTATTGCTAGATTTGTTTAATGAGATGTTTACATCCTCCAGCTTTCCAGCAGATTGGCTTAAGCAATTTTTACATTTTATCCCAAAACCTTCGGGAAATGGAGTTAGACTCATTGCGCTATCTTCTTGCCTATGTAAATTATTGGAGACGCTGGTCAAGAATTGACTGCAATGGTGGGCGGAATTTGTGAATGTTCTCCCCAGTTCAAAAAATGGTTTTCGCAAAGGCAGATCCTGCCATGACAACCTGGCCAATTTTCTACTCCATGCCGACTCTAATCTGAATAAAACCAAGAAAGGTTGGGAGCATTTTTAGACGTGAAATCAGCGTTTGATGAAGTCAATCCACAAATACTCGTTGACAAATTCGCTGCAATTGGTGTTCCGGTCCCCATCGTCAAAGTTGTAAAAATTTTAACTTATAAACGGCAGATCACATCCCAGTATAACAATAGCCCCCGATATATTTATAACGGATTCCCCTAAGGAGAAGTTCTCTCTCCCCTCCTCTACAGCATTTAAGTATCCTAAATCGTTGACAATTTTCCGAACAATGTCACCATATCGCAATTTGCGGATGATATAGCGCTATACACAAGTGACCCATCAGTGTCAATGATGAAGAACACTTTGGAAGAAGCTGTTATGCCCCAAAATGCCATAACATTTCAGTTTCGTAATCCGGAGAATACGAGGAGACGAAAGTCGCACGTATTATTCGAAATGCAAAACATATGAACAAAGGACAATAAAAGGTAATGTATATATGTGGTGTAACGGGTTATTCTGTTTCGGCCGGTCGACGGTGGGATTTGATCGTTCAGACGAGAAGTCACCTTAGCGAGGCGAGAGTTTGTCGGGTTGGTGTCGTTCATTTATTTATGTTGGTTTTTGGTATTGTTATTTTTATGAGGCATATCATCACCGTTCACCATTTGGAGGAGGACGGATGGACGGAAGGATCGTCAGGAGGCTGCGGATCAGATAGGATATACTAGACATTGGATGCAGTTTGAACGAGCATCGAAGTTGCCGCGCAACCGGGACGTAGCAGCCGTCAGGGTGATGGCGCTAGCTGACGGGGGGGAGATTTTGAGACTCTACCACGGTGGTGGGGAGTCTTGAGAAGCACCAGGATCAACTCAGCTGTTATACAAACCCTTGGACTGACTTTAGACGTCCAGGAGGTTATTGACAATTCCATTAAAATCATTTGTTATTTTATGGAATTGGAATTGTGGCCGTCATAAGGACCTTTGAGCGTCATTGAAATTTATTGGGCGATGCATTGGACTCAGTTGTCAATCAAGTCAAGATGTCTGACTTGATTGAACCAATGGACTCGTCGATTTGGATGTCGATGCGGATATCGACGAATGGGAGGCCAGATCCGATTTGGGAGGGATCAGGATCGACGAGAGCACGACACGGTGGACAGCGGAAAATTTGTTGTGTGGAAGAATTTTGGGTTTGATCGTGGCGAAAGTTGGAGAAGAAAATTGTGGCTCCGGACCTTCGAGACTCCCTTCCTAATCCTAGATTTGCGGGACCTGACGGAGCCGATGAGCTGGGAAATTGTCGTTAGCCTATAATCATAATAATACTAAATTTGGCCGAGTCCTGATTGTTGAGAGAATTGGCATCAGGCGTTGTAACGCCATTACATTGTTCGAATTTCGCTTCATTGGGGCTTCTCCCTTGTTCGGTGGAGAGATAAAATAATTTAACGCCGTTCAGAGAATCGTGATAGTTTGAAGTAGATTTTGTCAATTGTTCAATGAAGATCAGCGACTCTAACCGAATGGGGGCTCTTGTCTCGCAGATTGGTTTTAATTAAGGTTAATTGTTAAACCGTCATATGAATTCACGTGTAATTTTTGTTTGTTTATTGGGTGGAAACGTCGAGGGTCGAACGGGTGGTCCTCTCTCGGATTGTGCGTCAAGACCTCTAAGGGGAAAGGAAATTTGCCGGACTCGGGAATCATTCGGTGGAATAAATTGTTTTCCATTATAACGGAAAGTGAAAGCGTAGCGTTTATCGACGTTCGAGTTCAGACGTAATTTGTCTGCGTTGATGTCGGACCCTTGCGAAGGTCACGGCTTAGTATTGTCTCTCGAGATGATTTCACTTTTCGTCCGAAAATTTTAGCATTTATCTCTCATCCTTGAGATTGCATTCAGCATTATGTAATTTAAGATTCCCGAGTTCCTACTGTAACATTTGTTTCTTTTGAGTAATTTCGGAAGTTGGTATTTATTGTCTTTTGACGTCGCTAGAGCGACCCTGACTTTGCGATTGTGTAGATTCTGACGTTATTATAATTTTCTGTTATCAGACAAATTCTTTGACTTGAATTACAATTTTTATTGATGAACACTTCTGTTAACGGATGACTCATTACAGTGGGGATTTTATTTTGTGTGTCGAGTCTGCTACTTTGTGGGGTGAATTAATTATTTATTATCGAGAAGTCTTTACTATAGAACACTGGGAGAAAGGGGTTATTATTAAGGGATTAGTAAGTAAAGGAAGTTTTCCCCGATATAACGCATTCTTTATTTAAAAACTTCAACCCGGTCATTTCATTCGAATAAAAGGACAGTACTCTGGACCCAGCCGCCTCCGCGGTGGTCATACTGAGCTACTCGGTACTATTCCGACTCTTGGTTAGTTTGGTTAGTCTGTGGACGAGTTGTTTTTGTGCGTTTTTCAGAGAAAACGTACTGGCCCTCAACTCCGTGGGTTTGTTGGTCGCTGAGGGCTTCGTGTCGCTTCACTTTGCCGCGAGGGGTGAACGATACGTCACAGTGGATAAATCCACGTATATTCAACCTACGTAGATAACTGGGGCGCAGCGTCAGCGCTTCACGCCTCGCTCTGGCCTCCAGCGCGTCACCGTGCAATGTAATACGAATGCACGAGACAATAAATACTCGAGGACTCGTATTCTCTGGGCCAGTGATCCGAATACTTTTCATTAGGAGTTACCTCTTTTGTATTTATGCTCGCCTGATACCTTCTGTCTCAGAGAGAGTCTCTAATTGTTAATAAACTTTGGAAATAACGAATAAAAGTGATTAATTGATTGGAGATATTTGCTTCTATCCTTTATCCGCGTATGGCTATCCCGAAACACGAGCCCAACCGCTCGGGTCCATTACACAGCTATCAAGAAAATTGATTCTAATCTTCGTACGATTGGTCTCATACTGTCTCCATCAAAAACCCAATTGGTTCATTTCCACAGAAGGAAGAAACCACCGGTAAACACGAAAGTAAATATCAATGGTCATATAATTAGACGCTCGCCCGAGGCTAAGTTCCTGGGAGTGATAATCGATGAAAAACTCACGTTCAAAGCCCACCAATCAAGAATCCTGAAGGGATCCCTAAGCTCACTTAACATCATCAAATTCTACCGAGGTACCTGGTGGGGAGCTCATCCCGAAACCCTATTGATTCTTCACAAGGCATTTGTCAGATCAATAATTGACTATAGTTCTTTCATATCGTATCCAATACACAAACAGGATGCAATTAAACTCGAAAGACTCCAATATGCGGCTACTCGATTTGGCTTAGGGTATAGAATATCAACTCCGACCAATATCCTCCTGGCGGAAAGTAAACTCCCTCTTATCGAAAAACGATCCATGTTTTTATGTAAAAACTTTCTGATAAAAGCACTGTCCAATAATGACTCACAGATCTCGTACACTATCAATAGATTGTTAGAAAAGGATGTACTTGTTCCTCGAGTTAAAGGTCGTCTGATCAACCCTTGCATTCGTGAGATTCTACCCCTGTTACCACGATTAAGCAGAGACACTAACTTCAATATGTACCTAGTTGATTATGAGACGTTAGTAGCTACACCTACAAGGGGGAGCGACTCAGCAGAGTTGGATCTGAATCTCCAAGATAGGAGTCGCGATTCTGTTAAAATATACACGGATGGCTCCAAGAGATCAGATGGAAGCTCTTTTGGGGCCGCTTGCTTTTCCAGAGAACTAGGCATTCAGAACAAATTTAGTCTTGATTATCGAGCTTCCGTATTCACCGCAGAATGTTTTGCCATTTGTGAAGCTACTAAGATAGCTCTAAACTCACCGAACAGAGACTATCACATTGTCACAGACTCTCTCAGTGCCCTCACTTCCCTGTCGCGGCCAACACCGTGTTAGGGACAACAAATATATCCTCGAAACCAAAAAAAATTTCAAATTATTAAATCGGTTAAGCAACGACCAGTATATCCTGGATTTAAAATGGGTCCCCTCACACTCAGGAATTGAGGGCAATGAGGAGGCTGATCGATTAGCTGTAGAAGCCACAGAAAATCCTCCGAAAGAGGAATTAACCACCCCGTTCGCGGACTTCAGTGAGGATTCCAAAAAAAAATCGCTTGAATCGTCGCTAGAAGTCTGTTTGGCGCAGGGATCTGAAAATGTCGGGCCTGGTAAAGGTGTAGAATATTTCAGGGAATACTATCACAAAAGTCGTCAACCGTGGTTTCATAATAAGAACCTTCCTAGGAAAACCATAGTGTGGGTGAATAGAGCGAGATGCAATCATTACCACCTAGCTGCATCTCGCAAAAAAAAAACTTGGTTGCATCGGCAGAATGCGAATGTGGACACGCCAATGAAGATCTAGACCACGTACTCTGGGATTGCCCTAGATTTAATCTCCCGAGACAACAAATGTATCAATCCTTCCGACTCAATCAGATCATTCCTCCGTTCACCAGTAAAGACATTTTGAGACAATTAGATCCTAAGAGTATAGAAATCGTTACGAATTTCCTAAACGAAAGTAAGATTAACATTTAAGCATATAAAACACATGTACATAATTCCATCTCTGTACATACTACATATATATACAGGGTGTAGACCAGGTAGAGGCGAACAGTGAACAGGCATGTTTCGGGGGTGATTCTGAGCAGAAAAGGCCTTTTCCACTTTTCGCTCGGACGCACCCCTGCAGAGATATGGGAGTGAAAAGAACGGCCAATGGGGCGCGGCTCTCCGTCCGTGTGCCGCGGGTAAGCAGTGTGCGTGCCTCCCCTTCTCCTCGGGCGGACGTTCCATTCCGCTAGTGAGTGAGAGAGAGGGGGGGGGCGCTAGGGTGATTAAAAGCCGATTATTATTTACATTAGTATTATTTATTAAAAGACAAGATTCTGAAAACCGCGGGCATCCCCCTTGGCGTTCCAAAGCTAATTGTTTAAATGTTAATTATCTCATGATGCAATAGCCCTACAGTGTTTTGCCAAGAGACCTTGTTTGGAGAGAATACTGATTTTAGGGTGGATTGGGGAGGAGTGCAATGATGGGTAGTTTTGAACTGAATGAATTATAACACTGGGTAAATTATTCTGCCGATTTATTACTGCTCTGGACAACCACTTGGGTCAATTAAAGTAAAAACACCACGTTGGGTTGAGTTTCGTAATCGCGAATAAATTCCCGTGATTGTCTGTTAAATTTAACTATGCAAGGTGATGGTGATGTAGCTAATTGTCTGGAATAGGCGTCCACACTGACGGTGGTGTAGCTGGAGACACTCAGTAGTGGATCGGTAATTGTACAACGAACTATTAATTAAACGAAAACGAAACGTTATAGTCCGAATACAATGCTGAACTAACTGGCCGTTGGTTTTCCGGGTTTGCGGTAGGGCCTGACCGTTGACCCGACGATGCCCGAAATCTGACGGGTTTGATCGATTTGATCGACCGTCCTCATGGAGATTAGGCTTAGTTTCAAACAGACCTTTCTTGTTGTAAATTAAATTTACAATAAAAAAGATCTCTTGACAAAACACTGTAGGGCTATTGCATCATGAGATAATTAACATTTAAACAATTAGCTTTGGAACGCCAAGGGGGATGCCCGCGATTTTCAGAATTTTTCCACCACAAAACACGTTTTGCCAATTATCTTGTGAACAAATGGGTTTACAACATTTTGTCAAGACGATTTTTTTGCGAGAAATCCAATTTTACACATTAATTATCTTATGTAAAAATCGCGTAGATGTCTTAGTTTATTAATTAATCGCGGATTGTTGTTTAAATTTCAAAACCAATTATTAAATAAACAAATGGATTTACGGGATCCCACCAGGAGTCATTTGTTGTAGAAAATTTGATTCTCTGCACAAAATGTCTTGTGGTAAAAGGCCGTAAATCTCTTTGTTCACTTGATAATCAAGAAAACGCGTTTATTGATCCCGAGTCCGCGAAAATCGCGAGCCATTGCCTGGGAATTTCGACATCTATTTCGACAATTTTAAACATTAATTATCTAATCTAATCACCCCCCCTGCCCCTCCTGAAAGGATTGTCTTGAAATTGCCAATGAGCGAGAGAGAAATATTTTTCCCCCTCTGTCTTTCGCTAGCGGAATGGAACGTCCGTCCGTGGAGAAGGGAAAGCACGCCCACCGCTTACCCGCGGCACGCGGACGTAGAGCTGCGCAATGCTCGCGCCCCATTGGCCGTTCTTTTCACCCCCATATCTCGGTAGGGGTGCGTCCGAGCGAAAAGTGGAAAAGGACTTTTCAGTTCAAAATCACCCCCAAAACATGCCGATGCACCATCTACCTTAACATAAATTTGACCCTGTATATAAAATACATGTAATTTCACTTACATAATTACCCTTTCCAAATTTACGGTGATAGTTTCCTTATAATCACAATTTTTTTGAGAACACAAAAAGCACATTCACAATTTTAATGAATATTATCAAAAGTCGAAAGATTTGTTTAAAATTTACTGCAAAAGGAAAATAACGCAAACACCCATGGACTCATTGAGACTGACTAGCACATGCCCGTAAAGTACATGACACTCCGTAGTAAATGCAAAGACGCCACCTCTAAAAATATTTCTTCAGGTAAATTTTCTTCTACCTGCTTGGAACGGGTAGGTAGAAGAAAAAATTAAACGCATAGGGGAAATTCATGAAACAATGAAATCATTAGTTGAACTACAAAATCAATTTTGTCAAGGACAGCCAATTTAATTTTGAAAAGAAAATTTCAAATTATTATAGCTTTCTTGTAAATAATAAAAAAAAATAATCTCTAGAAATAACGGTTATAATATTCTGAGTAAATTGCAAACAAAAAATCATAAATATCTCGATTTTTCAGCAACTTATGATTTTTTAATGGACCTACTATCATCCCCTAGCTTCTAGCAACCCTACCTCGGTTAATTTTCATTTTAAGGGGAAAAGTATAGAAATCACTTTTATGCAATATTTGATGCTTTACAACTTCTCCGGTTGGAAACACAATTAAGTAGAAAACTAAACTAATAACAATAAACCTAAGGAAATGTTATACAATTAACATAAATAAGAAATTATATTGTAATATTTTGCCAGCGCACAATTTTACCGAAAATTATCACATGTGGCACCGCACGTGCCAAGAAAAAATGTTAAATCACCTAAAACAAACCGGACAAAGATTTTGCACTGACAAAATGCACCGGACGAAAATGCTTTCTGCTGATGTTACAACCGGATACAAATTCTATATAGAAACCCCCGAATTAAATAATAAACAGTTCATTCAAAATTCTACCACCGTGGTAAATTCATCATTTATTGCGGAGCAGAAGATTGCTCGCATTAAATCTCCTGATCCTAATTGATTGGAGCAGAAGACTGCTCAATCAAAGTCCTAGTGCAATAAAGGATTGGAGCAGAAGATTGCTCGATCACTCCTTTTCCCCAAACAATCCTACCTCTACATAGAGATTGGAGCAGAAGATTGCTCAATCTTAAGTGTTATCTCCAGACTACTCTTTCCTTCCCCCCTATCATTTCAATGCCGAAAAGGACCAAATGTACGGGTAGAAAATATCAGCTTCGAAAGTTGGCCGCGATTTATCAAAACCCGTAAGAATTGGATTTAGACACGTTGTTGGGAAGCAATAAGCCAGTGTCGACAGTGATTAGTAGGGACACCCTCAGCATCGCAGTCACCAGGGACTGCGAGGGAAACTTCAGACTGGTCCAACGTCGTGAAGCAGTATCCGGACCCCAACAGGAGACACCAGGAACTGCACCACATCCCCAGACGCAAGGATATTTTACCACTGATTACGTGGCCAACCAGCAGAAGACCCAAGTTCCTGTCAGCAAAGATGACGCTTCCTTTAAAATCACTCCCTCGACGAAAAATTTCCTGAGTGGGTTAAGAGAAAAAATTATCAGCCTAAAAAGCTAGGCGATAGAAGTGAAACTTCATGGATCTCGATGGGCACATGAAATGGCAATGCTCAACCTAGCCAGTAAGTTTTATGAGATAGAAATATTTCTCCGATAACCGAAGCCACTATTCATTATTCGGGAATTTTTAAGGGTGTTAGGTTAATGAAAAAAAAAGATGGTTAACGTTTTCGCCTCCATTTATAAAAAATCTATTCATTCACTTAGATACTTTCATCTTCAAGAAAAGATACGATTGGTTTGTGATATGAAAAATATCAAATGAAAACTCGTGATTGTAAATTATTTAAATATCTTGAGAAAATTGCATCTATTGTCGTGCCTGATCTGGTTGTTGAGTCTTTGGGATTATTATTCATTTTTAAATTAAATTTACTTTCTAAAAATTGTACAAGTGGTTGAGCTTCTTCCAAGGCAAAATTTACATTAAAATCACCACTTAAAATCATGGGCATAGTCTTCAAATCTTCAACTAATTCTGCTGCGCCAGAGGGAGTATATGCCAATAATGCTCTATGTATAAATTTTATGATATCGGTAATTCTTTGGTTCGATACTGCAGCCAAGCCTTAATTGTTCTCTTGTTGATGAGACCACTCAAATGACTGGACTTCTGAATTTTCTTTTTCTTAATGTGCACATTAATGCAATGATCATCATCAAGATGTCGTGGAAGATGTTTCACCACTGTATCCACTTCAACTGGAACGTTGATGATTTGACCATATTGGATTATATAGTTTCATTTTACTAAGAAATACTTCAAGGGCTTATGTATTCAAAAACGAATCGATGTAGAGAGTGCCGGAGAGTGAACATAAACATAAACAATGACTCCATGTCTCCATGGCGAGAAAGAAATAAGAGTTCCTTTGTATATAGGTGACGATACTCTTTTTGGTTCTATGACCGTCTTGTTAGTGTAGCTGCAGCAGCCCATAGAGTACAGACGTTTTTCTTCCTCGTGCTGATTTTAAAATAAAGGATAAAGTTATTGATGAATTCATTGCATTTCATATTAATTAAACTTCCCATTTCCATTAGACCATATATTCCATATTGTCCATGTCCATGCCGCAATCGCCGTATTCGCATGAATGGAATTCTCGGTGGTATCAGTCTTTCTGATACCAAATCGAGGGGTGGAAGATGGGCAGGTATTTATACATATGAGAAGCCATTATATACTGACAATATTGGGATAGAATTAGCGTTGAGTGTTCTTAGGCAGGTGTAGCAAATTTTCATTTGATCTCTATTCATTGTTGGTGCGATTGTGTCTAAAATCTCACTATGTTGATTGGCTGGAGCTCTCAAATCCTCTTGGAACCACAATCGATCACAGATAGAGCAAGAAAAACCGAAAGAATTATTCTTGAATTTTTTATCAAATTCTTTATGTATATTGTTAAATCGAGCGAAGTCTTTGTAAGGGAGGTTAGGGTTCATGGTTATGCTTCTCACGTCATCCTCTCTTGCTGATGGCCCTGGGATGTCTGCATAAACACGTGGAACAAACATACGGTGCAAAATTCTATTTGGAGCGTTTAACGTTGCGGAAGGCTCATTGCCATCGCCCAAATTATTGGTCTGTACGATTTCGTGTACCAATGAAGGGTTCGGAGGTGGTTGTAAATTGATAGCCCACTTCCTTGCTCGGTATTCCCGGACACGTTCAGCACTGGTTTTCGGGATTTTCTTCACTTTATTTACTTTATTATTGGAACGCAGTTGACCTCTGTATCCCTTACACAACTGAGCATTGGATTTAGGCATGATGTACAGCTCTGCTTAATATTTTTTAGACTATTTAATAACACTTCTCTAAATAACCTCGAACACTTAGAAACACTATATAACCTCAATAAACAACAAATGCTGCACGACTCTTGAAATATATGTATATCTTAATACAACAAACAGTCTACAACAATATTCGCTATACGTGTAGTGTAGGCGGAAATTACAGTTTGTAATCTCTCGGTGTACTTCCGCACTCAGCTCACGTCCTACGCATGCGCTTCGCTTGCGCCTGCGCATCAGTCCGATTCCTCCGCGCAGCAGTCCCATTCCTTTGCCTCGGCGCACGCGAATGCCTGCCAGTTAGTGAGCTATGCCGGTATGCGTGGTCTGCGCAGGCGTTCCGGAGCGCGTGGAGATTGGAGTCGCCATAGTGCGTACACGTACGTACATTGTAGGGGGGGGGGGGAGAGCACGGTAGGTAACTACCGTAGCACCGTACGGTAACTACCGTGCTCTCCCCCCCTTTTCATGACACTCATGGCTCATTTCGTTGGAGGCAATTCCCCCCTACGCATGCTACCCCGCTCTCGTCTTTTCCTACTCCGAATCTATCGCGTTTTTATTTCTCTCCCATGTCTCCTTCAGTCCGACTACCCCACCACGCGTGCTATCTCATCCCTTTTCCGATCGCTTTTTCGTTACATACGATATTCGATTTACACCCCAACGAGCGCAAAGAAGTTACACTTCACAAACTCCGACAATTGAAAAGCTAAGGTAGGACTCAACCAATTGATAAACCAGGTAAAAATCAATAATCGAAAAGAGAGAATTTGAAGTTAAAAATCATACGTCATTTTAAAATTGGACATAACAAATTGATGGCAGCGGTGGGTTAACTTCATTTTGATTCCATTATTTATTTTCCTTGTTATGTCCGGAGACGTTGTCAGCGTCGGAGGACAACTGTTATATAATGGAGTTATTTACAGAAAACAAGAACTAGAAATTTTGATATAAAAATATGGAAAAGCTAAATTAAAGATATGAAAAGAAGCTAAGTATTTTTATATTTGAAGTTTTATTTGGACGACGCTAGGTTTGTTTTTCGCTCTTACCTTAATTAAGTTGTTAGTTTAATTGGAAAAGGGAATAAAGGAACTAGGAATAATCAAATGATTCCGAGTAAATTTTATTCTCAAAAATTATCTTCTCTATTATCACCCTTTTCGATTTACAATTAACAATGAAATTATTTCTATCTAGAATTTTATGTAAATTTGATTTGATGAAAAAGTATTAACGTTAATTATTAATCATTATTTTTATGAGACTCACAGTTCAAGTGTGTGAAGGTATGCTATCCCTTATGTATCGGGATTGTGTGGATCCTTCGGTGACACAATCGTCTTTCTTCACCAGAATCAGAATGGCTTCTAATCCTATCATGAATACTTGTTATTCATGCCACGTTCACCCACTCGCTTATAATTAATGAATAATTGTTTTTGAAAAGTTTTGAGAATGTCCACAACCTCGGAAACTGATGAATTATTCCTCTTAAAATGCAAGAAACACTCCTACTTTCGATTAAAGGATGCAGTATCCCTGTACACTTCCGACCGTTTAGCTATTTATTATGGTCAAATAGACTACCACGCACTATATCGATTCTATCTCGAATTATAGTATGGGAGGCCCGAAAGAAACAGACCGATTCCGGAAAGTAATTTCCACCAAGTCAAACTATCGCTCCGACGGTTGCTTCTAGACTGATTTCGATTTTTGATTTTGGGGAGCGGATCGGTTCGTGGTGGTTACACGAATTGGCTTCTAATTGGTGGAAATTATGGGGTGGTTTTCCCACTACCAATTCTTAGAGGGGATCGACCTGTCAAGTCAGCGGTTTTGGCAGTGCATGATTTCCGCGGTGGAGTTCAATGCTCTGGCATGTGTCATTCTTTTGTTAAGGTGAATGCACTCACCGAAATGGCGAAACCAATTTTTGGATGACGTAGTGTTTTTGTGACTGGAATGGTGAAATTGGATGGGTTTTTGCAAGGTGGTGTTTATGGTTTAAGGCATGTGTTTTTCTTGTGGTTGGTATCTATGGGAAATGCAGGAGGAACTATTGATACAGGGTTTTGGATATCACATCCTCCAAACAATATTATCATGGATCATGAGGAACTCATGACACTTGCGGATCAGTTAAAGAGAAAGCAAACGTTATTAGACAATAGAGAAGCCGCATTAGAAAGCCGAGGTGGAGATATTCTGATCGCCCAAAATAAAGTCGAAACATTGATACAGATTGAAAAAGAATTAGCTGAACGTGACAAAGCGGTAAACAAAAAAGAAACATGCACCCAAGAATTATTCAGAAGATCAAGGAAAATTCGTAATAATCCTGACACATTCACTGCAGAAGATTCACGCGAATTTAATGAAAATATTATTTCGCAAATAACGGAAATTCAGGATGAACTAGGCCGCGTTAAGAGAGCGGCTCTAAGGACCCCTAGACCCGAACAAATACCCACGGTTCATATAACCCTCAAAGATGCCCTCGCATACGTTCCTGTTTTCGATGGTGCTAATTTAGAAGTATCACAATGTATCAAGGCATGTGATCGAGCTTGCTCCATGCTCCCTGAGCACATTATTCCGACCTTTTTGGAATTGACAAGACAAAAATTTAGAGAGAGGGCGCGCACTGCTATCGAAAATTTAGAATATGATAACGTGCAGACTCTGGAAACCCACCTTCAGGAAGTATTTGATGCATTAATGACAGTGAATCAATGTAAAACCGCATTAGAAAATATGTCGAAAGGTCCCCAAGAACACATAATAGATTATGTTAATCGCTCTTGTTCAGTTCATGGGAATATTCTAAATTTAGAAAAACAGGAGAAAAATCGACCCTTGACTATCGCGGAGACAAGGAAAATAGAAGGAGACGCGATAGTAGCCTTTTTAAACGGAACTTTTCCCCCCTGCTCAGGACAGAATGTAAGCCCCAGCCTCATCATACGATTGAACAAGCCTATACAAGCGCGATAGCCGTCTATAAAAACCATACAAGGGATATCGATCGCTTTAAGGCTCATGCACGTGTCTTTTCATCCTTTTCAAGAAAGGATGAAAAGCCTCGAAACAAATGTGAATTTTGTGGTTCAAAAAATCACACCATAGAAAAATGTTTCAAAACATTAAACGCATCTAAAACAGCGGAGAAAGCGAGTGAAAAAAACACCAACTCCGACTCATACTGCCATTTGTGCAAGACTAAACGTCACGATTTGACCAATTGTCGAAGATTTGAATATCTTAGTAAGAAAGGAATTCCTTCCAACCGGTTGCGTTGGAATAAGTAGTTGAAAATCATACGTCATTTTAAAATTGGACGTAGCAATATTACTTGAAGAAAGAAAAGATAAAATCTTGTCGGTGTCCCACTTATAAGGATGACCCTTTTTAGCAGGCCTTTTTTCCGCCAAACAATTTTGCCCGAGTTTTTCACCATTTCCCGATAAGCATGACGTCCAACCATGTGAAGAGGAGGAATTTACAATGCGAAGAGTATTGAAACTACTATATTATTCCAAATATTACTGGTATAGGTTTTATTATTTATATTGGTTGGATTGTTGTATGAGAGATTGAATCTGGCATGGATAAAAAAAAATTTTTCATTATTAAATAAGTTTTAATAAATATAACGGTCAATTTTTAAATATAGCGGCTGCAAAAAGATAAAGGGATGAGAGCGATTAGGGTAGTTGTCAAATCGTTGGATACTAGTATGAGACAGGAGATATTATTTTCCCTTCGCGTCTGTGAACTTTTCCCTGGTCTCGGGAATCTTATTAAAACTATAAAACATAAAATATTATAATTTATTAAATTATAGCGACAATGCGGTCGATATTAATGCGCATGCGTCAAGGGACACATTTTGGCTAGCCCTGCGCATGCGAAGGGGGCAACAAGTTGCTTGAGGCCCACCGGACACTCTTCGCCCGACAGCGATAATACTCGCATTCTAATCTGTTGTTGTGTGTTAATTTGCGTTATTTGTAATACTTTGTAATTGTGGAGAGAGTCGATCCCCGAGGACTTTGTTAATAAAGCGGACAGGATATTGTCAACATATTTAGTGAGTAAAATAATAATTATTAATATTGTTGCCTTTGTTTGTCCTTTTTCTCTCTCTATCTATTTTCTTTAATTCAAAGGGTCTACCAATTACCACGCTCTGAGCATTGTCGATCGTTGTTGGTTTCCGTTAAACCAACTGGCGCCCAAACGAATTGTTTGGGCGCCACCCTTCAGCCCTGGCAGCCCTTGACCCAGGCCGCGCCAGGTGAAAGCCTTCAGCCAATTTATAACAATCCCCGAGTATTAATTAATTATTATTTATCGACATTTATAAAAAAGAAAGGCCTTGTCTCAAGTATATGTATTCATAGTACGGTACCCAACCCTGTATCATGATCATACACGTATAGCGATACAGTACTCCGTACGCATATCGTAGCAGTTCTTTATTCATACAGCAGGGTGAATATAAGTACCTTTATATCAGAACGTTATCGGTACTTGCATCCTAAGGTGTACTGCTACAGTAGAGTACGTGGTACCTATATTATACTCATAACGTACAGGTTCGTCTGCTATCTGGGTTATTTCAAAGCTACA